>NC_091284.1:195262390-195573544 GCF_032444005.1 Ranitomeya imitator | reverse complement strand
TTGTTATGTTAGGCTTACTAAGCCTGTCTGCGGTCCCTCCTTCCAATAGTCCTCCAGTGACCAGACCACTGCTGCCCATGTACCCCTGGAACCTATTTTAAAGTGCCTACAGCCTACTTTTGTTATGTTAGGCCTACTAAGCCTGTCTGCGGTCCCTCCTTCCAATAGTCCTCCACTGACCACACCACTGCTGCCCGTGTACCCCTGGAACCTATTTTAAAGTGCCTACAGCCTACTTTTGTTATGTTAGGCCTACAAAGTCTGTCTGCAGTCCCTCCTTCCAATAGTCCTCCACTGACCACACCACTGCTGCCCATGTACCCCTGGAACCTATTTTAAAGTGCCTACAGCCTACTTTTGTTATGTTAGGCCTACTAAGCCTGTCTGCGGTCCCTCCTTCCAATAGTCCTCCACTGACCACACCACTGCTGCCCATGTACCCCTGGAACCTATTTTAAAGTGCCTACAGCCTACTTTTGTTATGTTAGGCCTACTAAGCCTGTCTGCGGTCTCTCCTTCCAATAGTCCTCCACTGACCACACCACTGCTGCCCGTGTACTCCTGGAACCTATTTTAAAGTGCCTACAGCCTACTTTTGTTATGTTAGGCTTACTAAGCCTGTCTGCGGTCCCTCCTTCCAATAGTCCTCCAGTGACCAGACCACTGCTGCCCATGTACCCCTGGAACCTATTTTAAAGTGCCTACAGCCTACTTTTGTTATGTTAGGCCTACTAAGCCTGTCTGCGGTCCCTCCTTCCAATAGTCCTCCACTGACCACACCACTGCTGCCCGTGTACCCCTGGAACCTATTTTAAAGTGCCTACAGCCTACTTTTGTTATGTTAGGCCTACAAAGTCTGTCTGCAGTCCCTCCTTCCAATAGTCCTCCACTGACCACACCACTGCTGCCCATGTACCCCTGGAACCTATTTTAAAGTACCTACAGCCTACTTTTGTTATGTTAGGCTTACTAAGCCTTTCTGCGGTCCCTCCTTCCAATAGTCCTCCACTGACCAGACCAATGCTGTCCGTTTACCCCTGGAACCTATTTTAAATTGCATAGAGCATCCTTTTTTTAATTGTAGGCGTACTAAGTCTGTCTGCGGTCCATAATTGAAATTGTCCTCCACTGACCAGAGCAATGCTGCCTGTGTACCCCTGTAACCTTTTTTAAACTGCATTGAGCCAAATTTTTTGTTTAAGGCCTACTACCTGTGTCTGTCAGCGCAACACAATACAGCTGTCCTCCTCTGAAAAAAGCTGAGTGTCAATAGTCTGGTTTTCAGCCTATAGGAATTTGAAAACTGCATTGGGGCTACTATTTCTGTAGGGCCTACTAACGGTGTCTGACGCTCCAAGGTGTTCTCCAGGTTGCCTCTCCATAGCTTCTATCTTCTAGCTCTCGTTAAGTAGTTGTTGAAACAACACTGCATTAGGCCTACAAGTTGGGTCTGGGTTGTAGAGACGGTGTCTGCCGCTCCAAGGTGTTCTCCATGTTGCCTCTCCATATCTTCGATCTTCTAGCTCTCGTTAAGTAGTTGTTGAAACAACACTGCATTAGGCCTACAAGTTGGGTCTGGGTTGTAGAGACGGTGTCTGCCGCTCCAAGGTGTTCTCCAGGTTGCCTCTCCATAGCTTCTATCTTCTAGCTCTCGTTAAGTAGTTGTTGAAACAACGCTGCATTAGACCTACAAGTTGGGTCTGGGTTGTAGAGACGGTGTCTGCCGCTCCAAGGTGTTCTCCAGGTTGCCTCTCCATATCTTCGATCTTCTAGCTCTCGTTAAGTAGTTGTTGAAACAACACTGCATTAGGCCTACAAGTTGGGTCTGGGTTGTAGAGACGGTGTCTTCCGCTCCAAGGTGTTCTCCAGGTTGCCTCTCCATAGCTTCTATCTTCTAGCTCTCGTTAAGTAGTTGTTGAAACAACACTGCATTAGGCCTACAAGTTGGGTCTGGGTTGTAGAGACGGTGTCTGCCACTCCAAGGTGTTCTCCAGGTTGCCTCTCCATAGCTTCGATCTTCTAGCTCTCGTTAAGTAGTTGTTAAAACAACACTGCATTAGGCCTACAAGTTGGGTCTGGGTTGTAGAGACGGTGTCTTCCGCTCCAAGGTGTTCTCCAGGTTGCCTCTCCATAGCGTCTATCTTCTAGCTCTCGTTAAGTAGTTGTTGAAACAACACTGCATTAGGCCTACAAGTTGGGTCTGGGTTGTAGAGACGGTGTCTGCTGCTCCAAGGTTTTCTCCAGGTTGCCTCTCCATAGCTTCTATCTTCTAGCTCTCGTTAAGTAGTTGTTGAAACAACACTGCATTAGGCCTACAAGTTGGGTCTGGGTTGTAGAGACGGTGTCTTCCACTCCAAGGTGTTCTCCAGGTTGCCTCTCCATAGCTTCTATCTTCTAGCTCTCGTTAAGTAGTTGTTGAAACAACACTGCATTAGTCCTACAAGTTGGGTCTGGGTTGTAGAGACGGTGTCTGCCGCTCCAAGGTGTTCTCCAGGTTGCCTTTCCTGAGCTTCTATCTTCAGGCTCTTGTTAAATAGTTGTTAAATGGAACAACTGCATTTGGCCTACTAGTTGGGTTGGGGCCTACTAACAGTGTCTGCCGCTCCTTGCTGTTCTCCTGGTTTCCTGTCCTGAAATTCCATTTTCAGGCTCTCGTTAAGTAGTTGTTAATGTTAGACTGCATTTGGCCTACTAGTTGGGTTGGGGCCTACTATCGGTGTCTGCCGCTCCTTGCTGTTCTCCTCCACTGAACAAAGCTGTGCCGCCTGTTTACTACTGTTGCCAATTTTGAACTGCATTTAGACTACTTACTGATTTGGGCCTACTCTCTGTGTTAGCCTCTCATTACAGTTGTCCTCCACTGAACAAAGCAATGCCCCTGGTTAGTCCTGTTACCAATATTGAACTGCATTTAGCCCACTTTATTCTTTGGGCCTATATCTGTGTTTCCTCCTCATCCTGCCCATTGCCCAGCCAGTGATAGATGAGTCTGCTGGTACATTGACCCATAACGCAACATTCCCTGTGCACGCTGCACAGCAAAATTGTGACCCTGCTGAAAGTCAGGTTCCTCTTCCCGCATACTATACCACCTTACACGGGGACACAGAGGAAGGTGCAGATTCCTTCATCAGGTGGGGGGAGGAATACTCGTTGGCGACGTCACTGGCACAGGGCCCCTCATAGTACGCAAAAGTGTCGCTGCCGGTGGGAGGCACCCCCGCCGTGCAAACACACCGCCGTACTTTGAGGGGCCCTGTGCCAGTGCCAATGCCAACGAGTGGACCCCCCCTGCTTGCTCAGGATCACAGCACTTGCAAAGTTGAAATACTTACCTCTCCCTGCTCCACTGCCTTGAGGTGGTCCAGATTTCCTGGGCCCACTAAATACTTGAACCAGCCCTACCCCCCACAACTTTAGCCAAATGACCCCCAATTTCCAATGCCTTACTATTATTATAAGGTAAATTAAGATTGACAAGCTTCAGTAACAAGAATGGATGTTTTTGCCATTAAAATGGGCACTGTACATGTTTTCCTGGCCTCCACTCACTGCCGACTATGCTCCCCCATTGACTTCCATTGGGTTTCGTGTTTCGGTCGATCCCCGACTTTTCGCGATAATCGGCCGATTCCACTCGACTCGACTTTTGAGATAGTCGGGTTTCGCGAATCCCGACTCGACCCTAAAAAACTAAAAGTCGCTCAACCCTATTAGTGAGTGATCAAAGCAATTTTTAATAACATAAAATAAAATTTAACAATGAAACAGCTTGGTAAAAAAGTACAGAAAGGATATATGTAACACAGCAAAGATAGACAAAGACAGTATCAGCCACAGAACACTCCATCACCTGGGTAAAACTTTGTAAAATAATTGCACAAAAGTGTGCATAAGTAAACAAGAGACACATCAACATAGAGGTGAGCAGGAGTTTTAAACCAAGTGGTATGGCTAATACATGCTAATATGTGCACACTAGGCAAAATGACCCATACCAGGTAGATGGAGGAAGACTCAGGTTGGAGGAAGGCTTAAAAGATTAAAATTCTTTTTGATCACTCGCTACTTCTTTTTCTCCAGTTATTTCATCTACATGTGAACTGTGTAAATAATAATCTTTAAATAATCTTTATTTTTATATAGCGCTAACATATTCCGCAGCGCTTTACAGTTTGCACACATTATCATCACTGTCCCCGATTGGGCTCACAATCTAGAATTCCTATCAGTATGTCTTTGGAATGTGGGAGGAAACCGGAGTGCCCGGAGGAAACCCACGCAAACACGGAGAGAACATACAAACTCTTTGCAGATATTGTCCTGGGTGGGATTAGAACCCAGGACCCCAGCGCTGCAAGGCTGTAGTGCTAACCACTGCAATGGGTACCCAAATACAATGGGTACAAGGTACAATGGGTGTGTTTAATACAATGGGTACAAGAGTTTTTGAAACTAGACATGTGGTCTTTTGGCCCCTCTTTGTTGTGGTATCCCTGTAACAATGCTCGTGCCATCATTTGTGCAGATGAAAGGTGACTAGGGATGAGCGAGTAGTGAAATATTCAGACTCGCTATAGTCGTACCGATTATACCGTAATACTCGAATATTCGGTACGAGTAGCAAGTCCAATGTTAGTCAATGGAAAATGCGAGTTAATGTCTACACATAGTATAGGTAAATATATATATATATATATCATTGACACATATATGTATATATATATATATATATATATATACATATATATATATATATATTTAGATTTCATAGAGAGTTAGATACCAGAATAGCTGATAATTCAATTGTCGGGTTCTGTAAAATCACTGCAGAACCTGACAGGATATGAGACATGGTTTACATACAGTAAACCATTGCATATCCGTTAGATTTTTATATATCCCTCCCTAATAATGTTAGTAATGTGTGTGCATAAAATTTTGGAGCTGTAGGTGCTAAATTAAAGGATTAATTCATGGAAAAAACTGGTGTAGGCTCCCGTGAAATTTTCTCCCCAGAGAGGGAAAGCCAGTGACTGAGGGCAGATATTAATAGCCTAGAGAGGGACCATGGTTATTGTCCCCCCTGGCTAAAAACATCTGCCCCGAGTCACCCCAGAAAAAGCGCATCTGTAAAATGCCCCTATTCCAGCACTTAGCCACTCTCTTCCCAATGCCCTGTAGTATTAGCATATGAGGTAATAAGGGATTAATGTCACCTTGCTATTGTAAGGTGACATTAAGCCTGGTTAATAATGGAGAGGTGTCAATAAGACACCTATCCATTATTAATTCAATAGTATGAAAGGGTTAAAAATACACACACATTAAGAATAAAGTAATAAAGTATTTTAATGAAAGAATCAAACACACAGGTTTTAACATATTTATTGCACTCTCAATCCAAGCGAAGCCCTCATTCTTCTGTAAAAAAAAATCCAAAATAAAAAAGCAACAACATCCCATACCTGTCTGCCGTACAGTCAAGTCCCACGCTGTTCTGCAATGGTTTACTGTATGTAAACCATGTCTCATATTCTGCCGGTTCTGCAGTGATTTTATAGAACCCGACAATTAAATTATCGGCTGTTCTGCTACCTAACTCTTTATGAAACATTTATATATATATATATATATATATATATATATATGCGGGCTGCCACGGGTTCTCCTACTGGTTAGTATTCCACTTGATCTCTTTGTTGCACCTTATGGCACTATGACACTTTGTCTCTATAGGAGTATTCTCTTATGTTTGTTATGTTTGTAATAGCTATTTATAAATGGGTGACATTATTTATTTATCTTAGTATGCACTGCACTTTCTTTGATATTAGACATTGATATATTCACCCTATACGCCATTACCTTACTATAGGTTTGGGATCATGTAATGTGGTTACTTAACATGAGAGACTGCATATGTTTTATTGTCCACACAACAATAATTTTCATAATGTAATTTACCTACATGGTTTTGAATGTGTGTTTAATTATTCTGTATGGTGTGGCAATTTACATATATCCTGTGACATCCTGCATTTTTATCCACCTCTTCTGTTTTCCCCTGTACTATTTATTTGTTATATAATTGTGATTCAATAAAAATTATGATTTTCCTTATATATTGAGTTGTGCATCATACAGGTAGTATAAATATATATATATATATATATATATATATATATATATATATATATACAGTGGGGCAAAAAAGTATTTAGTCAGTCAGCAATAGTGCAAGTTCCACCACTTAAAAAGATGAGAGGCGTCTGTAATTTACATCATAGGTAGACCTCAACTATGGGAGACAAACTGAGAAAAAAAAATCCAGAAAATCACATTGTCTGTTTTTTTAACATTTTATTTGCATATTATGGTGGAAAATAAGTATTTAGTCAGAAACAAACAATCAAGCTTTCTGGCTCTCACAGACCTGTAACTTCTTCTTTAAGAGTCTCCTCTTTCCTCCACTCATTACCTGTAGTAATGGCACCTGTTTAAACTTGTTATCAGTATAAAAAGACACCTGTGCACACCCTCAAACAGTCTGACTCCAAACTCCACTATGGTGAAGACCAAAGAGCTGTCAAGGGACACCAGAAACAAAATTGTAGCCCTGCACCAGGCTGGGAAGACTGAATCTGCAATAGCCAACCAGCTTGGAGTGAAGAAATCAACAGTGGGAGCAATAATTAGAAAATGGAAGACATACAAGACCACTGATAATCTCCCTCGATCTGGGGCTCCACGCAAAATCCCACCCCGTGGGGTCAGAATGATCACAAGAACGGTGAGCAAAAATCCCAGAACCACGCGGGGGGACCTAGTGAATGAACTGCAGAGAGCTGGAACCAATGTAACAAGGCCTACCATAAGTAACACACTACGCCACCATGGACTCAGATCCTGCAGTGCCAGACGTGTCCCACTGCTTAAGCCAGTACATGTCCGGGCCCGTCTGAAGTTTGCTAGAGAGCATTTGGATGATCCAGAGGAGTTTTGGGAGAATGTCCTATGGTCTGATGAAACCAAACTGGAACTGTTTGGTAGAAACACAACTTGTCGTGTTTGGAGGAAAAAGAATACTGAGTTGCATCCATCAAACACCATATCTACTGTAAAGTATGGTGGTGGAAACATCATGCTTTGGGGCTGTTTCTCTGCAAAGGGGCCAGGACGACTGATCCGGGTACATGAAAGAATGAATGGGGCCATGTATCGTGAGATTTTGAGTCCAAACCTCCTTCCATCAGCAAGGGCATTGAAGATGAAACGTTGCTGGGTCTTTCAACATGACAATGATCCAAAGCACACCGCCAAGGCAACGAAGGAGTGGCTTCGTAAGAAGCATTTCAAGGTCCTGGAGTGGCCTAGCCAGTCTCCAGATCTCAACCCTATAGAAAACCTTTGGAGGGAGTTGAAAGTCCGTGTTGCCAAGCGAAAAGCCAAAAACATCACTGCTCTAGAGGAGATCTGCATGGAGGAATGGGCCAACATACCAACAACAGTGTGTGGCAACCTTGTGAAGACTTACAGAAAACGTTTGACCTCTGTCATTGCCAACAAAGGATATATTACAAAGTATTGAGATGAAATTTTGTTTCTGACCAAATACTTATTTTCCACCATAATATGCAAATAAAATGTTAAAAAAACAGACAATGTGATTTTCTGGATTTTTTTTTCTCAGTTTGTCTCCCATATTTGAGGTCTACCTATGATGTAAATTACAGACGCCTCTCATCTTTTTAAGTGGTGGAACTTGCACTATTGCGGACTGACTAAATACTTTTTTGCCCCACTGTATATATATATATATGTCAATGACATATATATATATATATATATATATATATATATATATATATATATATATATATATATGTATATATATACAGTGGTGTTCAAAAGTCCTGCATAGGCGTGAAGAAAACTATATGTTTCATACTTCTGCATCTCTACAGTGAAACTGGTGGAACAGATATGTTTTTGTAATCCCTCATTGTATGCCATACTCATTTTTGAATGTCCCAAGTGTATAAATTGTTATGGTATGTGCATTTTTGATAATTTTTTTACAGCATAACCATACCTACACCAGTACAGTGTGTAGAATGGTGAACAGGTCTCTAAGTTCATTAACTTCCAATGCAAGTTCACACAGACTTAAATTTTACTTTTTAAGATTTATTATTTTTTATTTAATTCAGAGTGTTGAGCAGAAGGCAGCATTTTCTTATTAAGGATGTCTATGTATTTTTTTGCATTAACCATGCCCTCCACAATATGAAGCCTTCCAACACCATTGGCTGCCATACAGCCCCAGACCATTACTTTCATAGGATGTTTCACAGAGAAGCTCAAACACTCTGGCTTGTACTCTTCATGTGGGAACCTTCTCACATAAGACTTGCCATCATTTCCTAAAATGCAAAAAGTGCTTTCATCACTAAATAGCACTTTTCCCACTCCTCCTTCCTCCATTTTAACTATTTCAATTCCCACAGTTTTCGCCTTTGTCTTTGTATGGCTGTCATCAATGGCTTCTTTCGGGCCTTGCACCCTCTCAATCCTGCTTCCAAACATCTCTTCCTAACAGTTGATGTTGCTACCTCAATATTGCACTTTTCTTGCCATTCTCGCAGAAGCTGAGGAGAGGTGAGCTTTCGATTGGCAAGGGATGTTCTTATCAGTACTCTATCCTCCCTTTTAGTTGACTTTCTGGGCCGACCAGATCTGGGCCTGTCCTGGATGATTCCAAGCTGCTTATGTTTCTGCAAAATTCTTACGACTGTACTCTGATTACAGCCGACCTTCCTTGCGATCTGGGGGCCAGTATAACCCTCTTCATGTAGCACCACAACTCGCACACGATCCTCAGCTGACAAAAATCTGAAGGCTCCCATCATAAAACTCTACAGTATGATTCACTAGATAGACCAACGGATAAAACAATGTAATGCAATGTGATTGGCTGCCATATCCAGGTTATGATGGTCACAAGAACCTCATTTGTGATTGGCTAATTTTGGATCTGAAGCTGTACAATGTTTAGTTCTGCTTTCAATTCCAATATTGTTGCAATAATTTCAGGCAAAACTGCTTCAAAAGCTAAAAATATTACAGGGAAAGAATGCAAAATTGTATTCTGAACAAAACGATATATAATATGTCATATTAGCATCGATAATATTCGACAGAAAACGTTTAAAACTTGAAAAATCAATCAATTTATCCTATGCAGGACTTTTGAACACCACTGTATATACACCTATACTATGCTGGGCAGGAGATCTGAATAGTGCGAGGCGAGTAGTGAAATACTCGCTATTTTCCGAGTACCTTGAGTACTTCATTACTTGCTGAGTACCGAATATCCACTATTATACTCGCTCATCCCAAAAGGTGACTTGTACACTAGGATGTGTCCGCAATAATAATACTCAAATATAAGGACTACTGAGGTCATATAGTCATAAATTAGGTTAAGCAAATACAGGCAGCTGTGAAATCACATGCCAATCACAAAGGCCAGAGCACATCTTTTTAACTGTGGAATGAACTTTTGAATGGCCCTCAGAACAATTGACATTTTGGATACCACTACAAGTTCCTACTTCTTGAGGTCACAACCAAAACATCTTTGCAGTAAGTGAAAGTGATATCAGAACTGTATGTAATCACCCACTTATTCAAATAGGATACTACAGTTATTAAAGAGAACCTGTCAGCATGATTTTGTAAGGTAAATTGAGGACATGGCTCTAGTGGCACTGAAATGCTGATTAAATGTGTACCTTTGGTGAAGACATCCATTTTGTTGTTCTTCTTTAGTCATCAGTTGATGTTTTCTGCTAATTAGATTTCGGTGTACAATGCAATGTGTCTTCTCCTCTGTCTCTGTGATTCCCCTGCCCCTCCGCCTGCCTCAATGAAAGACCTGCCTCCTCTGTTTGAGATCTCAGGCAGTGACCTGTCATTTAAAGGCCAAATAATGGTGTCTCCGCGGTGTTGAATGTTTTGCTCCCCCCCCCGAGGTCATTCATCCTTATGTTTATAGTCCTTTTACTAGGCACTGCTCCTAATAGCCAGTTTCCTACTCCACACTGATGAGGGGCAAATACCCCGAAACAGCTGTCTGTGGATGGATACCATGTTTTGGCATAGGTGGTTTTCCTTTTTGGATGCTGCCCTTCCCGTGGTTGTTCCTTCCCGGTGAAAGACCTGGCTATTTATTGCTTGCGTTGAGAAACACGTGATGGTGTCTCCTCGGCTTTTCTACATGCATGTAAAGGCAGGTAGAGGGTCGGGAATCACAGGCTGTGAGGAGAAGACCCAGTGTACGGTCCAGCCCCTGAGCACTAAAATCTATTTAGCAGAAAACTTCAAATCTTGGTAGAAGGAGAAACACAAAGTGAATTTCTTCACCAAAGGTATCAATTTAGTCTCGATTCAGAATTATTACAGCCATGTCTTTACATTTCTGCTGTCAGATTCTTTTTAACATCATTTACACTGAGGAACAAGGTTCTCTGGTAAGTGTTCAAATGAAGGACAAATGGACCCCAGCATGCGGATTATACAGATTTAGGGATTTTTGGTCATAAATTGTGTCTACTAGAGCTACACTATAGACAAAATATAAAGTTACTGTACCTCTATTTTCTTAAGAAATGGCAAAAAGTAATTATCACATGTTCCATTGGAAGGCTATATTATGGAGGCATTGATTCTAGGGAAGAATATGTATAGTACAGAAGCATCATATGATGTTTGCTAAACAGGACAGGCTCAGTGTACTCGGCTTTGTCTTGGGCGTGCAGCCTAAGGGCTCATTAGTGCACTAAACCATACCTTCCAGTTTGTTATTATTTCTTCTACACTATGACGCCTATTTACAGTCTCTTGATTGTTCAATTTGATACTGGTGCTTTGTCTGATGATGAAGCATCCCAGCAAGAGGCACAAGTTTTCTGAAGTGTAGTTATCCACAAGGTTCTGATGATCCCTACAAGATTTGCTAAAGGTACCTTCACACATAACGATTTCGTTAACGATATCGTTGCTTTTTGTGACATAGCAACGATATCGTTAACGAAATCGTTATGCGTGACAGCGACCAACGATCAGGCCCCTGCTGGGAGATCGTTGGTCGCTGGGACTGATCAGGACCTTTTTTTTGGTCGCTGATCACCAGCTGTCATCGCTGGATCGGCGTCACACATGTGTTCACTGGTAACCAGGGTAAATATCGGGTTACTAAGCGCAGGGCCGCGCTTAGTAACCCGATGTTTACCCTGGTTACCATTGTAAAAGTTAAAAAAAACAAACAGTACATACTCACATTCCGGTGTCTGTCACGTCCCCCGGCGTCAGCTTCCCTGCACTGTGTCAGTGCCGGCCGGCCGTAAAGCAGAGCACAGCGGTGACGTCACCTCTGTCCTCTGCTTTACGGCTGGTCGGCACTGACACAGTGCAGGGAAGCTGACGCCGGGGGACGTGACAGACACCGGAATGTAAGTATGTACTGTTTGTTTTTTTTAACTTTTACAATGGTAACCAGGGTAAACATCGGATTACTAAGCGCGGCCCTGCGCTTAGTAACCCGATGTTTACCCTGGTTACCCGGGGACTTCAGCATCATTGGTCGGTGGAGAGCATCGTTGGTCGTTGTGACCACACAACGACCTAAACAGCGATGCTGCAACGATCGGCATCGTTGTCTATATCGCTGCAGCGTCGCTAAATGTGACGGTACCTTAACTTCTCCAAGAGTCCTGAAAGTATGCTCTAGAAAAACCTTTGTTATAGTTTACTAGATGGCAGCCCGATTCTAAAGAATCGGGAGTCTAGAATCCATATATACTTTATTTATTCAAATGTAAAAATAATACAATTAATAAATAATAGTAAGAAAGAACAAAAAATGGCTGCACTCACCAGCTCTTGACAATTCTTGTTATTTAAGGTACAGTTACACAGGATCCATGAACATGCTTATGAGGGGAGGGATGAAAGACATCAGACGACAACTTTGCGTGTTGTGGCAAATGCCACAACAACGGTTCTTTGCTTAAGAACAATGTCAGGTAGTAGGAAAATACCCAGTTAATAATAGGCAATAGTTCTTTGCAGGAATGCAGATATTAATAAATAGGCAGTTTATATTGCAGAGAAATTGCTGGGCAATAATAGACAATGTCCTTATGTGGCAAATAATAGAGCAATATACCCAATGTGGCAAAGAAGAGGTTAATAAACGGCAGTCTCTCAGTATAACAGTCAGTGAATAATAGGCAGTATATGGAGAAAACACCAAACAAAAGTTCAAAATTGGTGTGAAAATGTCACTGAACCACTTCACAACTAAATATATATAGTTTTGGTAAATGGTATTATCATTTTTTTGACGAAATTCGGCAGGAGCTTGAAGAGCAACGTCACTGGACCCGCCTCCACGCAGTAGAAACTTGCTGTGAGGTAAAAATTCAAAAATCACACCAAAATGGCGGGCGGAGTGTGTCACAGTACGGCACGTTTCTGATTGGTCGCTCGCAGCAGGCGGCAACCAATCAGACACTGGACACTGTTGACGTCACTTATCTCCGGACATTATCTCCGGACATTATCTCCGGACATTAGCTCCGGACATTAGCTCCGGACAGGAAGTTGGCACAAATTGCAGGAAGTAGTATTCTAGGCAATTATATATTAGATAGGATCCTACTATACGGACTTCACATGGAAGCATACAGGTGCCTTTTTTTTCAGATTTTGTATAGGTAGCATATTCCAAAGCAATTTTTCTCTGAGTACTATACTGAATCACATGGAGTCGTGATCGTAATAAGAGCAACAGGAACTTTGTATGAGTCTGTAGCACCCCAATTAACTTGGTTCTGTATTGTGCATAAAGCTTTATGATGTAGAAATCAGGTTGGTTAAGATTTATTTTTTAACTAATAGTCTACCAAAAATACATCCTAAAATAAAAAGAAACAGTGAGAATGCGGTTATTTGCTGATGTACGAGTGATAACAACCTGCTGACTTTGAATGTTTAGGTGGGAAGAAAAGAAGAGTTGACATTTTCTATGTTTCAGTTTGGCTTCTAATAGGATAATCATTTTTTATAGTTATTACAATTGACATAATGTCGTTAGGCATGCCGTAGCTTGTGGGCAGTGCTGGCATATGTTACAGAATGATTTACTAAACTACAGCTCACATAAAAGCTTATAGCAACCTTAAGAAAATCACTGGCTAATTTTTCATTTTCATATTCCTTGACCAGCTGGTAAGAAAATGATATCCGAAGCGTATCGCACATATAGCTGGAATTTGTTCCGCAACGCTCAGCATTTTAACTAGGCAGAACTGCTGAGCTATGGTGTGACTAATTTTAATACACAACCCTAAAATTTGATAGGAAAGTCTTTACGGTTTGAAAGCAAAGCAATTAATAGCGTGTAATTGCCAAACACTAATGACCTAGAACAACTCCACATTCATTTTATGTCAAAACAGGTGGCATTTTGTCCATGGTTATAATATCCATAAAAAAAGGGAAATACGGGGTGTTTCAAGCTTTAAAATGCTCAACTATACTGAACAATAAATTGACTTTTAATTAAGACCAATTTGATCTTCATTTTTGATTAACAATCACACTTAACTTCTAATATGGCATTTTTTCCAGCCTTATGGGATACATACAATTTATATGGGAATGAAATAACTAGAAAATATCAACTCTGGGGAGGTTTTAAAAAATGCCAGCTCAACTTTTAATTACAGCATCACTGCCCCAAAAGTCCCATTAATTACATTACATGCTTCTTTTTAAAGGGTTGCAAGCAAATTAGGCTTCTTAGAGTATCTTAATATCATGGTAAGTCTCATGGTAGTTCAGAGCAGACATGAATCAGCAATATGTACTCCTTTAGCCCATATGAATCAGACGGAGATGTATTTAAATAGAAATAGGACATACTGGGCCAAGGGGACCATCTGCTTTAAAACAGATGGAAAAGGAGTTATTAATGTCATGCAATAGTGAGGAAGGTGAGGTCACGGACAATGTTAATAGGGAGCAGGAAAGGCACAGGTGAGCTTCAATGATGGAGTGAAGTACATGAGAAGAGCAATGTATCACGGCGATAAAAAATGAGTTTTCATGTGTTGTCATTTTTCTGTAAAGCTGTTTTCCTTTGAAATATGTCAAAAAGTTAATTAAGTGTAATGGGTAAAATTCATCATTTATGTGCAATATGGGACATATGATGAAAATCCCACAGATAAAACAGTTTAAGAAAGACAAACAAGCAATATAGTTAAGGTATTTGTGGTTGCTTCTTTCTAAATGAAATATTAACTTTGGAAGCCTGTTTTATGTGTTTGTGGGTTACATTTAAGACATGAACTTCACTGTAACTTTATAAAAGTGGTGACTTTCAATCTATCTATAAAATACACTGATGATTTTTTACTGAGAATATCTACATGCAAGATAATCAAATGGCCTCTTCGGAGAGGAAGTAGAACATAAACGTTAGTATCACCTACCAAATGCAGCAATCCTAAATATTGACCTTTAAAGGGCCTTGCCACATGATTTAGAATAAGAAGTTCTCAAAAGGAATTTCTGGTTTGGTAAGTGTTTCAGTGTGGTTGCCCCTCATTAGTGCAAAGCAGGACAGAACTGGTTTGACTGGATGACAGGCCTTTTGACATATGATCCAAGGGGTAAAGCTTCTCCTTATGAAGAACACCAAATTGGCATTGGGAGACTTATAGGCCATTCAATGCTCCTTTCGGATTTGATTATGAAAATAGCCTGTTCAGAGAGGAAGAGGATGGGAAATCTAGTGAAACCTGTTGAAGGTTGTGTGAGAGGTCTCCGACAGTGGGTGTAAGATACAGAGTTTCACCTTGCAAAGATTGTAAGTCAGTGTACTAATAGATGAAGTCTATAAGTGCTTACATTTACTGAAATCAAGGGGATTGTTTTAACCACCAACCTTGCCTTCCCTGCAATTTTGTTGGATTGCAATAGCTACAAGCAGTTCTTAATGATGTGCAGTAGTATCTCACACTGTAGTTACTTAAGAACAGTAGTGGATGTGTGCATGCTTTCCTGACATCCTACTGATTGCCTCTTCTGAGTGGCTGAAATTATGGATTTTATAAATTTTCAGGCCCCCATGCAACAAAACTGGCATTTTGTTGCACAGGGTTGACTTTGATCATGTGTAGATTGCAGCTTTTTATGAATTGCTGGCATTGAACCATCGGTTATCCCATGCTCACAGACTACTGGCCATAACGTTTAGACAATGTAAGATTAGTGTAGTCTGGGTGCGCCATCGCATCAGTGAACAACACATATGTGAAAAAAAAAAACCAAAGCAGCACAATAAATTATTGTACAGCATTATCCACTGCACACTAATTTACTGTGAAGCATTTATCTTGTGATTCTTGTCCAATACGGTGTGCACATTCTAGTTCCCACTGCCTATTTTTAAAATTTGAGATCACAGACTTTTTAATTTACTTTATACAGTATCCTTATGCCTTTGGATGCAAGGCGGAAAATTATCCAATATGTTCAGGATTGCATCTCCCAATATAAGTCATGCAACAGTTGAAATGAGTAACCCATACTGGGATATTTTGACAAAAGTTGGGCACCAAACCAATAAGTTAAGATTTCAGGTGATTGACTGAATGCCAGATCAATGGAATGGGGATTATAGGGAAAGTATTCCCATTCCCAAGAATTTTCCCCATTCTAGGGGGACCCATACACAATAGATAGCTGTGGGTTTAGCTGATCAATTCCTCCATACACAGATACACTCTGCTGAGAAGTCCTGTGTTCTCTACTGGAGATGGCCATGATCCTCCAGCGGTGGCTTATCTTGCCAAGAGCCAAAGAATAATAATAATAATAATAATAATAATTTTTATTTATATAGCGCCAACATATTCCGCAGCGCTTTACAAATTATGGAGGGGACTTGTACAGACAATAGACATTACAGCATAACAGAAATACAGTTCAAAACAGATACCAGGAGGAATGAGGGCCCTGCTCGCAAGCTTACAGACTATGAGGAAAAGGGGAGACAGAATCAGCAGTCTGAAAACTGTCTGCGGCGTCAGGAGGCCAACATACACATTTGACTGTCAGGTAAACCAGGCGATAAATGCCATTTGTCACAAGGTTTTTGATCCCCCATCTGAAAGAAGCCTGATTTAGAGGCAGAGACCCTAATTTCAACTTTGTATCACTTATTTTAGTTAGTGCTGTATTTTTTGTTGAAAATTATTTTGTCTACTGAAGATCTACTATTTACCTGAATCCTAAGCTCTGTATAACTCTGCCCATACCTCTGATTGGTAGCATTCTGTGAACACTATGCATAAGCATAAATAAAGCGACCAATCAGTGTTGGGGGTGTGATTGGACTACCTAACAGCAAGTCAAAAAGTCCACTAGTGATAATCACCTGCTAATAAAATAATGATTTTATAAAAACTGCAACACACAGACCAGTAAGGGATACATTTCTGGAATCGCAGTATCTGCTCTTAGATTAGATAGCAAACATCTGATGCCATTATTATGAAATTGGATGTCCTACTTCAGATAACTTTGTCTGTGAGAATTTTAGCCCATTCATCCAGAAGAGCATTTCTGAGGTCAGAAACTAGTGGAGAAAGTCTGGCAGTCGACTGGTGGCGTGATTTACATCTATCCATCTGAACCCTGGCCATTGTGCTTTGTGATTTAAGGCATAAATCACCAATCTGTATGGTGCACAGTTTGTGCTGATGGTTTGGAGCTCTGCAGTTATTGAGTGAGCACAGTGTTTGTGAGTTTCATGCACTATGTTCCTCAGCACTCGGAAACCCAATCTGTAAATATCGTGGCTAAATTGCCTTTGTTCCTAAATGCTTCGGTGATATCACTCACAGCTAATTGTGGAATATTTTGGAATGATGGTCAAATTAATTTGTTGCAAATTGATTTCGAGTAGAATTTCCTGAAGACTACATGAGTTACATAGACCCATCTTTTCAGGACAATTGTACTTATTGAAATTCACAGAATTTTTGTGAGAAATTTGCTTCATTTGTTTCATTGGTGACATCATATTACAGAACCACATTCACATTCCTTGAGCTCTTTAGAATAAATTGTTCTATAACAATTGTTAGTAATGGCAGACGGCATGGTGAATGAATGAATTAATTAAGAGATGTGTTCCAAAAATAAGATGTCCATTTAGGGGGAATAGGTGTGTAAAGAGCTACAGTACAGACCAAAAGTTTGGACACACCTTCTCATTTAAAGATTTTTCTGTATTTTCATGACTTTGAAAATTGTAAATTCACACTGAAGGCATTAAAACTATGAATTAACACATGTGGAATTATATACTTAACAAAAAAGTGTGAAACAACTGAAAATATGTCTTATATTCTAGGTTCTTCAAAGTAGCCACTTTTTGCTTTGATGACTGCTTTGCACACTCTTGGCATTCTCTTCATGAGCCTCAAGAGGTAGTCCCCGGAAATGTTCTTCCAACAATCTTGAAGGAGTTCCCAGAGATGCTTAGTACTTGTTGGCCTTTTTGCCTTCACTCTGTGGTCCAGCTCAACCCAAACCATCTCGATTGGGTTCAGGTCTGGTGACTGTGAAGGCCAGGTCATCTGGCGTAGCACCCCATCACTCTCCTTCTTTGTCAAATAGCCCTAACACAGCCTAAAGGTGTGTTTGGGGTCATTGTCCTGTTGAAAAATAAATGATGGTCCAACTAAGCGCAAACCGGATGGAATAGCATGCCGATGCAAGATGCTGTGGTAGCCATGCTGGTTCAGTATGCCTTCAATTTGGAATAAATCTCCAACAGTGTCACCAGTAAAGCACCTCCACACCATCACACCTCCTCCTCCATGCTTCACGGTGGGAACCAGGCATGTAGAGGCCATCCGTTCACCTTTTCTGCGTCGCACAAAGACACGGTGGTTGGAACCAAAGATCTCAAATTTGGACTCATCAGACCAAAGCACAGATTTCCTCTGGTCTAATGTCCATTCCTTGTGTTCTTTAGCCCAAACAAGCCTCTTCTGCTTGTTGCCTGTCCTTAGCAGTGGTTTCCTAGCAGCAATTTTACCATGAAGGCCTGCTGCACAAAGTCTCCTCTTAACAGTTGTTGTAGAGATGTGTCTGCTGCTAGAACTCTGTGTGGAATTAATGAAACATTTTGCTAAATAATTTAAATTTGGCAAAAGCCTAATACTGAAGCTAGAGGTGTGTGAACTCGGTAATTTTGTGAAGAACTTGTTAAAGGAGTTGAGCTGTTTAAGACTTTTCATCAAAGCTCTAGTCACCTGCTATCTTGATTTTTTTCCACAATGTTATTGAAAATTTGAGTCACAAGTGCAGTATTTTTCCAGCAATCGAGGCAAAAAAACACATCATGATTCATGATCTCAAATATAAACTAAACATACTATGAAAGGGAGGAAAAGAAAACATGGCCATGTTAAATGCAAAACATTTATTGAGCTACACGAGAGTTTTGGAAATAGCCAATACTTTCATTTAACTGTAAAACATCTGGCTGTTTTTCATAGTTCCATTCAATTTGAATGGGAATGTTGAAAACAGACAAATGGGTGTGTTTTTTTCAAACCCCTATTTAACTTTGTGGGGACAGGCATCACATTCTTTTAATTCTCTGTAGCTGAGAACAGGGACTGGGTGCCCCAAGTTCTCGACCATTGCGGTAGTCCCAGAGATTGGATCCAGGGTTACCAACAGTCCACAAATTACAGGATAGGCCATAAAAGTAGGCCACTATTTTGCTCTGTCTGTAAAAAATTGTAACACATCTGTGAATTTTTTGAAGATGAAGAAATGTATACAAATTATTTTGACTACAATTCTCATCATTTTACAGTTCACAATGAATTGAGTTTTTGACTTCATATCAGAATTATGGGCTGTAGACATGTATCACTTAAATCATACTTACTGATGAGCGAATATATTCGGCACTATTCGTTATTCTCACAAATAGTATTGTATTCGGGCTATCCATTACTTGGTATATTTGAGTGATTCGCCAAGCATGTTTGGCGCTTTATTTGCAGCCAATGAGCATGTTGGGCTGGCTTGCCAATCACCGTAATGCCGGCGCCATCTTTGGTGTAGAATTACTGTGATTGGCTGGCCTTCAAGCATCATAGGGACTATTTAAAGGCTACTGGTGCCATCTTAGGCTAAGTTCACACTAGCGTCTCTGTGTGCAGCGTATCATTTGCATGTACAAACGCATGCCAAAATGCATGCATACGCATGCTTACGCTGCATTTTTACTCCGCATAATCTGGCATGCGTTTGCATTGTTTCTGCACATGGTGGACGTGGTGAAATCATTTCTTGGACATGCGCAGTCTGAAATATGCATGCGTATCAAACGCATGCGCACGCATGTCCCAGCATACCAGTGCATTCCCATAGACAGTAATGAGTTGTTTTGACACACTCATTCGCATGCGCAAGCCTGCGTATATTTGACGCCTCAAAAAATGCAACATGTTGCATTTGCCGCACACCGCGAAATGACGCATGCATATGCAAACTGATGCAAACACATGTCCCTGTGTACACAATGTTAAATATATGAATACAAGATGCATGCGGATCAGTACGCAGGTAAACGCTGCGCGCACATACGCTAATGTGAATCCGGCCTTACGCATATTGCAGCCAGAAACAGCATAGGGAGAGTGTAGTTTCAGCATAGGGAGAGTAAACGGAACATAGGAAGAGTGATAGGAGGTTATACAGAGCATTGTTTATTCCAAAAAGCTCTTTTATTAGCTGAAAATTGTGATGAGATTACTTGATTGCTAGGTGGGGATTTAAGTAGGGAGAGATTTAATAGGAGGGAGGGTGAAAGGTGGGCACCTGGGAGTTCTCAACATTGTAAGTACATGCTGCATATCTCTGCTATTTTCCACTGTGTTGTAAAGTAGTTAGTATTAGAAACAGACTGTGGGATTAGGGTGAAATATGGAAGGTTTCAAACACTACCAAAATATAAAAATCAGCTATGTGTAGAGGGAAATAATATTAGGTAGTACCAGCATATACAATATCATTTTTTTGGGGAGCTACGTAATATTCTTGTGTAGCAGCCAAAACATTTTTTTAACCACAAAATAATATTCCTCATTGGCAGCATATAGTAACATCCATTTTAAAATATAATTGCTAAATAATATTCCTCATCTATTGCTTAAAATACTTAATATCTGTCTAGCAGTTGTGTGACTGGCGCAATCCGGGAAAGGATAATCGTACGTGACAATTTAGCAAGGGCAATAATCTTTATTACTCCGCATTTAGAGTGTGTCAGCAAGATGATAGAAAAAAATCATAATTTTCTATTGGTTTAAAAATATCATATCTTTATCTAGCAGTTGTGTGACTGGTGCAATCCGTGTAAAGATAATCTTATGTGACAATTTCGAAGGGGCAATAATCTTCATTACTCCACATTTGGAAGGTGTCAGCAAGTCAAATGAAAAAAATATCAGAATTTTATATTTGTTTAAAAAATAGCACATCTTTATCTAGCAGTTGTGCGACTGGCGCACTTCGGTTAGAGATAATCTTACGTGACAATTTAGAAGAGGCAATAATCTTCATTACTCCATTACTCATTTGGAGTGTGTCAGCAAGATGAATAAAAAAAAAATAATCACAAAGTTTTCCACACGGTCCAGTCTCAGTAGGCAAAAGGCTGGGCATCTGAATTCTCAGCCCTGTCCGTCTTCCTCCTGCCATCACGAGTCCCAGTAGACATACAGTATGTCCCCAATGCTAGCCACTCTGAGGAACAGTTTATATTCCCTTGTAATTTGTCAGGCCTCTCAATGTGCACCATTATAGAGGGTCATGAGGAGGTGGAGTGCAGTAATGCCCAAACAATTGAGCACCCATGGCCAGGAGAAAGCCACGCTGGGGTAGGTCAATTCATGTCTGAAGAGATGGAGGATAATGATGAGGCATAGTTTCCATGAGGTCAGCCTCAACTCGCAAATTAGAATGAGAATCAGATTGAGGAAATGGAAGACGACGTGGTCAATTATGAGGCCACTGATCCAATTTGCCACAGTGGCATACCAAGTGAGCACATAGAACTCGGTCACCTGTTTCACAGAGCCCCCTGCTAGATAGCAGGCCAAGGGTGCATTGTTCCCCTGTATGGCAGTTTTTTTTCTGAAAGTCCTTCAGATAAAACAACTGTAATTTGCAGCATCTGCCAAACCAAGCTAAGAAGAGGCAAGAACACTGCCAAACTGAGCACCACCAGCATGCAAAAGCACATGGCAGCCAAGCATCCCAGTAGGAGGGCGGAGCTCCTGGGTACCAAATCTGAATCTGAAGGGAAAACCACTGCCATTCCCCCGTATTACAGCCTTCCCAATCTGCTAGCCATGATGCAGGAGCTGATGCCTCCTGCCAAGTGACAAGTGATTGCACGCACACAACAGTCAGCAACCATGTCCACTCAGTTGTCCCAGCGCAGCGTTCAGTTGTCCCTGCCCCAGACATTTACTAGAAAGCAGAAATAACCAGCAAACCACCGACAGGCACAAACGCTAAACACCCACATTGCCAGATTGCTAGCCCTGGAAATGTTGCCTTTTCGACTTGTGGAAATTGAGTCTTTCTGCAACCTCTTGGCAGTGGCAGCCCCACGGTACTCGATTCCAGGCCGGCACTATTTTTCCCATTGTGCCGCCCCCGCATTACATAAGCACCTGTTACACAATATCAGCTGTGCTCTGGCCAACGCAGACACAAGGAAGGTCCACCTAACCACACACACATGCACAATCGGACTGGCCCACTGGAGAACCTGAGGATTTTCTAGTGAGCACTGGCACCTGCTGCTGGCACCTACTGTATTTATTTCAAATATACAATGGAACGAGACAGGGCTGTCCGCTGTCACCTCATAGTATATTTAAGTAAATAAGGCAGCACACTGCAGCGCTAGAACATACAAACTTGAAAAACGAAATTTGAACTGCATTACTGCACTAGAAATATGAAAAATGAGAGCTTTTAGCACATAAAAATGGCCAATTTTATGTGTACCTGGTAGCCCCGTTACGGCATCTCTCTTATACCAGGTCCTAAACTTGCCTTACCTCGCTGAGAATAAACGTCTCCATCTGAATGGGTACATGTGAAAACCTCTTACTAGACTAAAATTCTCTCTCTCTGTGGAGGGGTATTGGACCTGCTGTAATTAAAACACCTGAAGCTAGAAGGCGGAATGCACGATCAGAAGGCTAGAGAATACATTTCAAAAACCTGACCTGCACATCCAAACATAGACTCAGTGTGAACAGGTGCTGAACCTAGAGTCACCAACTCGTATATAGTTAAGTAAATAAGGCAGCACACTGCAGCGCTAGAACATACAAACTTGAAAAACGAAATTTCAACTGCATTACTGCACTAGAAATATGAAAAATGAGAGCTTGTAGCGCATAAAAATGGCCAATTTTATGTGTACCTGGTAGCCCTATTACGGCATCTTTCTTATACCAGGTCCTAAACTTGCCTTACCTCGCTGAGAATAAACATCTCCATCTGAATGGGTACATGTGAAAACCTCTTACTAGACTAAAATTCTCTCTCTCTGTGGAGGGGTATTGGACCTGCTGTAATTAAAACAACTGAAGCTAGAAAGCGGAGTGCACGATCAGAAGGCTAGAGAATACATTTCAAAAACCTGACCTGCACATCCAAACATAGACTCAGTGTGAACAGGTGCTGAACCTAGAGTCGCCAACTCGTATATAGTTAAGTAAATAAGGCAGCACACTGCAGCGCTAGAACATACAGACTTGAAAAACGAAATTTGAACTGCATTACTGCACTAGAAATATGAAAAATGAGAGCTATTAGCGCATAAAAATGGCCAATTTTATGTGTACCTGGTTGCCCCGTTACGGCATCTCTCTTATACCAGGTACTAAACTTGCCTTACCTGGCTGAGAATAAACGTCTCCATCTGAATGGGTACATGTGAAAACCTCTTACTAGACTAAAATTCTCTCTGTCTGTGGAGGGGTATTGGACCTGCTGTAATTAAATCACCTGAAGCTAGAAGGCGGAGTGCACGATCAGAAGGCTAGAGAATATATTTCAAAAACCTGACCTGCACATCCAAACATAGACTCAGTGTGAACAGGTGCTGAACCTAGAGTCGCCAACTCGTATATAGTTAAGTAAATAAGGCAGCACACTGCAGCGCTAGAACATACAAACTTGAAAAACGAAATTTGAACTGCATTACTACACTAGAAATATGAAAAATGAGAGCTTTTAGCGCATAAAAATGGCCAATTTTATGTGTACCTGGTAGCCCCGTTACGGCATCTCTCTTATACCAGGTCCTAAACTTGCCTTACCTCGCTGAGAATAAACGTCTCCATCTGAATGGGTACATGTGAAAACCTCTTACTAGACTAAAATTCTCTCTCTCTGTGGAGGGGTATTGGACCTGCTGTAATTAAAACACCTGAAGCTAGAAGGCGGAGTGCACGATCAGAAGGCTAGAGAATACATTTCAAAAACCTGACCTGCACATCCAAACATAGACTCAGTGTGAACAGGTGCTGAACCTAGAGTCGCCAACTCGTATATAGTTAAGTAAATAAGGCAGCACACTGCAGCGCTAGAACATACAAACTTGAAAAACAAAATTTGAACTGCATTACTGCACTAGAAATATAAAAAATGAGAGCTTTTAGCGCATAAAAATGGCCAATTTTATGTGTACCTGGTAGCCCCGTTACGGCATCTCTCTTATACCAGATTCTAAACTTGCCTTACCTCGCTGAGAATAAACGTCTCCATCTGAATGGGTACATGTGAAAACCTCTTACTAGACTAAAATTCTCTCTCTCTGTGGAGGGGTATTGGACCTGCTGTAATTAAATCACCTGAAGCTAGAAGGCGGAGTGCACGATCAGAAGGCTAGAGAATATATTTCAAAAACCTGACCTGCACATCCAAACATAGACTCAGTGTGAACAGATGCTGAACCTAGAGTCGCCAACTCGTATATAGTTAAGTAAATAAGGCAGCACACTGCAGCGCTAGAACATACAAACTTGAAAAACGAAATTTGAACTGTATTACTACATTAGAAATATGAAAAATGAGAGCTTTTAGCGCATAAAAATGGCCAATTTTATGTGTACCTGGTAGCCACGTTACGGCATCTCTCTTATACCAGGTCCTAAACTTGCCTTACCTCGCTGAGAATAAACGTCTCCATCTGAATGGGTACATGTGAAAACCTCTTACTAGACTAATATTCTCTCTCTCTCTGTGGAGGGGTATTGGACCTGCTGTAATTAAAACACCTGAAGCTAGAAGGCGGAGTGCACGATCAGAAGGCTAGAGAATACACTTCAAAAACCTGACCTGCACATCCAAACATAGACTCATAGACTCAGTGTGAACAGGTGCTGAACCTAGAGTCGCCAACTCGTATATAGTTAAGTAAATAAGGCAGCACACTGCAGCGCTAGAACATACAAACTTGAAAAACGAAATTTGAACTGCATTACTGCACTAGAAATATGAAAAATGAGAGCTTTTAGCGCATAAAAATGGCCAATTTTATGTGTACCTGGTAGCCCCGTTACGGCATCTCTCTTATACCAGGTCCTAAACTTGCCTTACCTCGCTGAGAATAAACGTCTCCATCTGAATGGGTACATGTGAAAACCTCTTACTAGACTAAAATTCTCTCTCTCTGTGGAGGGGTATTGGACCTGCTGTAATTAAAACACCTGAAGCTAGAAGGCGGAGTGCACGATCAGAAGGCTAGAGAATATATTTCAAAAACCTGACCTGCACATCCAAACATAGACTCAGTGTGAACAGGTGCTGAACCTAGAGTCGCCAACTCGTATATAGTTAAGTAAATAAGGCAGCACACTGCAGCGATAGAACATACAAACTTGAAAAATGAAATTTGAACTGCATTACTGCACTAGAAATATGAAAAATGAGAGCTTTTAGCGCATAAAAATGGCCAATTTTATGTGTACCTGGTAGCCCCGTTACGGCATCTCTCTTATACCAGGTCCTAAACTTGCCTTACCTCGCTGAGAATAAACGTCTCCATCTGAATGGGTACATGTGAAAACCTCTTACTAGACTAAAATTCTCTCTCTCTGTGGAGGGGTATTGGACCTGCTGTAATTAAAACACCTGAAGCTAGAAGGCGGAGTGCACGATCAGAAGGCTAGAGAATACACTTCAAAAACCTGACCTGCACATCCAAACATAGACTCAGTGTGAACAGGTGCTGAACCTAGAGTGGCCAACTCGTATATAGTTAAGTAAATAAGGCAGCACACTGCAGCGCAAGAACATACAGACTTGAAAAACGAAATTTGAACTGCATTACTGCACTAGAAATATGAAAAATGAGAGCTATTAGCGCATAAAAATGGCCAATTTTATGTGTACCTGGTTGCCCCGTTACGGCATCTCTCTTATACCAGGTACTAAACTTGCCTTACCTGGCTGAGAATAAACGTCTCCATCTGAATGGGTACATGTGAAAACCTCTTACTTGATTAAAATTCTCTCTGTCTGTGGAGGGGTATTGGACCTGCTGTAATTAAATCACCTGAAGCTAGAAGGCGGAGTGCACGATCAGAAGGCTAGAGAATATATTTCAAAAACCTGACCTGCACATCCAAAGATAGACTCAGTGTGAACAGGTGCTGAACCTAGAGTCGCCAACTCGTATATAGTTAAGTAAATAAGGCAGCACACTGCAGCGCTAGAACATACAAACTTGAAAAACGAAATTTGAACTGCATTACTACACTAGAAATATGAAAAATGAGAGCTTTTAGCGCATAAAAATGGCCAATTTTATGTGTACCTGGTAGCCCCGTTACGGCATCTCTCTTATACCAGGTCCTAAACTTGCCTTACCTCGCTGAGAATAAACGTCTCCATCTGAATGGGTACATGTGAAAACCTCTTACTAGACTAAAATTCTCTCTCTCTGTGGAGGGGTATTGGACCTGCTGTAATTAAAACACCTGAAGCTAGAAGGCGGAGTGCACGATCAGAAGGCTAGAGAATACATTTCAAAAACCTGACCTGCACATCCAAACATAGACTCAGTGTGAACAGGTGCTGAACCTAGAGTCGCCAACTCGTATATAGTTAAGTAAATAAGGCAGCACACTGCAGCGCTAGAACATACAAACTTGAAAAATGAAATTTGAACTGCATTAATGCACTAGAAATATGAAAAATGAGAGCTTTTAGCGCATAAAAATGGCCAATTTTATGTGTACCTGGTAGCCCCGTTACGGCATCTCTCTTATACCAGGTCCTAAACTTGCCTTACCTCGCTGAGAATAAACGTCTCCATCTGAATGGGTACATGTGAAAACCTCTTGCTAGACTAAAATTCTCTCTCTCTGTGGAGGGGTATTGGACCTGCTGTAATTAAAACACCTGAAGCTAGAAGGCGGAGTGCACGATCAGAAGGCTAGAGAATACATTTCAAAAACCTGACCTGCACATCCAAACATAGACTCAGTGTGAACAGGTGCTGAACCTAGAGTCGACAACTCGTATATAGTTAAGTAAATAAGGCAGCGCACTGCAGCGCTAGAACATACAAACTTGAAAAACGAAATTTAAACTATTACTACACTAGAAATATGAAAAATGAGTGCTTTTAGCGCATAAAAATGGCTAATTTTATGTGTACCTGGTAGCCACTTAACGGCATCTCTCTTATACCAGGTCCTAAACTTGCCTTACCTCGCTGAGAATAAACGTCTCCATCTGAATGGGTACATGTGAAAACCTCTTACTAGACTAAAATTCTCTCTCTCTGTGGAGGGGTATTGGACCTGCTGTAATTAAAACACCTGAAGCTAGAAGGCGGAGTGCACGATCAGAAGGCTAGAGAATATATTTCAAAAACCTGACCTGCACATCCAAACATAGACTCAGTGTGAACAGGTGCTGAACCTAGAGTCGCCAACTCGTATATAGTTAAGTAAATAAGGCAGCACACTGCAGCGCTAGAACATACAAACTTGAAAAATGAAATTTGAACTGCATTACTGCACTAGAAATATGAAAAATGAGAGCTTTTAGCGCATAAAAATGGCCAATTTTATGTGTACCTGGTAGCCCCGTTACGTCATCTCTCTTATACCAGGTCCTAAACTTGCCTTACCTCGCTGAGAATAAACGTCTTCATCTGAATGGGTACATGTGAAAACCTCTTACTAGACTAAAATTCTCTCTCTCTGTGGAGGGGTATTGGACCTGCTGTAATTAAAACACCTGAAGCTAGAAGGCGGAGTGCACGATCAGAAGGCTAGAGAATATATTTCAAAAACCTGACCTGCACATCCAAACATAGACTCAGTGTGAACAGGTGCTGAACCTAGAGTCGCCAACTCGTATATAGTTAAGTAAATAAGGCAGCACACTGCAGCGCTAGAACATACAAACTTGAAAAACGAAATTTAAACTGTATTACTACACTAGAAATATGAAAAATGACAGCTTTTAGCGCATAAAAATGGCCAATTTTATGTATACCTGGTAGCCACGTTACGGCATCTCTCTTATACCAGGTCCTAAACTTGCCTTACCTCGCTGAGAATAAACGTCTCCATCTGAATGGGTACATGTGAAAACCTCTTACTAGACTAAAATTCTCTCTCTCTGTGGAGGGGTATTGGACCTGCTGTAATTAAAACACCTGAAGCTAGAAGGCGGAGTGCACGATCAGAAGGCTAGAGAATACATTTCAAAAACCTGACCTGCACATCCAAACATAGACTCATAGACTCAGTGTGAACAGGTGCTGAACCTAGAGTCGCCAACTCGTATATAGTTAAGTAAATAAGGCAGCACACTGCAGCGCTAGAACATACAAACTTGAAAAACGAAATTTGAACTGCATTACTGCACTAGAAATATGAAAAATGAGAGCTTTTAGCGCATAAAAATGGCCAATTTTATGTGTACCTGGTAGCCCCGTTACGTCATCTCTCTTATACCAGGTCCTAAACTTGCCTTACCTCGCTGAGAATAAACGTCTCCATCTGAATGGGTACATGTGAAAACCTCTTACTAGACTAAAATTCTCTCTCTCTGTGGAGGGGTATTGGACCTGCTGTAATTAAAACACCTGAAGCTAGAAGGCGGAGTGCACGATCAGAAGGCTAGAGAATATATTTCAAAAACCTGACCTGCACATCCAAACATAGACTCAGTGTGAACAGGTGCTGAACCTAGAGTCGCCAACTCGTATATAGTTAAGTAAATAAGGCAGCACACTGCAGCGCTAGAACATACAAACTTGAAAAACGAAATTTAAACTGTATTACTACACTAGAAATATGAAAAATGAGAGCTTTTAGCGCATAAAAATGGCCAATTTTATGTGTACCTGGTAGCCACGTTACGGCATCTCTCTTATACCAGGTCCTAAACTTGCCTTACCTCGCTGAGAATAAACGTCTCCATCTGAATGGGTACATGTGAAAACCTCTTACTAGACTAAAATTCTCTCTCTCTGTGGAGGGGTATTGGACCTGCTGTAATTAAAACACCTGAAGCTAGAAGGCGGAGTGCACGATCAGAAGGCTAGAGAATACATTTCAAAAACCTGACCTGCACATCCAAACATAGACTCATAGACTCAGTGTGAACAGGTGCTGAACCTAGAGTCGCCAACTCGTATATAGTTAAGTAAATAAGGCAGCACACTGCAGCGCTAGAACATACAAACTTGAAAGATGAAATTTGAACTGCATTACTGCACTAGAAATATGAAAAATGAGAGCTTTTAGCGCATAAAAATGGCCAATTTTATGTGTACCTGGTAGCCCCGTTACGGCATCTCTCTTATACCAGGTCCTAAACTTGCCTTACCTCGCTGGGAATAAACGTCTCCATCTGAATGGGTACATGTGAAAACCTCTTACTAGACTAAAATTCTCTCTCTCTGTGGAGGGGTATTGGACCTGCTGTAATTAAAACACCTGAAGCTAGAAGGCGGAGTGCACGATCAGAAGGCTAGAGAATACATTTCAAAAACCTGACCTGCACATCCAAACATAGACTCAGTGTGAACAGGTGCTGAACCTAGAGTCGCCAACTCGTATATAGTTAAGTAAATAAGGCAGCACACTGCAGCGCTAGAACATACAAACTTGAAAAACAAAATTTGAACTGCATTACTGCACTAGAAATATGAAAAATGAGAGCTTTTAGCGCATAAAAATGGCCAATTTTATGTGTACCTGGTAGCCCCGTTACGGCATCTCTCTTATACCAGTTCCTAAACTTGCCTTACCTCGCTGAGAATAAACGTCTCCATCTGAATGGGTACATGTGAAAACCTCTTACTAGACTAAAATTCTCTCTCTCTGTGGAGGGGTATTGGACCTGCTGTAATTAAATCACCTGAAGCTAGAAGGCGGAGTGCACGATCAGAAGGCTAGAGAATACATTTCAAAAACCTGACCTGCACATCCAAACATAGACTCAGTGTGAACAGGTGCTGAACCTAGAGTCGCCAACTCGTATATAGTTAAGTAAATAAGGCAGCACACTGCAGCGCTAGAACATACAAACTTGAAAAATGAAATTTAAACTGTATTACTACACTAGAAATATGAAAAATGAGAGCTTTTAGCGCATAAAAATGGCCAATTTTATGTGTACCTGGTAGCCACGTTACGGCATCTCTCTTATACCAGGTCCTAAACTTGCCTTACCTCGCTGAGAATAAACGTCTCCATCTGAATGGGTACATGTGAAAACCTCTTACTAGACTAATATTCTCTCTCTCTGTGGAGGGGTATTGGACCTGCTGTAATTAAAACACCTGAAGCTAGAAGGCGGAGTGCACGATCAGAAGGCTAGAAAATACATTTCAAAAACCTGACCTGCACATCCAAACATAGACTCATAGACTCAGTGTGAACAGGTGCTGAACCTAGAGTCGCCAACTCGTATATAGTTAAGTAAATAAGGCAGCACACTGCAGCGCTAGAACATACAAACTTGAAAAACGAAATTTGAACTGCATTACTGCACTAGAAATATGAAAAATGAGAGCTTTTAGCGCATAAAAATGGCCAATTTTATGTGTACCTGGTAGCCCCGTTACGGCATCTCTCTTATACCAGGTCCTAAACTTGCCTTACCTCGCTGAGAATAAACGTCTCCATCTGAATGGGTACATGTGAAAACCTCTTACTAGACTAAAATTCTCTCTCTCTGTGGAGGGGTATTGGACCTGCTGTAATTAAAACACCTGAAGCTAGAAGGCGGAGTGCACGATCAGAAGGCTAGAGAATATATTTCAAAAACCTGACCTGCACATCCAAACATAGACTCAGTGTGAACAGGTGCTGAACCCAGAGTCGCCAACTCGTATATAGGTAAGTAAATAAGGCAGCACACTGCAGCGCTAGAACATACAAACTTGAAAAATGAAATTTGAACTGCATTACTGCACTAGAAATATGAAAAATGAGAGCTTTTAGCGCATAAAAATGGCCAATTTTATGTGTACCTGGTAGCCACGTTACGGCATCTCTCTTATACCAGGTCCTAAACTTGCCTTACCTCGCTGAGAATAAACGTCTCCATCTGAATGGGTACATGTGAAAACCTCTTACTAGACTAAAATTCTCTCTCTCTGTGGAGGGGTATTGGACCTGCTGTAATTAAAACACCTGAAGCTAGAAGGCGGAGTGCACGATCAGAAGGCTAGAGAATACATTTCAAAAACCTGACCTGCACATCCAAACATAGACTCATAGACTCAGTGTGAACAGGTGCTGAACCTAGAGTCGCCAACTCGTATATAGTTAAGTAAATAAGGCAGCACACTGCAGCGCTAGAACATACAAACTTGAAAAACGAAATTTGAACTGCATTACTGCACTAGAAATATGAAAAATGAGAGCTTTTAGTGCATAAAAATGGCCAATTTTATGTGTACCTGGTAGCCCCGTTACGGCATCTCTCTTATACCAGGTCCTAAACTTGCCTTACCTCGCTGAGAATAAACGTCTCCATCTGAATGGGTACATGTGAAAACCTCTTACTAGACTAAAATTCTCTCTCTCTGTGGAGGGGTATTGGACCTGCTGTAATTAAAACACCTGAAGCTAGAAGGCGGAGTGCACGATCAGAAGGCTAGAGAATATATTTCAAAAACCTGACCTGCACATCCAAACATAGACTCAGTGTGAACAGGTGCTGAACCTAGAGTCGCCAACTCGTATATAGTTAAGTAAATAAGGCAGCACACTGCAGCGCTAGAACATACAAACTTGAAAAATGAAATTTAAACTGTATTACTACACTAGAAATATGAAAAATGAGAGCTTTTAGCGCATAAAAATGGCCAATTTTATGTGTACCTGGTAGCCACGTTACGGCATCTCTCTTATACCAGGTCCTAAACTTGCCTTACCTCGCTGAGAATAAACGTCTCCATCTGAATGGGTACATGTGAAAACCTCTTACTAGACTAAAATTCTCTCTCTCTGTGGAGGGGTATTGGACCTGCTGTAATTAAAACACCTGAAGCTAGAAGGCGGAGTGCACGATCAGAAGGCTAGAGAATACATTTCAAAAACCTGACCTGCACATCCAAACATAGACTCATAGACTCAGTGTGAACAGGTGCTGAACCTAGAGTCGCCAACTCGTATATAGTTAAGTAAATAAGGCAGCACACTGCAGCGCTAGAACATACAAACTTGAAAAACGAAATTTGAACTGCATTACTGCACTAGAAATATGAAAAATGAGAGCTTTTAGCGCATAAAAATGGCCAATTTTATGTGTACCTGGTAGCCCCGTTACGGCATCTCTCTTATACCAGGTCCTAAACTTGCCTTACCTCGCTGAGAATAAACGTCTCCATCTGAATGGGTACATGTGAAAACCTCTTACTAGACTAAAATTCTCTCTCTCTGTGGAGGGGTATTGGACCTGCTGTAATTAAAACACCTGAAGCTAGAAGGCGGAGTGCACGATCAGAAGGCTAGAGAATATATTTCAAAAACCTGACCTGCACATCCAAACATAGACTCAGTGTGAACAGGTGCTGAACCTAGAGTCGCCAACTCGTATATAGTTAAGTAAATAAGGCAGCACACTGCAGCGCTAGAACATACAAACTTGAAAGATGAAATTTGAACTGCATTACTGCACTAGAAATATGAAAAATGAGAGCTTTTAGCGCATAAAAATGGCCAATTTTATGTGTACCTGGTAGCCCCGTTACGGCATCTCTCTTATACCAGGTCCTAAACTTGCCTTACCTCGCTGGGAATAAACGTCTCCATCTGAATGGGTACATGTGAAAACCTCTTACTAGACTAAAATTCTCTCTCTCTGTGGAGGGATATTGGACCTGCTGTAATTAAAACACCTGAAGCTAGAAGGCGGAGTGCACGATCAGAAGGCTAGAGAATACATTTCAAAAACCTGACCTGCACATCCAAACATAGACTCAGTGTGAACAGGTGCTGAACCTAGAGTCGCCAACTCGTATATAGTTAAGTAAATAAGGCAGCACACTGCAGCGCTAGAACATACAAACTTGAAAAACGAAATTTGAACTGCATTACTGCACTAGAAATATGAAAAATGAGAGCTTTTAGCGCATAAAAATGGCCAATTTTATGTGTACCTGGTAGCCCCGTTACGGCATCTCTCTTATACCAGTTCCTAAACTTGCCTTACCTCGCTGAGAATAAACGTCTCCATCTGAATGTGTACATGTGAAAACCTCTTACTAGACTAAAATTCTCTCTCTCTGTGGAGGGGTATTGGACCTGCTGTAATTAAATCACCTGAAGCTAGAAGGCAGAGTGCACAATCAGAAGGCTAGAGAATATATTTCAAAAACCTGACATGCACATCCAAACATAGACTCAGTGTGAACAGATGCTGAACCTAGAGTCGCCAACTCGTATATAGTTAAGTAAATAAGGCAGCACACTGCAGCGCTAGAACATACAAACTTGAAAAACGAAATTTGAACTGTATTACTACACTAGAAATATGAAAAATGAGAGCTTTTAGCGCATAAAAATGGCCAATTTTATGTGTACCTGGTAGCCACGTTACGGCATCTCTCTTATACCAGGTCCTAAACTTGCCTTACCTCGCTGAGAATAAACGTCTCCATCTGAATGGGTACATGTGAAAACCTCTTACTAGACTAATATTCTCTCTCTCTGTGGAGGGGTATTGGACCTGCTGTAATTAAAACACCTGAAGCTAGAAGGCGGAGTGCACGATCAGAAGGCTAGAGAATACATTTCAAAAACCTGACCTGCACATCCAAACATAGACTCAGTGTGAACAGGTGCTGAACCTAGAGTCGCCAACTCGTATATAGTTAAGTAAATAAGGCAGCACACTGCAGCGCTAGAACATACAAACTTGAAAAACAAAATTTGAACTGCATTACTGCACTAGAAATATGAAAAATGAGAGCTTTTAGCGCATAAAAATGGCCAATTTTATGTGTACCTGGTAGCCCCGTTACGGCATCTCTCTTATACCAGTTCCTAAACTTGCCTTACCTCGCTGAGAATAAACGTCTCCATCTGAATGGGTACATGTGAAAACCTCTTACTAGACTAAAATTCTCTCTCTCTGTGGAGGGGTATTGGACCTGCTGTAATTAAATCACCTGAAGCTAGAAGGCGGAGTGCACGATCAGAAGGCTAGAGAATATATTTCAAAAACCTGACCTGCACATCCAAACATAGACTCAGTGTGAACAGATGCTGAACCTAGAGTCGCCAACTCGTATATAGTTAAGTAAATAAGGCAGCACACTGCAGCGCTAGAACATACAAACTTGAAAAACGAAATTTGAACTGTATTACTACACTAGAAATATGAAAAATGAGAGCTTTTAGCGCATAAAAATGGCCAATTTTATGTGTACCTGGTAGCCACGTTACGGCATCTCTCTTATACCAGGTCCTAAACTTGCCTTACCTCGCTGAGAATAAACGTCTCCATCTGAATGGGTACATGTGAAAACCTCTTACTAGACTAATATTCTCTCTCTCTGTGGAGGGGTATTGGACCTGCTGTAATTAAAACACCTGAAGCTAGAAGGCGGAGTGCACGATCAGAAGGCTAGAAAATACATTTCAAAAACCTGACCTGCACATCCAAACATAGACTCATAGACTCAGTGTGAACAGGTGCTGAACCTAGAGTCGCCAACTCGTATATAGTTAAGTAAATAAGGCAGCACACTGCAGCGCTAGAACATACAAACTTGAAAAACGAAATTTGAACTGCATTACTGCACTAGAAATATGAAAAATGAGAGCTTTTAGCGCATAAAAATGGCCAATTTTATGTGTACCTGGTAGCCCCGTTACGGCATCTCTCTTATACCAGGTCCTAAACTTGCCTTACCTCGCTGAGAATAAACGTCTCCATCTGAATGGGTACATGTGAAAACCTCTTACTAGACTAAAATTCTCTCTCTCTGTGGAGGGGTATTGGACCTGCTGTAATTAAAACACCTGAAGCTAGAAGGCGGAGTGCACGATCAGAAGGCTAGAGAATATATTTCAAAAACCTGACCTGCACATCCAAACATAGACTCAGTGTGAACAGGTGCTGAACCCAGAGTCGCCAACTCGTATATAGGTAAGTAAATAAGGCAGCACACTGCAGCGCTAGAACATACAAACTTGAAAAATGAAATTTGAACTGCATTACTGCACTAGAAATATGAAAAATGAGAGCTTTTAGCGCATAAAAATGGCCAATTTTATGTGTACCTGGTAGCCACGTTACGGCATCTCTCTTATACCAGGTCCTAAACTTGCCTTACCTCGCTGAGAATAAACGTCTCCATCTGAATGGGTACATGTGAAAACCTCTTACTAGACTAAAATTCTCTCTCTCTGTGGAGGGGTATTGGACCTGCTGTAATTAAAACACCTGAAGCTAGAAGGCGGAGTGCACGATCAGAAGGCTAGAGAATACATTTCAAAAACCTGACCTGCACATCCAAACATAGACTCATAGACTCAGTGTGAACAGGTGCTGAACCTAGAGTCGCCAACTCGTATATAGTTAAGTAAATAAGGCAGCACACTGCAGCGCTAGAACATACAAACTTGAAAAACGAAATTTGAACTGCATTACTGCACTAGAAATATGAAAAATGAGAGCTTTTAGTGCATAAAAATGGCCAATTTTATGTGTACCTGGTAGCCCCGTTACGGCATCTCTCTTATACCAGGTCCTAAACTTGCCTTACCTCGCTGAGAATAAACGTCTCCATCTGAATGGGTACATGTGAAAACCTCTTACTAGACTAAAATTCTCTCTCTCTGTGGAGGGGTATTGGACCTGCTGTAATTAAAACACCTGAAGCTAGAAGGCGGAGTGCACGATCAGAAGGCTAGAGAATATATTTCAAAAACCTGACCTGCACATCCAAACATAGACTCAGTGTGAACAGGTGCTGAACCTAGAGTCGCCAACTCGTATATAGTTAAGTAAATAAGGCAGCACACTGCAGCGCTAGAACATACAAACTTGAAAAATGAAATTTAAACTGTATTACTACACTAGAAATATGAAAAATGAGAGCTTTTAGCGCATAAAAATGGCCAATTTTATGTGTACCTGGTAGCCACGTTACGGCATCTCTCTTATACCAGGTCCTAAACTTGCCTTACCTCGCTGAGAATAAACGTCTCCATCTGAATGGGTACATGTGAAAACCTCTTACTAGACTAAAATTCTCTCTCTCTGTGGAGGGGTATTGGACCTGCTGTAATTAAAACACCTGAAGCTAGAAGGCGGAGTGCACGATCAGAAGGCTAGAGAATACATTTCAAAAACCTGACCTGCACATCCAAACATAGACTCATAGACTCAGTGTGAACAGGTGCTGAACCTAGAGTCGCCAACTCGTATATAGTTAAGTAAATAAGGCAGCACACTGCAGCGCTAGAACATACAAACTTGAAAAACGAAATTTGAACTGCATTACTGCACTAGAAATATGAAAAATGAGAGCTTTTAGCGCATAAAAATGGCCAATTTTATGTGTACCTGGTAGCCCCGTTACGGCATCTCTCTTATACCAGGTCCTAAACTTGCCTTACCTCGCTGAGAATAAACGTCTCCATCTGAATGGGTACATGTGAAAACCTCTTACTAGACTAAAATTCTCTCTCTCTGTGGAGGGGTATTGGACCTGCTGTAATTAAAACACCTGAAGCTAGAAGGCGGAGTGCACGATCAGAAGGCTAGAGAATATATTTCAAAAACCTGACCTGCACATCCAAACATAGACTCAGTGTGAACAGGTGCTGAACCTAGAGTCGCCAACTCGTATATAGTTAAGTAAATAAGGCAGCACACTGCAGCGCTAGAACATACAAACTTGAAAGATGAAATTTGAACTGCATTACTGCACTAGAAATATGAAAAATGAGAGCTTTTAGCGCATAAAAATGGCCAATTTTATGTGTACCTGGTAGCCCCGTTACGGCATCTCTCTTATACCAGGTCCTAAACTTGCCTTACCTCGCTGGGAATAAACGTCTCCATCTGAATGGGTACATGTGAAAACCTCTTACTAGACTAAAATTCTCTCTCTCTGTGGAGGGATATTGGACCTGCTGTAATTAAAACACCTGAAGCTAGAAGGCGGAGTGCACGATCAGAAGGCTAGAGAATACATTTCAAAAACCTGACCTGCACATCCAAACATAGACTCAGTGTGAACAGGTGCTGAACCTAGAGTCGCCAACTCGTATATAGTTAAGTAAATAAGGCAGCACACTGCAGCGCTAGAACATACAAACTTGAAAAACGAAATTTGAACTGCATTACTGCACTAGAAATATGAAAAATGAGAGCTTTTAGCGCATAAAAATGGCCAATTTTATGTGTACCTGGTAGCCCCGTTACGGCATCTCTCTTATACCAGTTCCTAAACTTGCCTTACCTCGCTGAGAATAAACGTCTCCATCTGAATGTGTACATGTGAAAACCTCTTACTAGACTAAAATTCTCTCTCTCTGTGGAGGGGTATTGGACCTGCTGTAATTAAATCACCTGAAGCTAGAAGGCAGAGTGCACAATCAGAAGGCTAGAGAATATATTTCAAAAACCTGACATGCACATCCAAACATAGACTCAGTGTGAACAGATGCTGAACCTAGAGTCGCCAACTCGTATATAGTTAAGTAAATAAGGCAGCACACTGCAGCGCTAGAACATACAAACTTGAAAAACGAAATTTGAACTGTATTACTACACTAGAAATATGAAAAATGAGAGCTTTTAGCGCATAAAAATGGCCAATTTTATGTGTACCTGGTAGCCACGTTACGGCATCTCTCTTATACCAGGTCCTAAACTTGCCTTACCTCGCTGAGAATAAACGTCTCCATCTGAATGGGTACATGTGAAAACCTCTTACTAGACTAATATTCTCTCTCTCTGTGGAGGGGTATTGGACCTGCTGTAATTAAAACACCTGAAGCTAGAAGGCGGAGTGCACGATCAGAAGGCTAGAGAATACATTTCAAAAACCTGACCTGCACATCCAAACATAGACTCATAGACTCAGTGTGAACAGGTGCTGAATCTAGAGTCGCCAACTCGTATATAGTTAAGTAAATAAGGCAGCACACTGCAGCGCTAGAACATACAAACTTGAAAAACGAAATTTGAACTGCATTACTGCACTAGAAATATGAAAAATGAGAGCTTTTAGCGCATAAAAATGGCCAATTTTATGTGTACCTGGTAGCCCCGTTACGGCATCTCTCTTATACCAGGTCCTAAACTTGCCTTACCTCGCTGAGAATAAACGTCTCCATCTGAATGGGTACATGTGAAAACCTCTTACTAGACTAAAATTCTCTCTCTCTGTGGAGGGGTATTGGACCTGCTGTAATTAAAACACCTGAAGCTAGAAGGCGGAGTGCACGATCAGAAGGCTAGAGAATATATTTCAAAAACCTGACCTGCACATCCAAACATAGACTCAGTGTGAACAGGTGCTGAACCCAGAGTCGCCAACTCGTATATAGTTAAGTAAATAAGGCAGCACACTGCAGCGCTAGAACATACAAACTTGAAAAATGAAATTTGAACTGCATTACTGCACTAGAAATATGAAAAATGAGAGCTTTTAGCGCATAAAAATGGCCAATTTTATGTGTACCTGGTAGCCACGTTACGGCATCTCTCTTATACCAGGTCCTAAACTTGCCTTACCTCGCTGAGAATAAACGTCTCCATCTGAATGGGTACATGTGAAAACCTCTTACTAGACTAATATTCTCTCTCTCTGTGGAGGGGTATTGGACCTGCTGTAATTAAAACACCTGAAGCTAGAAGGCGGAGTGCACGATCAGAAGGCTAGAGAATACATTTCAAAAACCTGACCTGCACATCCAAACATAGACTCATAGACTCAGTGTGAACAGGTGCTGAACCTAGAGTCGCCAACTCGTATATAGTTAAGTAAATAAGGCAGCACACTGCAGCGCTAGAACATACAAACTTGAAAAACGAAATTTGAACTGCATTACTGCACTAGAAATATGAAAAATGAGAGCTTTTAGCGCATAAAAATGGCCAATTTTATGTGTACCTGGTAGCCCCGTTACGGCATCTCTCTTATACCAGGTCCTAAACTTGCCTTACCTCGCTGAGAATAAACGTCTCCATCTGAATGGGTACATGTGAAAACCTCTTACTAGACTAAAATTCTCTCTCTCTGTGGAGGGGTATTGGACCTGCTGTAATTAAAACACCTGAAGCTAGAAGGCGGAGTGCACGATCAGAAGGCTAGAGAATATATTTCAGAAACCTGACCTGCACATCCAAACATAGACTCAGTGTGAACAGGTGCTGAACCTAGAGTCTCCAACTCGTATATAGTTAAGTAAATAAGGCAGCACACTGCAGCGCTAGAACATACAAACTTGAAAAACGAAATTTAAACTGTATTACTACACTAGAAATATGAAAAATGAGAGCTTTTAGCGCATAAAAATGGCCAATTTTATGTGTACCTGGTAGCCACGTTACGGCATCTCTCTTATACCAGGTCCTAAACTTGCCTTACCTCGCTGAGAATAAACGTCTCCATCTGAATGGGTACATGTGAATACCTCTTACTAGACTAAAATTCTCTCTCTCTGTGGAGGGGTATTGGACCTGCTGTAATTAAAACACCTGAAGCTAGAAGGCGGAGTGCACGATCAGAAGGCTAGAGAATACATTTCAAAAACCTGACCTTCACATCCAAACATAGACTCATAGACTCAGTGTGAACAGGTGCTGAACCTAGAGTCGCCAACTCGTATATAGTTAAGTAAATAAGGCAGCACACTGCAGCGCTAGAACATACAAACTTGAAAAACGAAATTTGAACTGCATTACTGCACTAGAAATATGAAAAATGAGAGCTTTTAGCGCATAAAAATGGCCAATTTTATGTGTACCTGGTAGCCCCGTTACGGCATCTCTCTTATACCAGGTCCTAAACTTGCCTTACCTCGCTGAGAATAAACGTCTCCATCTGAATGGATACATGTGAAAACCTCTTACTAGACTAAAATTCTCTCTCTCTGTGGAGGGGTATTGGACCTGCTGTAATTAAAACACCTGAAGCTAGAAGGCGGAGTGCACGATCAGAAGGCTAGAGAATATATTTCAAAAACCTGACCTGCACATCCAAACATAGACTCAGTGTGAACAGGTGCTGAACCTAGAGTCGCCAACTCGTATATAGTTAAGTAAATAACGCAGCACACTGCAGCGCTAGAACATACAAACTTGAAAAATGAAATTTGAACTGCATTACTGCACTAGAAATATGAAAAATGAGAGCTTTTAGCGCATAAAAATGGCCAATTTTATGTGTACCTGGTAGCCCCGTTACGGCATCTCTCTTATACCAGGTCCTAAACTTGCCTTACCTCGCTGGGAATAAACGTCTCCATCTGAATGGGTACATGTGCAAACCTCTTACTAGACTAAAATTCTCTCTCTCTGTGGAGGGGTATTGGACCTGCTGTAATTAAAACACCTGAAGCTAGAAGGCGGAGTGCACGATCAGAAGGCTAGAGAATACATTTCAAAAACCTGACCTGCACATCCAAACATAGACTCAGTGTGAACAGGTGCTGAACCTAGAGTCGCCAACTCGTATATAGTTAAGTAAATAAGGCAGCACACTGCAGCGCTAGAACATACAAACTTGAAAAACGAAATTTAAACTATTACTACACTAGAAATATGAAAAATGAGAGCTTTTAGCGCATAAAAATGGCCAATTTTATGTGTACCTGGTAGCCACGTTACGGCATCTCTCTTATACCAGGTCCTAAACTTGCCTTACCTCGCTGAGAATAAACGTCTCCATCTGAATGGGTACATGTGAAAACCTCTTACTAGACTAAAATTCTCTCTCTCTGTGGAGGGGTATTGGTCCTGCTGTAATTAAAACACCTGAAGCTAGAAGGCGGAGTGCACGATCAGAAGGCTAGAGAATACATTTCAAAAACCTGACCTGCACATCCAAACATAGATTCATAGACTCAGTGTGAACAGGTGCTGAACCTGGAGTCGCCAACTCGTATATAGTTAAGTAAATAAGGCAGCACACTGCAGCGCTAGAACATACAAACTTGAAAAACGAAATTTGAACTGCATTACTGCACTAGAAATATGAAAAATGAGAGCTTTTAGCGCATAAAAATGGCCAATTTTATGTGTACCTGGTAGCCCCGTTACGGCATCTCTCTTATACCAGGTCCTAAACTTGCCTTACCTCGCTGAGAATAAACGTCTCCATCTGAATGGGTACATGTGAAAACCTCTTACTAGACTAAAATTCTCTCTCTCTGTGGAGGGGTATTGGACCTGCTGTAATTAAAACACCTGAAGCTAGAAGGCGGAGTGCACGATCAGAAGGCTAGAGAATATATTTCAAAAACCTGACCTGCACATCCAAACATAGACTCAATGTGAACAGGTGCTGAACCTAGAGTCGCCAACTCGTATATAGTTAAGTAAATAAGGCAGCACACTGCAGCGCTAGAACATACAAACTTGAAAAACGAAATTTGAACTGCATTACTGCACTAGAAATATGAAAAATGAGAGCTTTTAGCGCATAAAAATGGCCAATTTTATGTGTACCTGGTAGCCCCGTTACGGCATCTCTCTTATACCAGGTCCTAAACTTGCCTTACCTCGCTGGGAATAAACGTCTCCATCTGAATGGGTACATGTGAAAACCTCTTACTAGACTAATATTCTCTCTCTCTGTGGAGGGGTATTGGACCTGCTGTAATTAAAACAACTGAAGCTAGAAGGCGGAGTGCACGATCAGAAGGCTAGAGAATATATTTCAAAAACCTGACCTGCACATCCAAACATAGACTCAGTGTGAACAGGTGCTGAACCTAGAGTCGCCAACTCGTATATAGTTAAGTAAATAAGGCAGCACACTGCAGCGCTAGAACATACAAACTTGAAAAACGAAATTTGAACTGCATTACTGCACTAGAAATATGAAAAATGAGAGCTTTTAGCGCATAAAAATGGCCAATTTTATGTGTACCTGGTAGCCCCGTTACGGCATCTCTCTTATACCAGGTCCTAAACTTGCCTTACCTCGCTGGGAATAAACGTCTCCATCTGAAGGGGTACATGTGAAAACCTCTTACTAGACTAAAATTCTCTCTCTCTGTGGAGGGGTATTGGACCTGCTATAATTAAAACACCTGAAGCTAGAAGGCGGAGTGCACGATCAGAAGGCTAGAGAATATATTTCAAAAACCTGACCTGCACATCCAAACATAGACTCAGTGTGAACAGGTGCTGAACCTAGAGTCGCCAACTCGTATATAGTTAAGTAAAAAAGGCAGCACACTGCAGCGCTAGAACATACAAACTTGAAAAACGAAATTTGAACTGCATTACTGCACTAGAAATCTGAAAAATGAGAGCTTTTAGCGCATAAAAATGGCCAATTTTATGTGTACCTGGTAGCCACGTTACGGCATCTCTCTTATACCAGGTCCTAAACTTGCCTTACCTCGCTGAGAATAAACGTCTCCATCTGAATGGGTACATGTGAATACCTCTTACTAGACTAATATTCTCTCTCTCTGTGGAGGGGTATTGGACCTGCTGTAATTAAAACACCTGAAGCTAGAAGGCGGAGTGCACGATCAGAAGGCTAGAGAATACATTTCAAAAACCTGACCTTCACATCCAAACATAGACTCATAGACTCAGTGTGAACAGGTGCTGAACCTAGAGTCGCCAACTCGTATATAGTTAAGTAAATAAGGCAGCACACTGCAGCGCTAGAACATACAAACTTGAAAAACGAAATTTGAACTGCATTACTGCACTAGAAATATGAAAAATGAGAGCTTTTAGCGCATAAAAATGGCCAATTTTATGTGTACCTGGTAGCCCCGTTACGGCATCTCTCTTATACCAGGTCCTAAACTTGCCTTACCTCGCTGAGAATAAACGTCTCCATCTGAATGGGTACATGTGAAAACCTCTTACTAGACTAAAATTCTCTCTCTCTGTGGAGGGGTATTGGACCTGCTGTAATTAAAACACCTGAAGCTAGAAGGCGGAGTGCACGATCAGAAGGCTAGAGAATATATTTCAAAAACCTGACCTGCACATCCAAACATAGACTCAGTGTGAACAGGTGCTGAACCTAGAGTCGCCAACTCGTATATAGTTAAGTAAATAACGCAGCACACTGCAGCGCTAGAACATACAAAATTGAAAAATGAAATTTGAACTGCATTACTGCACTAGAAATATGAAAAATGAGAGCTTTTAGCGCATAAAAATGGCCAATTTTATGTGTACCTGGTAGCCCCGTTACGGCATCTCTCTTATACCAGGTCCTAAACTTGCCTTACCTCGCTGGGAATAAACATCTCCATCTGAATGGGTACATGTGAAAACCTCTTACTAGACTAAAATTCTCTCTCTCTGTGGAGGGGTATTGGACCTGCTGTAATTAAAACACCTGAAGCTAGAAGGCGGAGTGCATGATCAGAAGGCTAGAGAATACATTTCAAAAACCTGACCTGCACATCCAAACATAGACTCAGTGTGAACAGGTGCTGAACCTAGAGTCGCCAACTCGTATATAGTTAAGTAAATAAGGCAGCACACTGCAGCACTAGAACAAACAAACTTGAAAAACGAAATTTAAACTATTACTACACTAGAAATATGAAAAATGAGAGCTTTTAGTGCATAAAAATGGCCAATTTTATGTGTACCTGGTAGCCACGTTACGGCATCTCTCTTATACCAGGTCCTAAACTTGCCTTACCTCGCTGAGAATAAACGTCTCCATCTGAATGGGTACATGTGAAAACCTCTTACTAGACTAAAATTCTCTCTCTCTGTGGAGGGGTATTGGACCTGCTGTAATTAAAACACCTGAAGCTAGAAGGCGGAGTGCACGATCAGAAGGCTAGAGAATACATTTCAAAAACCTGACCTGCACATCCAAACATAGACTCATAGACTCAGTGTGAACAGGTGCTGAACCTAGAGTCGCCAACTCGTATATAGTTAAGTAAATAAGGCAGCACACTGCAGCTCTAGAACATACAAACTTGAAAAACGAAATTTGAACTGCATTACTGCACTAGAAATATGAAAAATGAGAGCTTTTAGCGCATAAAAATGGCCAATTTTATGTGTACCTGGTAGCCCCGTTACGGCATCTCTCTTATACCAGGTCCTAAACTTGCCTTACCTCGCTGAGAATAAGCGTCTCCATCTGAATGGGTACATGTGAAAACCTCTTACTAGACTAAAATTCTCTCTCTCTGTGGAGGGGTATTGGACCTGCTGTAATTAAAACACCTGAAGCTAGAAGGCGGAGTGCACGATCAGAAGGCTAGAGAATATATTTCAAAAACCTGACCTGCACATCCAAACATAGACTCAGTGTGAACAGGTGCTGAACCTAGAGTCGCCAACTCGTATATAGTTAAGTAAATAAGGCAGCACACTGCAGCACTAGAACATACAAACTTGAAAAACGAAATTTAAACTGTATTACTACACTAGAAATATGAAAAATGAGAGCTTTTAGCGCATAAAAATGGCCATTTTTATGTGTACCTGGTAGCCACGTTACGGCATCTCTCTTTTACCAGGTCCTAAACTTGCCTTACCTCGCTGAGAATAAACGTCTCCATCTGAATGGGTACATGTGAAAACCTCTTACTAGACTAAAATTCTCTCTCTCTGTGGAGGGTTATTGGACCTGCTGTAATTAAAACACCTGAAGCTAGAAGGCGGAGTGCACGATCAGAAAGCTAGAGAATACATTTCAAAAACCTGACCTGCACATCCAAACATAGACTCATAGACTCAGTGTGAACAGGTGCTGAACCTGGAGTCGCCAACTCGTATATAGTTAAGTAAATAAGGCAGCACACTGCAGCACTAGAACATACAAACTTGAAAAACGAAATTTAAACTATTACTACACTAGAAATATGAAAAATGAGAGCTTTTAGCGCATAAAAATGGCCATTTTTATGTGTACCTGGTAGCCACGTTACGGCATCTCTCTTATACCAGGTCCTAAACTTGCCTTACCTCGCTGGGAATAAACGTCTCCATCTGAATGGGTACATGTGAAAACCTCTTACTAGACTAAAATTCTCTCTCTCTGTGGAGGGGTATTGGACCTGCTGTAATTAAAACACCTGAAGCTAGAAGGCGGAGTGCACGATCAGAAGGCTAGAGAATATATTTCAAAAACCTAACCTGCACATCCAAACATAGACTCAGTGTGAACAGGTGCTGAACCTAGAGTCGCCAACTCGTATATAGTTAAGTAAATAAGGCAGCACACTGCAGCGCTAGAACATACAAACTTGAAAAACGAAATTTGAACTGCATTACTGCACTAGAAATATGAAAAATGAGAGCTTTTAGCGCATAAAAATGGCCAATTTTATGTGTACCTGGTAGCCCCGTTACGGCATCTCTCTTATACCAGGTCCTAAACTTGCCTTACCTCGCTGGGAATAAACGTCTCCATCTGAATGAGTACATGTGAAAACCTCTTACTAGACTAAAATTCTCTCTCTCTGTGGAGGGGTATTGGACCTGCTGTAATTAAAACACCTGAAGCTAGAAGGCGGAGTGCACGATCAGAAGGCTAGAGAATACATTTCAAAAACCTGACCTGCACATCCAAACATAGACTCAGTGTGAACAGGTGCTGAACCTAGAGTCGCCAACTCGTAAATAGTTAAGTAAAAAAGGCAGCACACTGCAGCGCTAGAACATACAAACTTGAAAAACGAAATTTGAACTGCATTACTGCACTAGAAATATGAAAAATGAGAGCTTTTAGCGCATAAAAATGGCCAATTTTATGTGTACCTGGTAGCCCTGTTACGGCATCTCTCTTATACCAGGTCCTAAACTTGCCTTACCTCGCTGAGAATAAACGTCTCCATCTGAATGGGTACATGTGAAAACCTCTTACTAGACTAAAATTCTCTCTCTCTGTGGAGGGGTATTGGACCTGCTGTAATTAAATCAACTGAAGCTAGAAGGCGGAGTGCACGATCAGAAGGCTAGAGAATATATTTCAAAAACCTGACCTGCACATCCAAACATAGACTCAGTGTGAACAGGTGCTGAACCTAGAGTCGCCAATTCGTATATAGTTAAGTAAATAAGGCAGCACACTGCAGCGCTAGAACATACAAACTTGAAAAACGAAATTTGAACTGCATTACTACACTAGAAATATGAAAAATGAGAGCTTTTAGCGCATAAAAATGGCCAATTTTATGTGAACCTGGTAGCCCCGTTACGGCATCTCTCTTATACCATGTCCTAAACTTGCCTTACCTCGCTGAGAATAAACGTCTCCATCTGAATGGGTACATGTGAAAACCTCTTACTAGACTAAAATTCTCTCTCTCTGTGGAGGGGTATTGGACCTACTGTAATTAAATCACCTGAAGCTAGAAGGCGGAGTGCACGATCAGAAGGCTAGAGAATATATTTCAAAAACCTGACCTGCACATCCAAACATAGACTCAGTGTGAACAGGTGCTGAACCTAGAGTCGCCAACTCGTATATAGTTAAGTAAATAAGGCAGCACACTGCAGCGCTAGAACATACAAACTTGAAAAACGAAATTTAAACTGTATTACTACACTAGAAATATGAAAAATGAGAGCTTCTAGCGCATAAAAATGGCCAATTTTATGTGTACCTGGTAGCCACGTTACGGCATCTCTCTTATACCAGGTCCTAAACTTGCCTTACCTCGCTGAGAATAAACGTCTCCATCTGAATGGGTACATGTGTAAACCTCTTACTAGACTAAAATTCTCTCTCTCTGTGGAGGGGTATTGGACCTGCTGTAATTAAAACACCTGAAGCTAGAAGGCGGAGTGCATGATCAGAAGGCTAGAGAATACATTTCAAAAACCTGACCTGCACATCCAAACATAGACTCAGTGTGAACAGGTGCTGAACCTAGAGTCGCCAACTCGTATATAGTTAAGTAAATAAGGCAGCACACTGCAGCACTAGAACAAACAAACTTGAAAAACGAAATTTAAACTATTACTACACTAGAAATATGAAAAATGAGAGCTTTTAGCGCATAAAAATGGCCAATTTTATGTGTACCTGGTAGCCACGTTACGGCATCTCTCTTATACCAGGTCCTAAACTTGCCTTACCTCGCTGAGAATAAACGTCTCCATCTGAATGGGTACATGTGAAAACCTCTTACTAGACTAAAATTCTCTCTCTCTGTGGAGGGGTATTGGACCTGCTGTAATTAAAACACCTGAAGCTAGAAGGCGGAGTGCACGATCAGAAGGCTAGAGAATACATTTCAAAAACCTGACCTGCACATCCAAACATAGACTCATAGACTCAGTGTGAACAGGTGCTGAACCTAGAGTCGCCAACTCGTATATAGTTAAGTAAATAAGGCAGCACACTGCAGCTCTAGAACATACAAACTTGAAAAACGAAATTTGAACTGCATTACTGCACTAGAAATATGAAAAATGAGAGCTTTTAGCGCATAAAAATGGCCAATTTTATGTGTACCTGGTAGCCCCGTTACGGCATCTCTCTTATACCAGGTCCTAAACTTGCCTTACCTCGCTGAGAATAAGCGTCTCCATCTGAATGGGTACATGTGAAAACCTCTTACTAGACTAAAATTCTCTCTCTCTGTGGAGGGGTATTGGACCTGCTGTAATTAAAACACCTGAAGCTAGAAGGCGGAGTGCACGATCAGAAGGCTAGAGAATATATTTCAAAAACCTGACCTGCACATCCAAACATAGACTCAGTGTGAACAGGTGCTGAACCTAGAGTCGCCAACTCGTATATAGTTAAGTAAATAAGGCAGCACACTGCAGCACTAGAACATACAAACTTGAAAAACGAAATTTAAACTGTATTACTACACTAGAAATATGAAAAATGAGAGCTTTTAGCGCATAAAAATGGCCATTTTTATGTGTACCTGGTAGCCACGTTACGGCATCTCTCTTTTACCAGGTCCTAAACTTGCCTTACCTCGCTGAGAATAAACGTCTCCATCTGAATGGGTACATGTGAAAACCTCTTACTAGACTAAAATTCTCTCTCTCTGTGGAGGGTTATTGGACCTGCTGTAATTAAAACACCTGAAGCTAGAAGGCGGAGTGCACGATCAGAAGGCTAGAGAATACATTTCAAAAACCTGACCTGCACATCCAAACATAGACTCATAGACTCAGTGTGAACAGGTGCTGAACCTGGAGTCGCCAACTCGTATATAGTTAAGTAAATAAGGCAGCACACTGCAGCGCTAGAACATACAAACTTGAAAAACGAAATTTGAACTGCATTACTGCACTAGAAATATGAAAAATGAGAGCTTTTAGCGCATAAAAATGGCCAATTTTATGTGTACCTGGTAGCCCCGTTACGGCATCTCTCTTATACCAGGTCCTAAACTTGCCTTACCTCGCTGAGAATAAACGTCTCCATCTGAATGGGTACATGTGAAAACCTCTTACTAGACTAAAATTCTCTCTCTCTGTGGAGGGGTATTGGACCTGCTGTAATTAAAACACCTGAAGCTAGAAGGCGGAGTGCACGATCAGAAGGCTAGAGAATATATTTCAAAAACCTGACCTGCACATCCAAACATAGACTCAGTGTGAACAGGTGCTGAACCTAGAGTCGCCAACTCGTATATAGTTAAGTAAATAAGGCAGCACACTGCAGCACTAGAACATACAAACTTGAAAAACGAAATTTAAACTGTATTACTACACTAGAAATATGAAAAATGAGAGCTTTTAGCGCATAAAAATGGCCATTTTTATGTGTACCTGGTAGCCACGTTACGGCATCTCTCTTATACCAGGTCCTAAACTTGCCTTACCTCGCTGAGAATAAACGTCTCCATCTGAATGGGTACATGTGAAAACCTCTTACTAGACTAAAATTCTCTCTCTCTGTGGAGGGTTATTGGACCTGCTGTAATTAAAACACCTGAAGCTAGAAGGCGGAGTGCATGATCAGAAGGCTAGAGAATACATTTCAAAAACCTGACCTGCACATCCAAACATAGACTCATAGACTCAGTGTGAACAGGTGCTGAACCTGGAGTCGCCAACTCGTATATAGTTAAGGAAATAAGGCAGCACACTGCAGCGCTAGAACATACAAACTTGAAAAACGAAATTTGAACTGCATTACTGCACTAGAAATATGAAAAATGAGAGCTTTTAGCGCATAAAAATGGCCAATTTTATGTGTACCTGGTAGCCCCGTTACGGCATCTCTCTTATACCAGGTCCTGAACTTGCCTTACCTCGCTGAGAATAAACGTCTCCATCTGAATGGGTACATGTGAAAACCTCTTACTAGACTAAAATTCTCTCTCTCTGTGGAGGGGTATTGGACCTGCTGTAATTAAAACACCTGAAGCTAGAAGGCGGAGTGCACGATCAGAAGGCTAGAGAATATATTTCAAAAACCTGACCTGCACATCCAAACATAGACTCAATGTGAACAGGTGCTGAGCCTAGAGTCGCCAACTCGTATATAGTTAAGTAAATAAGGCAGCACACTGCAGCGCTAGAACATACAAACTTGAAAAACGAAATTTAAACTGTATTACTACACTAGAAATATGAAAAATGAGAGCTTCTAGCGCATAAAAATGGCCAATTTTATGTGTACCTGGTAGCCACGTTACGGCATCTCTCTTATACCAGGTCCTAAACTTGCCTTACCTCGCTGAGAATAAACGTCTCCATCTGAATGGGTACATGTGTAAACCTCTTACTAGACTAAAATTCTCTCTCTCTGTGGAGGGGTATTGGACCTGCTGTAATTAAAACACCTGAAGCTAGAAGGCGGAGTGCATGATCAGAAGGCTAGAGAATACATTTCAAAAACCTGACCTGCACATCCAAACATAGACTCAGTGTGAACAGGTGCTGAACCTAGAGTCGCCAACTCGTATATAGTTAAGTAAATAAGGCAGCACACTGCAGCACTAGAACAAACAAACTTGAAAAACGAAATTTAAACTATTACTACACTAGAAATATGAAAAATGAGAGCTTTTAGCGCATAAAAATGGCCAATTTTATGTGTACCTGGTAGCCACGTTACGGCATCTCTCTTATACCAGGTCCTAAACTTGCCTTACCTCGCTGAGAATAAACGTCTCCATCTGAATGGGTACATGTGAAAACCTCTTACTAGACTAAAATTCTCTCTCTCTGTGGAGGGGTATTGGACCTGCTGTAATTAAAACACCTGAAGCTAGAAGGCGGAGTGCACGATCAGAAGGCTAGAGAATACATTTCAAAAACCTGACCTGCACATCCAAACATAGACTCATAGACTCAGTGTGAACAGGTGCTGAACCTAGAGTCGCCAACTCGTATATAGTTAAGTAAATAAGGCAGCACACTGCAGCTCTAGAACATACAAACTTGAAAAACGAAATTTGAACTGCATTACTGCACTAGAAATATGAAAAATGAGAGCTTTTAGCGCATAAAAATGGCCAATTTTATGTGTACCTGGTAGCCCCGTTACGGCATCTCTCTTATACCAGGTCCTAAACTTGCCTTACCTCGCTGAGAATAAGCGTCTCCATCTGAATGGGTACATGTGAAAACCTCTTACTAGACTAAAATTCTCTCTCTCTGTGGAGGGGTATTGGACCTGCTGTAATTAAAACACCTGAAGCTAGAAGGCGGAGTGCACGATCAGAAGGCTAGAGAATATATTTCAAAAACCTGACCTGCACATCCAAACATAGACTCAGTGTGAACAGGTGCTGAACCTAGAGTCGCCAACTCGTATATAGTTAAGTAAATAAGGCAGCACACTGCAGCACTAGAACATACAAACTTGAAAAACGAAATTTAAACTGTATTACTACACTAGAAATATGAAAAATGAGAGCTTTTAGCGCATAAAAATGGCCATTTTTATGTGTACCTGGTAGCCACGTTACGGCATCTCTCTTTTACCAGGTCCTAAACTTGCCTTACCTCGCTGAGAATAAACGTCTCCATCTGAATGGGTACATGTGAAAACCTCTTACTAGACTAAAATTCTCTCTCTCTGTGGAGGGTTATTGGACCTGCTGTAATTAAAACACCTGAAGCTAGAAGGCGGAGTGCACGATCAGAAGGCTAGAGAATACATTTCAAAAACCTGACCTGCACATCCAAACATAGACTCATAGACTCAGTGTGAACAGGTGCTGAACCTGGAGTCGCCAACTCGTATATAGTTAAGTAAATAAGGCAGCACACTGCAGCGCTAGAACATACAAACTTGAAAAACGAAATTTGAACTGCATTACTGCACTAGAAATATGAAAAATGAGAGCTTTTAGCGCATAAAAATGGCCAATTTTATGTGTACCTGGTAGCCCCGTTACGGCATCTCTCTTATACCAGGTCCTAAACTTGCCTTACCTCGCTGAGAATAAACGTCTCCATCTGAATGGGTACATGTGAAAACCTCTTACTAGACTAAAATTCTCTCTCTCTGTGGAGGGGTATTGGACCTGCTGTAATTAAAACACCTGAAGCTAGAAGGCGGAGTGCACGATCAGAAGGCTAGAGAATATATTTCAAAAACCTGACCTGCACATCCAAACATAGACTCAGTGTGAACAGGTGCTGAACCTAGAGTCGCCAACTCGTATATAGTTAAGTAAATAAGGCAGCACACTGCAGCACTAGAACATACAAACTTGAAAAACGAAATTTAAACTGTATTACTACACTAGAAATATGAAAAATGAGAGCTTTTAGCGCATAAAAATGGCCATTTTTATGTGTACCTGGTAGCCACGTTACGGCATCTCTCTTATACCAGGTCCTAAACTTGCCTTACCTCGCTGAGAATAAACGTCTCCATCTGAATGGGTACATGTGAAAACCTCTTACTAGACTAAAATTCTCTCTCTCTGTGGAGGGTTATTGGACCTGCTGTAATTAAAACACCTGAAGCTAGAAGGCGGAGTGCACGATCAGAAGGCTAGAGAATACATTTCAAAAACCTGACCTGCACATCCAAACATAGACTCATAGACTCAGTGTGAACAGGTGCTGAACCTGGAGTCGCCAACTCGTATATAGTTAAGGAAATAAGGCAGCACACTGCAGCGCTAGAACATACAAACTTGAAAAACGAAATTTGAACTGCATTACTGCACTAGAAATATGAAAAATGAGAGCTTTTAGCGCATAAAAATGGCCAATTTTATGTGTACCTGGTAGCCCCGTTACGGCATCTCTCTTATACCAGGTCCTGAACTTGCCTTACCTCGCTGAGAATAAACGTCTCCATCTGAATGGGTACATGTGAAAACCTCTTACTAGACTAAAATTCTCTCTCTCTGTGGAGGGGTATTGGACCTGCTGTAATTAAAACACCTGAAGCTAGAAGGCGGAGTGCACGATCAGAAGGCTAGAGAATATATTTCAAAAACCTGACCTGCACATCCAAACATAGACTCAATGTGAACAGGTGCTGAACCTAGAGTCGCCAACTCGTATATAGTTAAGTAAATAAGGCAGCACACTGCAGCGCTAGAACATACAAACTTGAAAAACGAAATTTGAACTGCATTACTGCACTAGAAATATGAAAAATGAGAGCTTTTAGCGCATAAAAATGGTCAATTTTATGTGTACCTGGTAGCCCCGTTACGGCATCTCTCTTATACCAGGTCCTAAACTTGCCTTACCTCGCTGGGAATAAACGTCTCCATCTGAATGGGTACATGTGAAAACCTCTTACTAGACTAAAATTCTCTCTCTCTGTGGAGGGGTATTGGACCTGCTGTAATTAAAACACCTGAAGCTAGAAGGCGGAGTGCACGATCAGAAGGCTAGAGAATATATTTCAAAAACCTGACCTGCACATCCAAACATAGACTCAGTGTGAACAGGTGCTGAACCTAGAGTCGCCAACTCGTATATAGTTAAGTAAATAAGGCAGCACACTGCAGCGCTAGAATATACAAACTTGAAAAACGAAATTTGAACTGCATTACTGCACTAGAAATATGAAAAATGAGAGCTTTTAGCGCATAAAAATGGCCAATTTTATGTGTACCTGGTAGCCCCGTTACGGCATCTCTCCTATACCAGGTCCTAAACTTGCCTTACCTCGCTGGGAATAAACGTCTCCATCTGAATGGGTACATGTGAAAACCTCTTACTAGACTAAAATTCTCTCTCTCTGTGGAGGGGTATTGGACCTGCTGTAATTAAAACACCTGAAGCTAGAAGGCGGAGTGCACGATCAGAAGGCTAGAGAATACATTTCAAAAACCTGACCTGCACATCCAAACATAGACTCAGTGTGAACAGGTGCTGAACCTAGAGTCGCCAACTCGTAAATAGTTAAGTAAAAAAGGCAGCACACTGCAGCGCTAGAACATACAAACTTGAAAAACGAAATTTGAACTGCATTACTGCACTAGAAATATGAAAAATGAGAGCTTTTAGCGCATAAAAATGGCCAATTTTATGTGTACCTGGTAGCCCTGTTACGGCATCTCTCTTATACCAGGTCCTAAACTTGCCTTACCTCGCTGAGAATAAACGTCTCCATCTGAATGGGTACATGTGAAAACCTCTTACTAGACTAAAATTCTCTCTCTCTGTGGAGGGGTATTGGACCTGCTGTAATTAAATCAACTGAAGCTAGAAGGCGGAGTGCACGATCAGAAGGCTAGAGAATATATTTCAAAAACCTGACCTGCACATCCAAACATAGACTCAGTGTGAACAGGTGCTGAACCTAGAGTCGCCAATTCGTATATAGTTAAGTAAATAAGGCAGCACACTGCAGCGCTAGAACATACAAACTTGAAAAACGAAATTTGTACTGCATTACTACACTAGAAATATGAAAAATGAGAGCTTTTAGCGCATAAAAATGGCCAATTTTATGTGAACCTGGTAGCCCCGTTACGGCATCTCTCTTATACCATGTCCTAAACTTGCCTTACCTCGCTGAGAATAAACGTCTCCATCTGAATGGGTACATGTGAAAACCTCTTACTAGACTAAAATTCTCTCTCTCTGTGGAGGGGTATTGGACCTGCTGTAATTAAATCACCTGAAGCTAGAAGGCGGAGTGCACGATCAGAAGGCTAGAGAATATATTTCAAAAACCTGACCTGCACATCCAAACATAGACTCAGTGTGAACAGGTGCTGAACCTAGAGTCGCCAACTCGTATATAGTTAAGTAAATAAGGCAGCACACTGCAGCGCTAGAACATACAAACTTGAAAAACGAAATTTAAACTGTATTACTACACTAGAAATATGAAAAATGAGAGCTTCTAGCGCATAAAAATGGCCAATTTTATGTGTACCTGGTAGCCACGTTACGGCATCTCTCTTATACCAGGTCCTAAACTTGCCTTACCTCGCTGAGAATAAACGTCTCCATCTGAATGGGTACATGTGTAAACCTCTTACTAGACTAAAATTCTCTCTCTCTGTGGAGGGGTATTGGACCTGCTGTAATTAAAACACCTGAAGCTAGAAGGCGGAGTGCACGATCAGAAGGCTAGAGAATACATTTCAAAAACCTGACCTGCATATCCAAACATAGACTCATAGACTCAGTGTGAACAGGTGCTGAACCTAGAGTCGCCAACTCGTATATAGTTAAGTAAATAAGGCAGCACACTGCAGCGCTAGAACATACAAACTTGAAAAACGAAATTTGAACTGCATTACTGCACTAGAAATATGAAAAATGAGAGCTTTTAGCGCATAAAAATGGCCAATTTTATGTGTACCTGGTAGCCCTGTTACGGCATCTCTCTTATACCAGGTCCTAAACTTGCCTTACCTCGCTGAGAATAAACGTCTCCATCTGAATGGGTACATGTGAAAACCTCTTACTAGACTAAAATTCTCTCTCTCTGTGGAGGGGTATTGGACCTGCTGTAATTAAATCAACTGAAGCTAGAAGGCGGAGTGCACGATCAGAAGGCTAGAGAATATATTTCAAAAACCTGACCTGCACATCCAAACATAGACTCAGTGTGAACAGGTGCTGAACCTAGAGTCGCCAATTTGTATATAGTTAAGTAAATAAGGCAGCACACTGCAGCGCTAGAACATACAAACTTGAAAAACGAAATTTGAACTGTATTACTACACTAGAAATATGAAAAATGAGAGCTTTTAGCGCATAAAAATGGCCAATTTTATGTGAACCTGGTAGCCCCGTTACGGCATCTCTCTTATACCAGGTCCTAAACTTGCCTTACCTCGCTGAGAATAAACGTCTCCATCTGAATGGGTACATGTGAAAACCTCTTACTAGACTAAAATTCTCTCTCTCTGTGGAGGGGTATTGGACCTGCTGTAATTAAATCACCTGAAGCTAGAAGGCGGAGTGCACGATCAGAAGGCTAGAGAATATATTTCAAAAACCTGACCTGCACATCCAAACATAGACTCAGTGTGAACAGGTGCTGAACCTAGAGTCGCCAACTCGTATATAGTTAAGTAAATAAGGCAGCACACTGCAGCGCTAGAACATACAAACTTGAAAAACGAAATTTAAACTGTATTACTACACTAGAAATATGAAAAATGAGAGCTTCTAGCGCATAAAAATGGCCAATTTTATGTGTACCTGGTAGCCACGTTACGGCATCTCTCTTATACCAGGTCCTAAACTTGCCTTACCTCGCTGAGAATAAACGTCTCCATCTGAATGGGTACATGTGTAAACCTCTTACTAGACTAAAATTCTCTCTCTCTGTGGAGGGGTATTGGACCTGCTGTAATTAAAACACCTGAAGCTAGAAGGCGGAGTGCACGATCAGAAGGCTAGAGAATACATTTCAAAAACCTGACCTGCATATCCAAACATAGACTCATAGACTCAGTGTGAACAGGTGCTGAACCTAGAGTCGCCAACTCGTATATAGTTAAGTAAATAAGGCAGCACACTGCAGCGCTAGAACATACAAACTTGAAAAACGAAATTTGAACTGCATTACTGCACTAGAAATATGAAAAATGAGAGCTTTTAGCGCATAAAAATGGCCAATTTTATGTGTACCTGGTAGCCCCGTTACGGCATCTCTCCTATACCAGGTCCTAAACTTGCCTTACCTCGCTGGGAATAAACGTCTCCATCTGAATGGGTACATGTGAAAACCTCTTACTAGACTAAAATTCTCTCTCTCTGTGGAGGGGTATTGGACCTGCTGTAATTAAAACACCTGAAGCTAGAAGGCGGAGTGCACTATCAGAAGGCTAGAGAATACATTTCAAAAACCTGACCTGCACATCCAAACATAGACTCAGTGTGAACAGGTGCTGAACCTAGAGTCGCCAACTCGTATATAGTTAAGTAAATAAGGCAGCACACTGCATTGCTAGAACATACAAACTTGAAAAACGAAATTTGAACTGCATTACTGCACTAGAAATATGAAAAATGAGAGCTTTTAGCGCATAAAAATGGCCAATTTTATGTGTACCTGGTAGCCCCGTTACGGCATCTCTCTTATACCAGGTCCTAAACTTGCCTTACCTCGCTGAGAATAAACGTCTCCATCTGAATGGGTACATGTGAAAACCTCTTACTAGACTAAAATTCTCTCTCTCTGTGGAGGGGTATTGGACCTGCTGTAATTAAAACACCTGAAGCTAGAAGGCGGAGTGCACGATCAGAAGGCTAGAAAATATATTTCAAAAACCTGACCTGCACATCCAAACATAGACTCAGTGTGAACAGGTGCTGAACCTAGAGTCGCCAACTCGTATATAGTTAAGTAAATAAGGCAGCACACTGCAGCGCTAGAACATACAAACTTGAAAAACGAAATTTGAACTGCATTACTGCACTAGAAATATGAAAAATGAGAGCTTTTAGCGCATAAAAATGGCCAATTTTATGTGTACCTGGTAGCCCCGTTACGGCATCTCTCTTATACCAGGTCCTAAACTTGCCTTACCTCGCTGGGAATAAACGTCTCCATCTGAATGGGTACATGTGAAAACCTCTTACTAGACTAAAATTCTCTCTCTCTGTGGAGGGGTATTGGACCTGCTGTAATTAAAACACCTGAAGCTAGAAGGCGGAGTGCACGATCAGAAGGCTAGAGAATACATTTCAAAAACCTGACCTGCACATCCAAACATAGACTCAGTGTGAACAGGTGCTGAACCTAGAGTCGCCAACTCGTAAATAGTTAAGTAAAAAAGGCAGCACACTGCAGCGCTAGAACATACAAACTTGAAAAACGAAATTTGAACTGCATTACTGCACTAGAAATATGAAAAATGAGAGCTTTTAGCGCATAAAAATGGCCAATTTTATGTGTACCTGGTAGCCCTGTTACGGCATCTCTCTTATACCATGTCCTAAACTTGCCTTACCTCGCTGAGAATAAACGTCTCCATCTGAATGGGTACATGTGAAAACCTCTTACTAGACTAAAATTCTCTCTCTCTGTGGAGGGGTATTGGACCTGCTGTAATTAAATCACCTGAAGCTAGAAGGCGGAGTGCACGATCAGAAGGCTAGAGAATATATTTCAAAAACCTGACCTGCACATCCAAACATAGACTCAGTGTGAACAGGTGCTGAACCTAGAGTCGCCAACTCGTATATAGTTAAGTAAATAAGGCAGCACACTGCAGCGCTAGAACATACAAACTTGAAAAACGAAATTTAAACTGTATTACTACACTAGAAATATGAAAAATGAGAGCTTCTAGCGCATAAAAATGGCCAATTTTATGTGTACCTGGTAGCCACGTTACGGCATCTCTCTTATACCAGGTCCTAAACTTGCCTTACCTCGCTGAGAATAAACGTCTCCATCTGAATGGGTACATGTGTAAACCTCTTACTAGACTAAAATTCTCTCTCTCTGTGGAGGGGTATTGGACCTGCTGTAATTAAAACACCTGAAGCTAGAAGGCGGAGTGCACGATCAGAAGGCTAGAGAATACATTTCAAAAACCTGACCTGCATATCCAAACATAGACTCATAGACTCAGTGTGAACAGGTGCTGAACCTAGAGTCGCCAACTCGTATATAGTTAAGTAAATAAGGCAGCACACTGCAGCGCTAGAACATACAAACTTGAAAAACGAAATTTGAACTGCATTACTGCACTAGAAATATGAAAAATGAGAGCTTTTAGCGCATAAAAATGGCCAATTTTATGTGTACCTGGTAGCCCTGTTACGGCATCTCTCTTATACCAGGTCCTAAACTTGCCTTACCTCGCTGAGAATAAACGTCTCCATCTGAATGGGTACATGTGAAAACCTCTTACTAGACTAAAATTCTCTCTCTCTGTGGAGGGGTATTGGACCTGCTGTAATTAAGTCTGAACCACAGCGCTAAACGGGATTTAGGCTGGGGTCACACTGGCGACTTAAACGGACGAGTGCAATGCGAGTAAAAATCACACTGCACTCGGACCAATGTTAAATTATGGGGCAGCTCCCAGCAGCCGACTTTTTGTCGGCCGTTTTCCTTGGTCCGAGACAATCGCAGCATGCTGCTATTGTCACGGACACTTGGCCGACTCTCGGCTCACTCGCACCCATATGAGCCTATGGGTGCGAGTGAGACAGCGAACATCACTCGGATGTCATCCGAGTGCTGTGCGTTATAAGCGGACCTCAGCAATGGAGGAGATGGAGAAATTAGTTTCTCCGCCTCCTCCGCAGCTGTGCTCCGATCAGCTCTGTGCGAGACGATCGGAGCACAGATGCATGACACTCGACTCCCCCTCGCAGCAGAGCAGGAGCCGAGGGTCATTAGCATATCGCATCCGATACTCTCGCATCGGATGCAATACGCTAGTTTGACCCCAGCCTCACGCTTTTATTCTGAGGGGGTGATAGACGATAATGGTGCTGAAAGAGCGAACGTGTGTCCACCTCCATCAGGCATACATGCCCAAATCCCTTTTTGCTGGGGCTTTGGATGTAAACCTTTATGGGACCAATGAACAAGTGCCAGAATACATTGTGAACGCACCCTGGAAGGAAGTTCAGCATAGCACTGAAGTCATCAATGTACAAAGTAACTTAACCAGCAACTTTTAATAATTGCATTTCCCGGTTGTTTTTTTCTGAAAGTGTCTGCAGTTCTTCCAAGAAGTACACACACTATTTTTTCAGATTTACCTTTTTAGGAAGAGCCCAAAAGGGTATCAGGCAGCATATTTCAGTTGTCAAGTTCTCTTTAAGCAACAATATTTTAATATGAAACGGTATTTCCCTATAGGTAGTTTTGATAGTTTTCCATAATGCCTCGAGAAGGAATGTACTTGCTGGAGTTGGTTGACTGATGGCATGGGCATGTAGTTTCATTCTTTATGCAGCTTTTTTTCCTGTGGATGTAGAATGTGAACATGGCAATATGTGTTTGTGTTCTTTTTTTTGCAACCTTATACATAAAATTTGCAATGTACTTTCTTAAAATTACTGTATAGTCTTCATGTTTATGGGTTACGTACATTATACTAAAAAAACCAAAAATGTGATGCTACTTAAAATCCACTTTTTATTATTATAAAATATTCAACTTTTTTTTTCTATTACCTTCTTGATACATCTTTTTGTGGTCTAACATAATTTGCTGATACACATTTACAAGATTCCTGAGCAGGTTTTAAGTTTTAATCGATGTAGAACCTATTTTGCAAAAAATAATAAGGTTAAAGATGCACATTTATTTGCAGAAATGCTTTCAGGAAAATAAAAAGATTATCGAGATACTTCAGAAGGAATCTATATTTTTACCTTATTATCAGCGAATGACAAAAAAAGCAATCCAAGGGCAACTTTTTTTTTCTTTTCATAATATATGTGACAGAAGCACTGTTTTTCATATACATGTATCTAAATATATTTCTTCCTTTCACACAGCTAATAATAATAATAATAATAATAATTCTGCATATTCCGCAGCGCTTTACAGTTCTGCACACATTATCATCTCTGTCCCCGATGGGCTCACAATCTAGAATCCCTATCAGTATATCTTTGGAATGTGGGAGGAAACCGGAGAACCCGGAGGAAACCCACGCAGAGAACATACAAACTCTTTGCAGATGTTGTCCTGGGTGGGATTAGAACCCAGGACTCCAGCGCTGCAAGCACTGCGCCACCGGGCTAAAGCATTTAAGAATAAAATTCTGTCTGCTTGAAGTTTACTGTCCAAAAAAAGAATAATGTTCTTAAGTGGTTGGCAAATGTGAGCTAATTAATTTGACAAATATACTTTAGCTTTAGAAACTTCACTGATGGCCCAATTTCGGTGAAGTCAGTCTCGTTCTCTGTGTCGGCATCAGCCCTGGAGAAGAAGGAAGTTAACTTACTGAAGATAATGAACTGAGTCTGAATGTCAACCTATTTATCACTTCATTGACACATAATAGAAAAATAAGCCTTCTTCCTGTGATGGAACGGCATGAGAAATTATACAGAAGATCCATGACTACATAATAGCCCCTGGAATTGGGCCTTTGGTGTCATTTAGAAAATTAAAGGGGTGGTCTGACACCTTACTATTTTTTGAGGCATAAATGGTTCTGTGAGGGGTTCACAGAGACTGGTATATGCCCTCATCCCTTTAAGTACATCCAGGTTGTTGCACTGGGTAATGTATATTGTGCATTCTAAATGTTTGCTGTACCATAATGTGTTGCACTACTTATATGGTTCATTTTTGATAAGAATGTAGGGACAGTGTAGTACTGCAGTTGGCAACTCGTTGCATGGGCTGATGCCTTCAGAACCGTAGCGAAACAGCTAAGGGAACCCCCAGGCCCAGTGAATGTGGACAGGGAGAACGCTGAATTACCACTCACTCATTAACAATCACTAGCTGCTGCAGGTCGTGATGACTTCCAAATGGAGTAGACATTGTTTCCTAAACCAGTGCAGACCTTTAGAACGGCCTGTGCTGGATCCGTAGGGGTGCTAAAAGAAGAGTATTTTTTTTTTGAAAACCATAGATGTCTCGAAAAAAATAGTTCACTGTTTATCAAACCCTATAATCAATGAAAATTTCCCAACCGTTTAAGAACATTCGTAGGTCATTGGATAAGAAAAGAGGTTGTCCAGTGAAAACAAGTTATCTCCTATCATTTTCTATAGTGCTGTCGGTAAAAAGAAGCAAGAATGGAGTGGCATCAGAGCATGTGCACTTCTAATGGGGATAAAAGTGACATGTTCTTCAGACTATAGTGCAGAATAAACTATAGCTTGGCTCAGGTATTTCAGGGAAGATATACTTTTAAGGGACGTTCAGGGACCATAAACAGAGACTAGACTAGTCGGACGCCATTCCAAGCCGGTTCTTCTCAGGACAGCTAAAGGTGATTGACATGTCTTACCCTTGTGTATGCAGGGAGAGACCTGTCAATCACCTGCTACTGTCTCTTCAAAGTATACTTTCTCTGAAACCATGGAGTGTTTCACAGAATGGAAGGTGTAGTTGGAATCACAGCCAGGGTGCGATTCATGCCGCCTACAGTTTGGGCAGCATGAACAACCTAACAGGTTCCATTTCAGGAATTTAATACTGAGTTAAATAGGTAAATTCATAAGTACTAATCTTCCATTGTGTCACTTCCAAGTAGATCTGTATAATTTTTGTGGTTGTATGCAGAGATCTGATTCTTGAATTTTTGGATAAAAAAATGGTTCTCCATCCCTTATGAAGAAAGTTTAAAAAACAGCCTATTAAGATAACAAAATAAAACCCCACATTTTTAAACTTGTTTTTACGACCCGCAGATTCTGCCAGGATTCACGCAGCTGCCATGTAAACAAAATTTAACCAGTAGAAGATTAATTGAGCGCTCAGGGAAGCTGGCAGAGAACCATTCAGGAATTAATTCGGATTTCTTTTGTTTTATTATTAATTGGCTCAACATTCCAAGTACCGAGGGATTTTAGAGTTAGAAAGCACAGCTATATAAATTACAATCAATGAGAAAGCTATGAAGAAAACTGCAGTACATATACAGCAAATTGATTAATAGCAAAGCGCAGTCTACAGACAATTTCATTGCATCAGTACACCCCTTAGGCAGTCAGTAATTTGCTATTATCCAGCTAAAACAGTTGGTCTCATATAAAACAATACCACTTCCCTTCCAAATTTACATTCCCATTATCTGCTGCATCTATTACAACCTTGTCATACCCTTTAATCGAAGAAACCTCATGGATTTTCCATTTGTGTCTTGGAAGTGACAGAGATTAAAAGCTTTTTGTCTAACATTGAATTAATATTTAATGGCAGTTTCTCACCTGCCACGCTTGTGGAGCTGGCAAGATTGTATTCAGTGGCGGAAACGCTGCATTGATCTGATGATAAAAATAGCTCTGCCATCAATGAGACAGGAATGAATCACAGATTTCCAGGTTTAGTGGAGGTTTGCTTATTATCTCTAGGACTTTATTCGTTCTTTTGTAAAGTATATTTTTGTGAAGACCATGCATTTTTATTGTTTAAAAGGTAATTACATGTATTCACTGAGATGTCAAGTCTCTCAGTTTGTCATCCATTTCACTGCAATAATGGTATGACAGTACACAGGGCCGGCGTCAGCACCCGGGCAAGGGCCCAGTCGCCGTCGGGGACACTGGCGTGCTATAGTGCCGGCCCCCGCAAGTGGATCCCCCGCCTGCTCCGGGCCCCGGCACTTGCGATACTTGCCTCTCCCGGTTCCAGCATCTTCCATCCTCTGACTGTGACGTTCAGGTCAGAGGGTGCGATGACATCACCAGTGCCTGCCCTCTGCCTGAGCAGTCACAGCACAGAGAACAGGAATACGCCGACGGTGAGGAGTCCAGAGCAGAGCAGCGTCAAGCAACGAGAGATGAGTATTTCATTTTTTTTTTTATATTTGGAGCAATATATGGGGACCATCAGAAGGGGCCCATATATGGAGCATTATATGGGGCTAATTCTATATGGAGTATCTTATGGGGATAATAATATAGGGAGCATCTTATGGGGCCAATAATATAGGGAGCATCTTATGAAGCCAATTCTATAGGAAGCATTATATGGGGCCAGTTTAATATGGAGAATCTTATGTGGCAGATTTAATTTGGAGCAGTATATGGGGCCAATTACATATCGAGCAGTATATGGGTCCAATAATATATGAAACATCTTTTGGGACTAATTATATATGGAGCATTTTATATGGCCAATTATATATGGAGCATTATATGGGGCCCATTATACATGGAGCATCTTATGGGGACAATTATTTTTGGAGCATTATATGGGCAAAGAACTCTGGCGTATATCAAACTGTATTGGGCTAAATAAATAGAATAATCATATAAAACCAAAAATGTATTTATTTAAATATCTAAAATGCCACCAACCTGTGGCTGCACCAAAAAACAAAACACACCATGAAAAACTAGTGTAGGGGAAAATATAGTCCCTAGATAATAGCTATACTGGTGGCTGCCTAGCAGCGGGGGTTGGCGCCCTAGGGGGAACGTTGTGGCGCCCCCGCTCTACGATGACTATCCCTAGGGTCCCTGGATAGCCCTAGTATTCCCAAAGGGTCCCTCTACCCACACAGTAGGGATAAACTAAAGGAACCCCTGATTAGCTAGACAGGTAACACACCTAAGTATAGGGAATCCTATACCCCAACACCGTGAATATAAAAACAGAATGAGAACATGTGGTAGGCTTTTGACGGGTAAATATGATGTACACAAAGCATCTAGACAACCTTGCTTAAACAAGAAAATTTTGATGCTAGTTACTGTAATGCAAGGGTACCAGTGTAGTGGGTCACAAACAGCATAATATCCACTGGAGATAAATCACAAAATAGGCAATCCGCCTGATAAGCGTACACTTTCCATATATTCATAAATCCACATGCTGTAAGCAAAGCAAAAAGACCTCTGTTAACAGCACCCTATCATATATCAAGAGCTGCACAAATGGTACTCATCGTCAGGTGCCACGCCGTCAGCCCACTGTCATAAACCGCCTCAATGCGTTTCACCCCTCTGGCTCATCAGGAGGCCCGATAAGTTTGTCATGTGTCTTGATTAGGGTTGAGCGAAACGGGTCGAACATTTTCAAAAGTCGCCGACTTTTGGCTAAGTCGGGGTTTCATGAAACCCGATCCGACCCCTGTGCGGGGTCGGCCATGCGGTACGCGACTTTCGCGCCAAAGTCGCGTTTCAATGACGCGAAAAGCGCCATTTCTCAGCCAATGAAGGTAAACGCAGAGTGTGGGCAGCGTGATGACATAGGTCCTGGTCCCCACCATCTTAGAGAAGGGCATTGCAGTGATTGGCTTGCTGTCTGCGACGTCACAGGGGCTATAAAGAGGCGTTCCCGCCGACCGCCATCTTACTGCTGCTGATCTGAGCTTAGGGAGAGGTTGCTGCCGCTTTGTCAGAAGCAGGGATAGCGTTAGGCAGGGTCCATTAACCACAAAACCGCTTGTGCTGCAGCGATTTGCACTGTCCAACACCACCCTCGGTGTGCAGGGACAGTGGAAGTTTTTTTTTTTTTTTTTTTCCCCTCAGCGCTGTAGCTCATTGGGCTGCCCTAGAAGGCTCCCTGATAGCTGCATTGCTGTGTGTACGCCGCTGTGCAAACCAACTGCTTTTTTCAAAGCACAAATCCTCTTGTTCCTTCCTTTCTGCACAGCTATCTTTTTTGTTTGTCCACACTTTTTATTTCATTTGTGCATCAGTCCACTCCTTATTGCTGCCTGCCATACCTGGCTGAGATTACTGCAGGCAGGGAGATAGTAGCTGCCTGCCATACCTGGCTGAGATTACTGCAGGCAGGGAGATAGTAATTGTAGGACATTCCCTGTTTTTTTTTTTTTTTTTTTTTTGGTGGGAGATTAAGATTGGCAATTTGGCATTTCTGCTAGAGTGCCATCCCTGTGTGTGCCATCTCTCTCACATAGTGGGCCATAGAAAGCCTTTTCATTTTTCTGTATTTTTTTTTGTGGGGTGTATAAATTCTCCCTGATAAAAATACAGTGGGAGATTAATATTGGCCTTTGGGCTTGTGTGCCAGTCCTGAGTGTGCCATCTCTCTCACAAATAGTGGGCCATAGAAAGCCTATTTATTTTTTTTTTTGGTTTTATAAATTCTCCCTGAAAAAAAGGGAGATTAATATTGGCCTCTGGGCTTGTGTGCCAGTCCTGAGCGTGCCATCTGTGCCAGCCCTGAGCGTGCCATCTCTCTCACAAATAGTGGGCCATAGAAAGCCTATTTAATTTTTTTTTTTGTTTTATAAATTTTCCCTGAAAAAAGGGAGATTAATATTGGCCTCTGGGCTTGTGTGCCAGTTGTGAGCGTGCCATCTGTGCCAGTCCTGAGCGTGCCATCTCTCTCACAAATAGTGGGCCATAGAAAGCCTATTTAAATATTTTTTTGGTTTTATAAATTCTCCCAGAAAAAAAGGGAGATTAATATTGGCCTCTGGGCTTGTGTGCCAGTCCTGAGCGTGCCATCTGTGCCAGCCAGCCCTGAGCGTGCCATCTCTCTCACAAATAGTGGGCCATAGAAAGCCTATTTAATTTTTTTTTTTGTTTTATCAATTTTCCCTGAAAAAAGGGAGATTAATATTGGCCTCTGGGCTTGTGTGCCAGTTGTGAGCGTGCCATCTGTGCCAGTCCTGAGCGTGCCATCTCTCTCACAAATAGTGGGCCATAGAAAGCCTATTTAAATATTTTTTTGGTTTTATAAATTCTCCCAGAAAAAAAGGGAGATTAATATTGGCCTCTGGGCTTCTGTGCCAGTCCTGAGCGTGCCATCTGTGCCAGTCCTGAGCGTCCCATCTCTCTCACAAATAGTGGGCCATAGAAAGCCTATTTTATTTTTTTTTTGGGTTTTAGAAATTCTCCCTGAAAAAAGGGAGATTAATATTGGCCTCTGGGCTTGTGTGCCAGTTGTGAGCGTGCCATCTGTGCCAGTCCTGAGCGTGCCATCTCTCTCACAAATAGTGGGCCATAGAAAGCCTATTTAAATATTTTTTTGGTTTTATAAATTCTCCCAGAAAAAAAGGGAGATTAATATTGGCCTCTGGGCTTCTGTGCCAGTCCTGAGCGTGCCATCTGTGCCAGTCCTGAGCGTCCCATCTCTCTCACAAATAGTGGGCCATAGAAAGCCTATTTTATTTTTTTTTTGGGTTTCAGAAATTCTCCCTGGAAAAAAAAAGGGAGATTAATATTGCCCTTTGGGCTTGTGTGCCAGTACTAAGCGTTCCATCTCTCTCTCTCTCTCTCAGTCAGTGGGCCATAGAACGCATATTTTTGGTTTTATTTGTTTTCTAAATTCTCCCTGAAAAAATCATTTTATTTTATTTGGTTTCTAAATTCTTCCTGATAAAATCATATTTTTTTTATTATTTTTATTTCTAAAGTCTCCCTGAAAAAAAAAAAAAAAAAACAACCAAAAAAACAGTGGGAGATTAATATTGGCCTTTCTGCTTGTGTGCCAGTCTTGACTCCTGGGTGTGCCATCTCTCTCTCTCTCTCTCTCTCTCTCTCTCTCCAATTGTGGTCCATAGAAAGCCTATATTTTTTTTCCTTGATTTGGGTTCTAAAATCTACCAGAGAAAATAACTACATCAATCATTGGTAGAAAAATATTGGCCTCTGGGTTTGTGTGCCACTCCTGACTCCTGTGTGCGTCATCTCTCAGTCAGTGGGCCATAGAACGCCTATTTTTGTTTTTATTTGTTTTATAAATTCTCCCTGAAAAAATCATTTTATTTTATTTGGTTTCTAAATTCTTCCTGATAAAATCATATTTTTTTTATTATTTTTTTTTCTAAAGTCTCCCTGAAAAAAAAAAAAAAAAAAAAAAAACAGTGGGAGATTAATATTGGCCTTTCTGCTTGTGTGCCAGTCTTGACTCCTGGGTGTGCCATCTCTCTCTCTCTCTCTCTCCAATTGTGGTCCATAGAAAGCCTACATTTTTTTTCCTTGATTTGGGTTCCAAAATCTACCAGAGAAAATAACTCCATCAATCATTGGTAGAAAAATATTGGCCTCTGGGCTTGTGTGCCACTCCTGATTCCTGTGTGCGTCATCTCTCACTCAGTGGCCCATAGAAAGCATATAGTTTGTTACATTTGTTTTCTAAATTCTCCCTGCAAAAATCTATTTTTTTTTTTTTGGGGGGTTTCTAAAGTGTTCCTGAAAAAAATAAAAATAAAAAAAAAATAATAGTGTGACATTAATATTAACATTTGTGCTTCAGTGACAGTCCTGCGTGTGGGGCATCTCTCTAATTTGCAGCCACCAAAAAAAGAGTGTGTAACATTGGGCCTGATTTTCGCTGTGGTCTCACCAACCTGTAAAGGGGTAGCTAAATCATACTGAAGTTATAGCTCACCGTGTAAGTTGTGTGACTGCAACAAATAACGTTAGTTTGGTTACGTTTTTAAAACAATGAGGAAGTCTAGTGGAAGAGGTCGTGGCCGGGGGCGTTCATTGTCAGCTGGTAATGAGGGTAGTGGTAGTGGTGGAGCATCAGGTGGTCGTGGGGGAAAAAATATTGCACCTAAGTCTGGAGCTGTGGAGCCAGGTTCGTCGTCCGGCTACACAAGGCCTCGAACGCTCCCTTTTCTGGGATTAGGAAAACCGCTTTTAAAGCCGGAGCAGCAAGAGCAAGTTTTGGCTTATCTTGCTGACTCAGCCTCTAGCTCTTTTGCCTCATCTCGTGAAACTGGTAAAAGTAAAAGCAGCGCGTCGTTAGTGGATGTTCACGGTCAGGGACAAGTCACTTCCTTGTCCTCTTCAGCAAAAACAACAACAGAGAAGAATGCAGCAGGCGACACAACGGGTTACTCCATGGAGCTCTTTACACATACCGTCCCTGGCTTAGAAAGTGAAGCAGTTAACAGTCCATGCCCATTACAAATTGAATCTGACATGGAGTGCACTGACGCACAGCCACAGCCAGACTACTATGCTGGTCCTTTGACTCAGACCACAACATTGCCCTCGCAGGGTGCTGATCAAGAATCAGACCCTGATGAGACTATGTTGCCCCATCACGAACGCTATACCACCGAACGACACGGTGACACAGACGAAGTTGCGCAGGAGGTACAAGAAGAGTTATTAGATGACCCAGTTCTTGACCCCGATTGGCAGCCATTGGGGGAACAGGGTGCAGGCGGCAGCAGTTCTGAAGCAGAGGAGGAGGAGGGGCCGCAGCAGGCATCAACATCGCCACAGGTTCCATCTGCCGGGCCCGTATCTTGCCCAAAACGCGTGGCAAAGCCAAAACCTGGTGGAGGACAGCGTGGCCATCCGGTTAAAGCTCAGTCTGCAATGCCTGAAAAGGTATCCGATGCTAGAAAGAGTGCAGTCTGGCATTTTTTTAAACAACATCCAATTGATCAGCGCAAAGTCATCTGTCAAAAATGTTCTACTTCCTTAAGCAGAGGTCAGAATCTGAAAAGTCTCAATACTAGTTGCATGCATAGACATTTAACCACCATGCATTTGAAAGCTTGGACTAACTACCAAACGTCCCTTAAGGTTGTTGCACCCTCGGCCAATGAAGCTAGTCATCAACGCAACATCCCTTCCGGCAGTGTAGGACCACCATTTAGCGCACCACCTGCTGTATCTGTGCAGGTATCTTTGCCAGGCCAAAGCAGTCAGGGTCAGGGAATCACCAGTTTCGTAGTAGGAAACACTGCATCTAGGGCACCGGCGGCAACAATACCATCTCCCACCGTCTCTCAGTCTGCCATGTCCACCGGCACCCCCGCTAGTTCCACGATCTCCAGCTCTCCAGTCCAGCTCACCCTACATGAGACTATGGTTAGAAAAAGGAAATACTTAGCCTCGCATCCGCGTACACAGGGTTTGAACGCCCACATAGCTAGACTAATCTCGTTAGAGATGATGCCCTACCGGTTAGTTGAAAGCGAAGCTTTCAAAGACCTGATGGACTACGCTGTACCACGCTACGAGCTACCCAGTCGACACTTTTTTTCCAGAAAAGCCATCCCAGCCCTCCACCAGCATGTTAAAGAGCGCATCGTCCATGCACTCAGGCAATCTGTGAGCACAAAGGTGCACCTGACAACAGATGCATGGACCAGTAGGCATGGCCAGGGACGTTACGTGTCCATCACGGCACACTGGGTAAATGTGGTGGATTCAGGGTCCACAGGGGACAGCAAGTTTGGGACAGTTCTGCCTAGCCCACGGTCTAGTAAACAGTTGTCTGTAGCCGTTCGCACCCCCTCCTCCTCCTCCTCCTCGTCCTCCTGCAGAAGCAAGAGCTCGTCCACAGACCGCAGTCGCACAAACACTCCATCCGCACCTGCCACTGTTGCACACCAGGTCTCCCATTATGGGGCAGCTACTGGCATATGTCAGCAGGCTGTATTGGCTATGAAGTGTTTGGGCGACAATAGACACACCGCGGAAGTTCTGTCCGAGTTCTTGCAGCAAGAAACGCAGTCGTGGCTGGGCACTGTAGATCTTGAGGCAGGCAAGGTAGTGAGTGATAACGGAAGGAATTTCATGGCTGCCATCTCCCTTTCCCAACTGAAACACATTCCTTGCCTGGCTCACACCTTAAACCTGGTGGTGCAGTGCTTCCTGAAAAGTTATCCGGGGTTATCCGACCTGCTCCTCAAAGTGCGTGGACTTTGCGCACATATCCGCCGTTCGCCTGTACACTCCAGCCGTATGCAGACCTATCAGCGTTCTTTGAACCTTCCCCAGCATCGCCTAATCATAGACGTTGCAACAAGGTGGAACTCAACACTGCACATGCTTCAGAGACTGTGCGAACAGAGGCGGGCTGTTATGTTTTTGTGGGAGGATACACATACACGGGCAGGCAGTAGGATGGCAGACATGGAGTTGTCAGGTGTGCAGTGGTCGAAGATTCAAGACATGTGTCAAGTCCTTCAGTGTTTTGAGGAATGCACACGGCTGGTTAGTGCAGACAACGCCATAATAAGCATGAGCATCCCCCTAATGCGTCTGCTGATGCAAAGTTTGACGCACATAAAGGATCAGGCGTCTGCACCAGAGGAAGAGGAAAGCCTTGATGACAGTCAGCGATTGTCTGGTCAGGGCAGTGTACATGACGAGGTACCGGGCGAAGAGGAGGTGGAGGATGAGGAGGATGATGGGGATGAGTATATTTTTAATGAGGAAGCTTTCCCGGGGGCACGGGAAATTGGTGGCGTGGCAAGGCCGGGTTCTGGTTTTTTGAGGGACACAAGTGACGTAGATTTGCCTGCAACTGCCCCTCAACCAAGCACAACCGCAGATTTGACAACGGGAACTTTGGCCCACATGGCGGATTATGCCTTGCGTATCCTCAAAAGGGACACACGCATTACAAAAATGATGAACGATGACGATTACTGGTTGGCCTGCCTCCTTGATCCTCGCTATAAAGGCAAATTGCAAAATATTATGCCACATGAGAACTTGGAACTAATATTAGCAACAAAACAATCAACTCTTGTTGACCGTTTGCTTCTGGCATTCCCTGCACACAGCGCCCGTGATCGTTCTCACACGAGCTCCAGGGGCCAGCAGACCAGAGGTGTTAGAGGGGCAGAAATCAGAAGTGGCGTTGGACAGAGGGGTTTTCTGACCAGGTTGTGGAGTGATTTTTCTATGACCGCAGACAGGACAGGTACTGCAGCATCAATTCAAAGTGACAGGAGACAACATTTGTCCAGTATGGTTACAAACTATTTTTCATCCCTTATCGACGTTCTCCCTCAACCGTCATTCCCATTTGATTACTGGGCATCCAAATTAGACACCTGGCCAGAATTGGCAGAATATGCATTGCAGGAGCTTGCTTGCCCGGCAGCTAGTGTCCTATCAGAAAGAGTATTCAGTGCTGCAGGTTCAATACTAACAGAAAAAAGGACTCGTCTGGCTACCCAAAATGTAGATGATCTAACCTTCATTAAAATGAACCACAACTGGATTTCAAAATCTTTTGCCCCACCCTGCCCGGCTGACACCTAGCTTTCCTATGAAAAGGTCTTGCCTGTGGACTATTCTGAATGACTTTTCCAATCTCGTAATTTTCTTCACCTGATTGTCCAGCATACGACATGTTTCCACCTCACGAAATGGCCAAACTCCCCACACGGGGCCGTGCTATCGCCACTTTGCGCTTGGACCCTTGAGAGTGCTGTTTGTCTGAAGAGGTGGGTGTGGCCGCTTTTGGTCGACGGCACTGCCACTGGGTCCCTCATAGTACAATAAAGTGTCTCTGGCGGTGGTGGTGCGCACCCAACGTCAGACACACCGTTGTAATATGAGGGGCCCTGTGCCTGTACCGCCGGCCACAAGACAGTTCCCCCCCCCAGCTCAAACAGTGCTCTACCACTAGCAAAATTATCTCTCACAGCTTCACCAATGTGTAGTCTAGCCGCTGACATCCTTCAATGCCTGGCACTGACAATACCATTGTTTTGACATTTTTGTTATGTTAGGCCTTCGAAGCCTGTCTGCGGTCCCTTCTTTCTACAACTACTACACTGACCAGGCCACTGCTGGCCGTGTTACCCTGGAACCAATTTAAAAGTGCCTACAGTCAGCCCAATTTTGTTATGTTAGGCCTTCGAAGACTGTCTGCCGTCACTCCTTCCACTAGACTTCCACTGACCATACACTGCTGCCCATGTACCCCTGGAACCAATTTAAAGTGCCTACAGCCAGCCCAATTTTGTTATGTTAGGCCTTCGAAGCCTGTCTGCGGTCACTCCTTCCACTAGACTTCCACTGACCAGACCACTGCTGCCCGTGTACCCCTGGAACCAATTTAAAAGTGCCTACAGCCAGCCCAAGTTTGTTATGTTAGGCCTTGGAAGCCTGTCTGCGGTCACTCCTTCCACTAGACTTCCACTGACCAGACCACTGCTGCCCGTGTACCCCTGGAACCAATTTAAAAGTGCCTACAGCCAGCCCAAGTTTGTTATGTTAGGCCTTGGAAGCCTGTCTGCGGTCACTCCTTCCACTAGACTTCCACTGACCAGACCACTGCTGCCCGTGTACCCCTGGAACCAATTTAAAAGTGCCTACAGCCAGCCCAAGTTTGTTATGTTAGGCCTTGGAAGCCTGTCTGCGGTCACTCCTTCCACTAGACTTCCACTGACCAGACCACTGCTGCCCGTGTACCCCTGGAACCAATTTAAAAGTGCCTACAGCCAGCCCAAGTTTGTTATGTTAGGCCTTGGAAGCCTGTCTGCGGTCACTCCTTCCACTAGACTTCCACTGACCAGACCACTGCTGCCCGTGTACCCCTGGAACCAATTTAAAAGTGCCTACAGCCAGCCCAAGTTTGTTATGTTAGGCCTTGGAAGCCTGTCTGCGGTCACTCCTTCCACTAGACTTCCACTGACCAGACCACTGCTGCCCGTGTACCCCTGGAACCAATTTAAAAGTGCCTACAGCCAGCCCAAGTTTGTTATGTTAGGCCTTGGAAGCCTGTCTGCGGTCACTCCTTCCACTAGACTTCCACTGACCAGACCACTGCTGCCCGTGTACCCCTGGAACCAATTTAAAAGTGCCTACAGCCAGCCCAAGTTTGTTATGTTAGGCCTTCTAAGCCTGTCTGCGGTCCATTCTTTCAACTACTACTACACTGACCAGGTCACTGCTGCCCGTGTACCCCTGGAACCAATTTAAAATTGCCTACAGCCAGCCCAATTTTTTTATTTTAGGCCTTCGATGCCTGTCTGCGGTCCATTCTTTCAACTACTACTACACTGACCAGGTCACTGCTGTCCGTGTACCCCTGGAACCAATTTAAAATTGCCTACAGCCATGTGTTATTATTTTAGGCCTTCGATGCCTGTCTGCGGTCACTCCTTCCACTAGGCCTCCACTGACCACACCACTGCTGTCCGTGTACCCCTGGAACCAATTTAAAATTGCCTACAGCCATGTGTTATTATTTTAGGCCTTCGATGCCTGTCTGCGGTCACTCCTTCCACTAGGCCTCCACTGACCACACCACTGCTGTCCGTGTACCCCTGGAACCAATTTAAAATTGCCTACAGCCAGCCCAATTTTTTTATTTTAGGCCTTCGATGCCTGTCTGCGGTCCATTCTTTCAACTACTACTACACTGACCAGGTCACTGCTGTCCGTGTACCCCTGGAACCAATTTAAAATTGCCTACAGCCATGTGTTATTATTTTAGGCCTTCGATGCCTGTCTGCGGTCACTCCTTCCACTAGGCCTCCACTGACCACACCACTGCTGTCCGTGTACCCCTGGAACCAATTTAAAATTGCCTACAGCCATGTGTTATTATTTTAGGCCTTCGATGCCTGTCTGCGGTCACTCCTTCCACTAGGCCTCCACTGACCACACCACTGCTGTCCGTGTACCCCTGGAACCAATTTAAAATTGCCTACAGCCAGCCCAATTTTTTTATTTTAGGCCTTCGATGCCTGTCTGCGGTCCATTCTTTCAACTACTACTACACTGACCAGGTCACTGCTGTCCGTGTACCCCTGGAACCAATTTAAAATTGCCTACAGCCATGTGTTATTATTTTAGGCCTTCGATGCCTGTCTGCGGTCACTCCTTCCACTAGGCCTCCACTGACCACACCACTGCTGTCCGTGTACCCCTGGAACCAATTTAAAATTGCCTACAGCCATGTGTTATTATTTTAGGCCTTCGATGCCTGTCTGCGGTCACTCCTTCCACTAGGCCTCCACTGACCACACCACTGCTGCCCGTGTACCCCTGGAACCAATTTAAAATTGCCTACAGCCAGCCCAATTTTTTTATTTTAGGCCTTCGATGCCTGTCTGCGGTCCATTCTTTCAACTACTACTACACTGACCAGGTCACTGCTGTCCGTGTACCCCTGGAACCAATTTAAAATTGCCTACAGCCAGCCCAATTTTTTTATTTTAGGCCTTCGATGCCTGTCTGCGGTCCATTCTTTCAACTACTACTACACTGACCAGGTCACTGCTGTCCGTGTACCCCTGTAACCAATTTAAAATTGCCTACAGCCATGTGTTATTATTTTAGGCATTCGATGCCTGTCTGCGGTCCATTTTTTCAACTACTACTACACTGACCAGGTCACTGCTGCCCGTGTACCCCTGGAACCAATTTAAAATTGCCTACAGCCATGTGTTATTATTTTAGGCCTTCGATGCCTGTCTGCGGTCACTCCTTCCACTAGGCCTCCACTGACCACACCACTGCTGCCCGTGTACCCCTGGAACCAATTTAAAATTGCCTACAGCCAGCCCAATTTTTTTATTTTAGGCCTTCGATGCCTGTCTGCGGTCCATTCTTTCAACTACTACTACACTGACCAGGTCACTGCTGCCCGTGTACCCCTGGAACCAATTTAAAATTGCCTACAGCCATGTGTTATTATTTTAGGCCTTCGATGCCTGTCTGCGGTCACTCCTTCCACTAGGCCTCCACTGACCACACCACTGCTGTCCGTGTACCCCTGGAACCAATTTAAAATTGCCTACAGCCATGTGTTATTATTTTAGGCCTTCGATGCCTGTCTGCGGTCCATTCTTTCAACTACTACTACACTGACCAGGGCACTGCTGGCCGTGTACCCCTGGAACCAACATCAGAAAATATAAAAATAAGTATTTTGCTTATAAAAAAGAAAATACTGGTGAGATATCAAATGCAGACATTTTAACATTAAAAACAAACACACAACTCTAATCTGGTACAGTACTAAAAATGGCCACCAGCTACAATTACTTTCTCCTGCAAGTAGTTAACTGAAAGTTTTTTTAAATTGAAAACACACATATGGCATCCACCGAGTGTTGTCCTGTCGCGTCTTCTTTATATTATTGCCGAGAAGATGCAAAATAATGAAAATAATAAAATCATTAATTACCAAAATAATAGAGAAAGTCAACACCACATTGCAAATAAACATTCATTCCAAATAAAGAAGCAGGGCGCGTCCGAGGGTGAGTATATACCTAATAAGAATATAATCACCCTCGGACGCGCAATGCTTATTTCCAACAGCCTTCCTTCCTAAGAATCAGCCCTTCCGTCGTGTAGAGAGACGTTGTGTTACACTCCAAGGTGTTCCCCAGGTTGCCTTTCCTGAGCTTCGATCTTCCGGCTCTCGTTTAGTAGTTCTTGGAAACTACTCTGCATTAGGCCTTCAAATTGGGTATGGGGTGTAGAGAGATGGTGTGTTCCACTCCAAGGTGTTCCCCAGGTTGCCTTTCCTGAGCTTCGATCTTCCGGCTCTCGTTTAGTAGTTGTTGGAAACTACGCTGCATTAGGCCTTCAAATTGGGTATGGGGTGTAGCGAGAGGGTGTGTTACACTCCAAGGTGTTCCCCAGGTTGCCTTTCCTGAGCTTCGATCTTCCGGCTCTCGTTTAGTAGTTCTTGGAAACTACACTGCATTAGGCCTTCAAATTGGGTATGGGGTGTAGAGAGAGGGTGTGTTACACTCCAAGGTGTTCCCCAGGTTGCCTTTCCTGAGCTTCGATATTCCGGCTCTCGTTTAGTAGTTGTCGGAAACTACGCTGCATTAGGCCTACAAATTGGGTATGGGGCGTAGAGAGAGGGTGTGTTACACTCCAAGGTGTTCCCCAGGTTGCCTTTCCTGAGCTTCGATATTCCGGCTCTCGTTTAGTAGTTGTCGGAAACTACGCTGCATTAGGCCTACAAATTGGGTATGGGGTGTAGAGAGAGGGTGTGTTACACTCCAAGGTGTTCCCCAGGTTGCCTTTCCTGAGCTTCGATCTTCATGCTCTCGTTTAGTAGTTGTCGGAAACTACGCTGCATTAGGCCTACAAATTGGGTATGGGGTGTAGAGAGAGGGTTTGTTACACTCCAAGGTGTTCCCCAGGTTGCCTTTCCTGAGCTTCGATCTTCCGGCTCTCGTTTAGTAGTTGTTGGAAACTACGCTGCATTAGGCCTTCAAATTGGGTATGGGGTGTAGCGAGAGGGTGTGTTACACTCCAAGGTGTTCCCCAGGTTGCCTTTCCTGAGCTTCGATCTTCCGGCTCTCGTTTAGTAGTTCTTGGAAACTACACTGCATTAGGCCTTCAAATTGGGTATGGGGTGTAGAGAGAGGGTGTGTTACACTCTAAGGTGTTCCCCAGGTTTCCTTGCCATTGCTTCGGTCTTCCGACTCTCGTTTAGTAGTTGTAGAAAAGTACACTGCATTAGGCCATACAAAATGGGTATGGGGTGGAGAGAGATGGTGTGTTACACTCCAAGGTGTTCCCCAGGTTGCCTTTCCTGAGCTTCTATCTTCAGGCTCTCATTAAATTGTGGTTAAATGGAACAACTGCATTTGGCGTACTAGTTGGTTTGGGGCCTACTATCGGTGTCTGCCACTCCTTGCTGTTCTCCTCCACTGAACAAAGCTGTGCCGCCTGTTTACTACGGTTGCCAATTTTGAACTGCATTTCGACTACTTACTGATTTGGCCCTACTCTCTGTGTCAGCCTCTCATTCCAGTTGTCCTCCACTGCAATGCCCCCTGGTTATTCCTGTGTTACCAATTTTGAACTGCATTTAGCCCACTTTCTTCTTTGGGCCTATATCTGTGTTTCCACTTCATCGTGCCCATTGCCCAGCCAGTGATAGATGAGTCTGCTGGTACATTGACCCATAACGCAACATTCCCCGTGCACGCTACACAACAACATTGTGACCCTGCTGAAAGTCAGGTTGCTCTTCCCGCATACCATACCACCTTACACGGGGACAAAGAGGAAGGTGCAGATGAAAGTGCAGGTTCCTTCATCAGGTGGGGGGAGGAATACTAGTTGGCGACGTCACTGGCACAGGGCCTCTCATAGTACGCAAAAGTGTTGCTGCCGGTGGGAGGCGCCCCCGCCGTGCAAACACACCGCTGTACTTTGAGGGGCCCTGTGCCAGTGCCAATGCCAACGAGTGGGCCCCCCCTGCTTGCTCAGGTTCACAGCACTTGCAAAGTTGAAATACTTACCTCTCCCTGCTCCACTGCCGTGACGTGGTCCAGATTTCCTGGGCCCACTAATTACTTGAACCAGCCCTACCCCCCACAACTTTAGCCAAATGACCCCCAATTTCAAATGCCTTCCAATTATTATAAGGTAAATTACGCTTGACAAGCTTCATTAAGAAGAATGGATGGTTTTGACATTAAAATGGCCACTCTAGGTGTTTTCCTGGCCCCCACTCACTGCCGACTATGCTGCCCCATTGACTTGCATTGGGTTTCGTGTTTCGGTCGATCCCGACTTTACGTCATAATCGGCCGATTTCACTCGACCCGACTTTGGACATAGTCGGGTTTCGCAAAACCCGGCTCGACTCTAAAAAGGTCAAGGTCGCTCAACTCTAGTCTTGATAATGAAGGATGAAGGTTTGAGCATTATATGGGACCCATTCTGTAAGGAGTATTATATGGGGCCCATTCTGTATCGAGTATCATATGGGGCCCATTCTGTATGGAGCAATATATGGAACTCAGTACACCATATGGGGCCAATCATATACTGTATGGAGCATTATATGAGGCCCATTATATATGGAGCAATAGATGGGGCCTATCATATACTGTATGGAGAATTATATGAGGCCCATTATATATGGAGCAATAGATGGGGCCTATCATATACTGTATGGAGAATTATATGTGGCTCACTATACTGTATAGAGCATTATATGAGGTCAATTCCGTTTGGAGCAATATATGAGGCTCATTCTGTATGGACCACTCTGCGGTGCCTATTATACTGTATGGAGCATTATATGAGGCTCATTATTCTGTATGGAGCATAATATTGGGCTCATTATTCTGTTTGCAGCAATATATGGGGCTCATTATTCTGTATAGAGGACTATGTGGTGCCAATTACACTGTATGGAGCACTATATGGGGCCAATATACTGTATGGGGCAATATATGGGGCTTATTATTCTGTTTGGAGCAATATATGGAGCTCATTATTCTGTGTAGAGGACTATACTGTCCGGTTTCTGAGCTAAAGTAGAATGCACAATAGATATCACTCATGTAATGTAAGAAGTAAGTGGAATCTTTGACATTGTACTATACCTATATATCTCTGCCGTATCCATGCATTATGAATTGTGGTATGTGTTAAAGGGGCCCACCGGGACTCTTTCGCTCAGGGCCCATGAAAACCTGGAGCTGGGCCCTGACGGTACAGGAATAGATGTTAACAATAGTCTTTCTTACCACTACTGGAAAAAAAAGGAAAATACTGGAAAGGCAAGCTATTTTCTGAAACTTTTAATTAGATCCCAAAATGTTATTTTGTTTTACATGAGTAAATTAATTTTTTGTAAAATTAATCAGTTGTTACTTCTTACTTGATACACAGTACACATATTAACCATGGATACCTAAGCTACTGTAATCCTTCACCATTAGTAAGGTGAAGTTGTAGACTGCACACTGATGACAACAAATACAAAAATACTCAGACTCATATTGTTAAATATGCAGAGTGAAAATCACTTATCTGCTTAAATACCACTCCATAATCAATGATCAAATCAAGGAGAACTATAGGAGTTTTCATAAAAATATCAAAAAATCTTTATTAATACAATCCAAATAACATAAACAAAAGTTAAAAAATGTGCAAAAAAGGAACACCAGAAGTGATGTCACACTCAGTACAATGTATAAATATGATGGCAATTCCAATACAAATGGCTTTAAAGTTAAAGACTGCCATAAGGATTAACATGCCTCCATCTGTCACTAATAAAGTAAGCTTCAGTCCTGTATAATGTTGCCTTAACCCATGTGGACATGGTCAGCATGAGAAACCCATCCCTTATAAGGCTATCCCTACAAATAAGGCCATCTCATAAGCCTGCCTAATATGAGACAGGAGGTAATCTTACCCAGCACTGAGGTACACCACTGGACGCACCCCGACGTGCATTTTGCTGCCTTTTAGCCATGCTTTCTTAAGCGGAGGTGTGTTGAAGGTCTCCTGCAGGACCTTAAATATCCCTGGCAACCGGTCACTTGTGTGTCAGATGGCCGACCGCTGCCAGGTTGTGTATATTCGGCGCATGCGCCTGGGGCCACCCACACCATACCCATGTGACTTTGCCTGGCATAACCGCATGCTCGACCAGGAGTCAGGCCGTTGCCAAGACTCTCAGTTGAGCGCCAGCGGCGCCAAAAATGCCAGATGATGCAGGGCAGCAACGGACTAGCAAGCTCATGCGCACCACAGCCGCAGTGGTATAATAGATACATTGAAAACTTCATAATGTGCACAATGACATCAAAATATAACCACAGCAAATAAAATGATGACAACATGTAGCGAACAGCACCAACTACAGATATATGAAAAAGTTTGGGCACCCTATTAATCTTAAGCTTAATGTTTTCTAAAAAAAAAATTTTTGCAACAGCTATTTCAGCTTCATATATCTAATAACTGTTGGACACAGTAATGTTTCTGCCTTGAAATGAGGTTTATTGTACTAACAGAAAATGTGCAATCTGCATTCAAACATTAGCAGGGGTGTTACAACTCACTGACTGGGCACTGGTTGACTCTGGTGGCTTTGGGGACAGGCAGTCAATGGGCTGCTCCACAAGTCTTGGAATCCCCAAGGCTTGCGGGACAAACCTCTATATCTAACTCTTCCTAAACTGCTTCTTACACAGTGCAGGGAAGCTGACACCATGGGACGTGACAGACATCGGAATGTGAGTATGTAGTGTATTTTTTTTACTTTTACAATGGTAACCAGGGTAAATATCGGGTCACTAAGCGCGGCCCTGCACTTAGTAACCCGATGTTTACCCTGGTTACCCAGGGACTTCGGCATCGTTGAAGACAGTTTCAACGATGCCGAAGTTGTTCCCCTGATCGTTTGTCGCTGGAGAGAGCTGTCTGTGTGACAGCTCCCCAGCGACCACACAATGACTTACCATTGATCACGGCCAGGTCGTATCGCTGGTCATGATTGTTGCTAAATCGTTTAGTGTAACGGTACCTTTAATAATAGGCTACCTGACCATTGGGTTGGCCTCTCAGGGTTATGAACATTGCCTAGCAATTGTGGATCACTTCACGAAATATGCCGTTATGACTCCAACCCTGCACATGCAATCTGTTAGAACTTCATCCAACTCTATGGATGTCTGAGACTGAATCATTCTAACCAGGGAGCCTGCTTCTTATGAAAAGTAATGGAAGAATTGCATCGCATGTACCGGATTGACAAATCCCACACCACACCATATCATTCTAAGGACAATGACGACTGTGAGCGGTTCAATCGGACATTAATTCAAATGTTGAGAACTTTAGAAGAACATCGGAAAACCCGGTGGCCTGAACACGTGTCAGAGTTGATGTGGATATATAAAAACCGAGTACATTGAACTACAGGGGTTTAACCTCTTAACGACCGCAAATACGTCTTTTAACTGACCTGAGATATAAGAGAATAGCATCTCCGCACAGGTGACAATCCAGCAGCTGTCGGCTGGACACTATAGCTGACAACTGGCTGCATCAGCTACGATCAGTGTTTGCACCATCCAAATCTGTTTAATCCCTTAGATGCTGCTGTCTATAGTGACTACTAGAGTTGAGCGACCTTGACCTTTTTAGAGTCGAGCCGGGTTTTGCGAAACCCGACTATGTCCAAAGTCGGGTCGAGTGAAATCGGCCGATTATGACGTAAAGTCGGGATCGACCGAAACACGAAACCCAATGCAAGTCAATGGGGCAGCATAGTCGGCAGTGAGTGGGGGCCAGGAAAACACCTAGAGTGGCCATTTTAATGTCAAAACCATCCATTCTTCTTAATGAAGCTTGTCAAGCGTAATTTACCTTATAATAATTGGAAGGCATTTGAAATTGGGGGTCATTTGGCTAAAGTTGTGGGGGGTAGGGCTGGTTCAAGTAATTAGTGGGCCCAGGAAATCTGGACCACGTCACGGCAGTGGAGCAGGGAGAGGTAAGTATTTCAACTTTGCAAGTGCTGTGAACCTGAGCAAGCAGGGGGGGCCCACTCGTTGGCATTGGCACTGGCACAGGGCCCCTCAAAGTACAGCGGTGTGTTTGCACGGCGGGGGCGCCTCCCACCGGCAGCAACACTTTTGCGTACTATGAGAGGCCCTGTGCCAGTGACGTCGCCAACTAGTATTCCTCCCCCCACCTGATGAAGGAACCTGCACTTTCATCTGCACCTTCCTCTTTGTCCCCGTGTAAGGTGGTATGGTATGCGGGAAGAGCAACCTGACTTTCAGCAGGGTCACAATGTTGTTGTGTAGCGTGCACGGGGAATGTTGCGTTATGGGTCAATGTACCAGCAGACTCATCTATCACTGGCTGGGCAATGGGCACGATGAAGTGGAAACACAGATATAGGCCCAAAGAAGAAAGTGGGCTAAATGCAGTTCAAAATTGGTAACACAGGAATAACCAGGGGGCATTGCAGTGGAGGACAACTGGAATGAGAGGCTGACACAGAGAGTAGGGCCAAATCAGTAAGTAGTCGAAATGCAGTTCAAAATTGGCAACCGTAGTAAACAGGCGGCACAGCTTTGTTCAGTGGAGGAGAACAGCAAGGAGTGGCAGACACCGATAGTAGGCCCCAAACCAACTAGTACGCCAAATGCAGTTGTTCCATTTAACCACAATTTAATGAGAGCCTGAAGATAGAAGCTCAGGAAAGGCAACCTGGGGAACACCTTGGAGTGTAACACACCATCTCTCTCCACCCCATACCCATTTTGTATGGCCTAATGCAGTGTACTTTTCTACAACTACTAAACGAGAGTCGGAAGACCGAAGCAATGGCAAGGAAACCTGGGGAACACCTTAGAGTGTAACACACCCTCTCTCTACACCCCATACCCAATTTGAAGGCCTAATGCAGTGTAGTTTCCAAGAACTACTAAACGAGAGCCGGAAGATCGAAGCTCAGGAAAGGCAACCTGGGGAACACCTTGGAGTGTAACACACCCTCTCGCTACACCCCATACCCAATTTGAAGGCCTAATGCAGCGTAGTTTCCAACAACTACTAAACGAGAGCCGGAAGATCGAAGCTCAGGAAAGGCAACCTGGGGAACACCTTGGAGTGTAACAAACCCTCTCTCTACACCCCATACCCAATTTGTAGGCCTAATGCAGCGTAGTTTCCGACAACTACTAAACGAGAGCATGAAGATCGAAGCTCAGGAAAGGCAACCTGGGGAACACCTTGGAGTGTAACACACCCTCTCTCTACACCCCATACCCAATTTGTAGGCCTAATGCAGCGTAGTTTCCGACAACTACTAAACGAGAGCCGGAATATCGAAGCTCAGGAAAGGCAACCTGGGGAACACCTTGGAGTGTAACACACCCTCTCTCTACGCCCCATACCCAATTTGTAGGCCTAATGCAGCGTAGTTTCCGACAACTACTAAACGAGAGCCGGAATATCGAAGCTCAGGAAAGGCAACCTGGGGAACACCTTGGAGTGTAACACACCCTCTCTCTACACCCCATACCCAATTTGAAGGCCTAATGCAGTGTAGTTTCCAAGAACTACTAAACGAGAGCCGGAAGATCGAAGCTCAGGAAAGGCAACCTGGGGAACACCTTGGAGTGTAACACACCCTCTCGCTACACCCCATACCCAATTTGAAGGCCTAATGCAGCGTAGTTTCCAACAACTACTAAACGAGAGCCGGAAGATCGAAGCTCAGGAAAGGCAACCTGGGGAACACCTTGGAGTGGAACACACCATCTCTCTACACCCCATACCCAATTTGAAGGCCTAATGCAGAGTAGTTTCCAAGAACTACTAAACGAGAGCCGGAAGATCGAAGCTCAGGAAAGGCAACCTGGGGAACACCTTGGAGTGTAACACAACGTCTCTCTACACGACGGAAGGGCTGATTCTTAGGAAGGAAGGCTGTTGGAAATAAGCATTGCGCGTCCGAGGGTGATTATATTCTTATTAGGTATATACTCACCCTCGGACGCGCCCTGCTTCTTTATTTGGAATGAATGTTTATTTGCAATGTGGTGTTGACTTTCTCTATTATTTTGGTAATTAATGATTTTATTATTTTCATTATTTTGCATCTTCTCGGCAATAATATAAAGAAGACGCGACAGGACAACACTCGGTGGATGCCATATGTGTGTTTTCAATTTAAAAAAACTTTCAGTTAACTACTTGCAGGAGAAAGTAATTGTAGCTGGTGGCCATTTTTAGTACTGTACCAGATTAGAGTTGTGTGTTTGTTTTTAATGTTAAAATGTCTGCATTTGATATCTCACCAGTATTTTCTTTTTTATAAGCAAAATACTTATTTTTATATTTTCTGATGTTGGTTCCAGGGGTACACGGCCAGCAGTGCCCTGGTCAGTGTAGTAGTAGTTGAAAGAATGGACCGCAGACAGGCATCGAAGGCCTAAAATAATAACACATGGCTGTAGGCAATTTTAAATTGGTTCCAGGGGTACACGGACAGCAGTGGTGTGGTCAGTGGAGGCCTAGTGGAAGGAGTGACCGCAGACAGGCATCGAAGGCCTAAAATAATAACACATGGCTGTAGGCAATTTTAAATTGGTTCCAGGGGTACACGGGCAGCAGTGACCTGGTCAGTGTAGTAGTAGTTGAAAGAATGGACCGCAGACAGGCATCGAAGGCCTAAAATAAAAAAATTGGGCTGGCTGTAGGCAATTTTAAATTGGTTCCAGGGGTACACGGGCAGCAGTGGTGTGGTCAGTGGAGGCCTAGTGGAAGGAGTGACCGCAGACAGGCATCGAAGGCCTAAAATAATAACACATGGCTGTAGGCAATTTTAAATTGGTTCCAGGGGTACACGGGCAGCAGTGACCTGGTCAGTGTAGTAGTAGTTGAAAAAATGGACCGCAGACAGGCATCGAATGCCTAAAATAATAACACATGGCTGTAGGCAATTTTAAATTGGTTACAGGGGTACACGGACAGCAGTGACCTGGTCAGTGTAGTAGTAGTTGAAAGAATGGACCGCAGACAGGCATCGAAGGCCTAAAATAAAAAAATTGGGCTGGCTGTAGGCAATTTTAAATTGGTTCCAGGGGTACACGGACAGCAGTGACCTGGTCAGTGTAGTAGTAGTTGAAAGAATGGACCGCAGACAGGCATCGAAGGCCTAAAATAAAAAAATTGGGCTGGCTGTAGGCAATTTTAAATTGGTTCCAGGGGTACACGGGCAGCAGTGGTGTGGTCAGTGGAGGCCTAGTGGAAGGAGTGACCGCAGACAGGCATCGAAGGCCTAAAATAATAACACATGGCTGTAGGCAATTTTAAATTGGTTCCAGGGGTACACGGACAGCAGTGGTGTGGTCAGTGGAGGCCTAGTGGAAGGAGTGACCGCAGACAGGCATCGAAGGCCTAAAATAATAACACATGGCTGTAGGCAATTTTAAATTGGTTCCAGGGGTACACGGACAGCAGTGACCTGGTCAGTGTAGTAGTAGTTGAAAGAATGGACCGCAGACAGGCATCGAAGGCCTAAAATAAAAAAATTGGGCTGGCTGTAGGCAATTTTAAATTGGTTCCAGGGGTACACGGACAGCAGTGGTGTGGTCAGTGGAGGCCTAGTGGAAGGAGTGACCGCAGACAGGCATCGAAGGCCTAAAATAATAACACATGGCTGTAGGCAATTTTAAATTGGTTCCAGGGGTACACGGACAGCAGTGGTGTGGTCAGTGGAGGCCTAGTGGAAGGAGTGACCGCAGACAGGCATCGAAGGCCTAAAATAATAACACATGGCTGTAGGCAATTTTAAATTGGTTCCAGGGGTACACGGACAGCAGTGACCTGGTCAGTGTAGTAGTAGTTGAAAGAATGGACCGCAGACAGGCATCGAAGGCCTAAAATAAAAAAATTGGGCTGGCTGTAGGCAATTTTAAATTGGTTCCAGGGGTACACGGACAGCAGTGGTGTGGTCAGTGGAGGCCTAGTGGAAGGAGTGACCGCAGACAGGCATCGAAGGCCTAAAATAATAACACATGGCTGTAGGCAATTTTAAATTGGTTCCAGGGGTACACGGACAGCAGTGGTGTGGTCAGTGGAGGCCTAGTGGAAGGAGTGACCGCAGACAGGCATCGAAGGCCTAAAATAATAACACATGGCTGTAGGCAATTTTAAATTGGTTCCAGGGGTACACGGACAGCAGTGACCTGGTCAGTGTAGTAGTAGTTGAAAGAATGGACCGCAGACAGGCATCGAAGGCCTAAAATAAAAAAATTGGGCTGGCTGTAGGCAATTTTAAATTGGTTCCAGGGGTACACGGGCAGCAGTGACCTGGTCAGTGTAGTAGTAGTTGAAAGAATGGACCGCAGACAGGCTTAGAAGGCCTAACATAACAAACTTGGGCTGGCTGTAGGCACTTTTAAATTGGTTCCAGGGGTACACGGGCAGCAGTGGTCTGGTCAGTGGAAGTCTAGTGGAAGGAGTGACCGCAGACAGGCTTCCAAGGCCTAACATAACAAACTTGGGCTGGCTGTAGGCACTTTTAAATTGGTTCCAGGGGTACACGGGCAGCAGTGGTCTGGTCAGTGGAAGTCTAGTGGAAGGAGTGACCGCAGACAGGCTTCCAAGGCCTAACATAACAAACTTGGGCTGGCTGTAGGCACTTTTAAATTGGTTCCAGGGGTACACGGGCAGCAGTGGTCTGGTCAGTGGAAGTCTAGTGGAAGGAGTGACCGCAGACAGGCTTCCAAGGCCTAACATAACAAACTTGGGCTGGCTGTAGGCACTTTTAAATTGGTTCCAGGGGTACACGGGCAGCAGTGGTCTGGTCAGTGGAAGTCTAGTGGAAGGAGTGACCGCAGACAGGCTTCCAAGGCCTAACATAACAAACTTGGGCTGGCTGTAGGCACTTTTAAATTGGTTCCAGGGGTACACGGGCAGCAGTGGTCTGGTCAGTGGAAGTCTAGTGGAAGGAGTGACCGCAGACAGGCTTCCAAGGCCTAACATAACAAACTTGGGCTGGCTGTAGGCACTTTTAAATTGGTTCCAGGGGTACACGGGCAGCAGTGGTCTGGTCAGTGGAAGTCTAGTGGAAGGAGTGACCGCAGACAGGCTTCCAAGGCCTAACATAACAAACTTGGGCTGGCTGTAGGCACTTTTAAATTGGTTCCAGGGGTACACGGGCAGCAGTGGTCTGGTCAGTGGAAGTCTAGTGGAAGGAGTGACCGCAGACAGGCTTCGAAGGCCTAACATAACAAAATTGGGCTGGCTGTAGGCACTTTAAATTGGTTCCAGGGGTACATGGGCAGCAGTGTATGGTCAGTGGAAGTCTAGTGGAAGGAGTGACGGCAGACAGTCTTCGAAGGCCTAACATAACAAAATTGGGCTGACTGTAGGCACTTTTAAATTGGTTCCAGGGTAACACGGCCAGCAGTGGCCTGGTCAGTGTAGTAGTTGTAGAAAGAAGGGACCGCAGACAGGCTTCGAAGGCCTAACATAACAAAAATGTCAAAACAATGGTATTGTCAGTGCCAGGCATTGAAGGATGTCAGCGGCTAGACTACACATTGGTGAAGCTGTGAGAGATAATTTTGCTAGTGGTAGAGCACTGTTTGAGCTGGGGGGGGGAACTGTCTTGTGGCCGGCGGTACAGGCACAGGGCCCCTCATATTACAACGGTGTGTCTGACGTTGGGTGCGCACCACCACCGCCAGAGACACTTTATTGTACTATGAGGGACCCAGTGGCAGTGCCGTCGACCAAAAGCGGCCACACCCACCTCTTCAGACAAACAGCACTCTCAAGGGTCCAAGCGCAAAGTGGCGATAGCACGGCCCCGTGTGGGGAGTTTGGCCATTTCGTGAGGTGGAAACATGTCGTATGCTGGACAATCAGGTGAAGAAAATTACGAGATTGGAAAAGTCATTCAGAATAGTCCACAGGCAAGACCTTTTCATAGGAAAGCTAGGTGTCAGCCGGGCAGGGTGGGGCAAAAGATTTTGAAATCCAGTTGTGGTTCATTTTAATGAAGGTTAGATCATCTACATTTTGGGTAGCCAGACGAGTCCTTTTTTCTGTTAGTATTGAACCTGCAGCACTGAATACTCTTTCTGATAGGACACTAGCTGCCGGGCAAGCAAGCTCCTGCAATGCATATTCTGCCAATTCTGGCCAGGTGTCTAATTTGGATGCCCAGTAATCAAATGGGAATGACGGTTGAGGGAGAACGTCGATAAGGGATGAAAAATAGTTTGTAACCATACTGGACAAATGTTGTCTCCTGTCACTTTGAATTGATGCTGCAGTACCTGTCCTGTCTGCGGTCATAGAAAAATCACTCCACAACCTGGTCAGAAAACCCCTCTGTCCAACGCCACTTCTGATTTCTGCCCCTCTAACACCTCTGGTCTGCTGGCCCCTGGAGCTCGTGTGAGAACGATCACGGGCGCTGTGTGCAGGGAATGCCAGAAGCAAACGGTCAACAAGAGTTGATTGTTTTGTTGCTAATATTAGTTCCAAGTTCTCATGTGGCATAATATTTTGCAATTTGCCTTTATAGCGAGGATCAAGGAGGCAGGCCAACCAGTAATCGTCATCGTTCATCATTTTTGTAATGCGTGTGTCCCTTTTGAGGATACGCAAGGCATAATCCGCCATGTGGGCCAAAGTTCCCGTTGTCAAATCTGCGGTTGTGCTTGGTTGAGGGGCAGTTGCAGGCAAATCTACGTCACTTGTGTCCCTCAAAAAACCAGAACCCGGCCTTGCCACGCCACCAATTTCCCGTGCCCCCGGGAAAGCTTCCTCATTAAAAATATACTCATCCCCATCATCCTCCTCATCCTCCACCTCCTCTTCGCCCGGTACCTCGTCATGTACACTGCCCTGACCAGACAATCGCTGACTGTCATCAAGGCTTTCCTCTTCCTCTGGTGCAGACGCCTGATCCTTTATGTGCGTCAAACTTTGCATCAGCAGACGCATTAGGGGGATGCTCATGCTTATTATGGCGTTGTCTGCACTAACCAGCCGTGTGCATTCCTCAAAACACTGAAGGACTTGACACATGTCTTGAATCTTCGACCACTGCACACCTGACAACTCCATGTCTGCCATCCTACTGCCTGCCCGTGTATGTGTATCCTCCCACAAAAACATAACAGCCCGCCTCTGTTCGCACAGTCTCTGAAGCATGTGCAGTGTTGAGTTCCACCTTGTTGCAACGTCTATGATTAGGCGATGCTGGGGAAGGTTCAAAGAACGCTGATAGGTCTGCATACGGCTGGAGTGTACAGGCGAACGGCGGATATGTGCGCAAAGTCCACGCACTTTGAGGAGCAGGTCGGATAACCCCGGATAACTTTTCAGGAAGCACTGCACCACCAGGTTTAAGGTGTGAGCCAGGCAAGGAATGTGTTTCAGTTGGGAAAGGGAGATGGCAGCCATGAAATTCCTTCCGTTATCACTCACTACCTTGCCTGCCTCAAGATCTACAGTGCCCAGCCACGACTGCGTTTCTTGCTGCAAGAACTCGGACAGAACTTCCGCGGTGTGTCTATTGTCGCCCAAACACTTCATAGCCAATACAGCCTGCTGACGTATGCCAGTAGCTGCCCCATAATGGGAGACCTGGTGTGCAACAGTGGCAGGTGCGGATGGAGTGTTTGTGCGACTGCGGTCTGTGGACGAGCTCTTGCTTCTGCAGGAGGACGAGGAGGAGGAGGAGGAGGGGGTGCGAACGGCTACAGACAACTGTTTACTAGACCGTGGGCTAGGCAGAACTGTCCCAAACTTGCTGTCCCCTGTGGACCCTGAATCCACCACATTTACCCAGTGTGCCGTGATGGACACGTAACGTCCCTGGCCATGCCTACTGGTCCATGCATCTGTTGTCAGGTGCACCTTTGTGCTCACAGATTGCCTGAGTGCATGGACGATGCGCTCTTTAACATGCTGGTGGAGGGCTGGGATGGCTTTTCTGGAAAAAAAGTGTCGACTGGGTAGCTCGTAGCGTGGTACAGCGTAGTCCATCAGGTCTTTGAAAGCTTCGCTTTCAACTAACCGGTAGGGCATCATCTCTAACGAGATTAGTCTAGCTATGTGGGCGTTCAAACCCTGTGTACGCGGATGCGAGGCTAAGTATTTCCTTTTTCTAACCATAGTCTCATGTAGGGTGAGCTGGACTGGAGAGCTGGAGATCGTGGAACTAGCGGGGGTGCCGGTGGACATGGCAGACTGAGAGACGGTGGGAGATGGTATTGTTGCCGCCGGTGCCCTAGATGCAGTGTTTCCTACTACGAAACTGGTGATTCCCTGACCCTGACTGCTTTGGCCTGGCAAAGATACCTGCACAGATACAGCAGGTGGTGCGCTAAATGGTGGTCCTACACTGCCGGAAGGGATGTTGCGTTGATGACTAGCTTCATTGGCCGAGGGTGCAACAACCTTAAGGGACGTTTGGTAGTTAGTCCAAGCTTTCAAATGCATGGTGGTTAAATGTCTATGCATGCAACTAGTATTGAGACTTTTCAGATTCTGACCTCTGCTTAAGGAAGTAGAACATTTTTGACAGATGACTTTGCGCTGATCAATTGGATGTTGTTTAAAAAAATGCCAGACTGCACTCTTTCTAGCATCGGATACCTTTTCAGGCATTGCAGACTGAGCTTTAACCGGATGGCCACGCTGTCCTCCACCAGGTTTTGGCTTTGCCACGCGTTTTGGGCAAGATACGGGCCCGGCAGATGGAACCTGTGGCGATGTTGATGCCTGCTGCGGCCCCTCCTCCTCCTCTGCTTCAGAACTGCTGCCGCCTGCACCCTGTTCCCCCAATGGCTGCCAATCGGGGTCAAGAACTGGGTCATCTAATAACTCTTCTTGTACCTCCTGCGCAACTTCGTCTGTGTCACCGTGTCGTTCGGTGGTATAGCGTTCGTGATGGGGCAACATAGTCTCATCAGGGTCTGATTCTTGATCAGCACCCTGCGAGGGCAATGTTGTGGTCTGAGTCAAAGGACCAGCATAGTAGTCTGGCTGTGGCTGTGCGTCAGTGCACTCCATGTCAGATTCAATTTGTAATGGGCATGGACTGTTAACTGCTTCACTTTCTAAGCCAGGGACGGTATGTGTAAAGAGCTCCATGGAGTAACCCGTTGTGTCGCCTGCTGCATTCTTCTCTGTTGTTGTTTTTGCTGAAGAGGACAAGGAAGTGACTTGTCCCTGACCGTGAACATCCACTAACGACGCGCTGCTTTTACTTTTACCAGTTTCACGAGATGAGGCAAAAGAGCTAGAGGCTGAGTCAGCAAGATAAGCCAAAACTTGCTCTTGCTGCTCCGGCTTTAAAAGCGGTTTTCCTAATCCCAGAAAAGGGAGCGTTCGAGGCCTTGTGTAGCCGGACGACGAACCTGGCTCCACAGCTCCAGACTTAGGTGCAATATTTTTTCCCCCACGACCACCTGATGCTCCACCACTACCACTACCCTCATTACCAGCTGACAATGAACGCCCCCGGCCACGACCTCTTCCACTAGACTTCCTCATTGTTTTAAAAACGTAACCAAACTAACGTTATTTGTTGCAGTCACACAACTTACACGGTGAGCTATAACTTCAGTATGATTTAGCTACCCCTTTACAGGTTGGTGAGACCACAGCGAAAATCAGGCCCAATGTTACACACTCTTTTTTTGGTGGCTGCAAATTAGAGAGATGCCCCACACGCAGGACTGTCACTGAAGCACAAATGTTAATATTAATGTCACACTATTATTTTTTTTTTATTTTTATTTTTTTCAGGAACACTTTAGAAACCCCCCAAAAAAAAAAAAATAGATTTTTGCAGGGAGAATTTAGAAAACAAATGTAACAAACTATATGCTTTCTATGGGCCACTGAGTGAGAGATGACGCACACAGGAATCAGGAGTGGCACACAAGCCCAGAGGCCAATATTTTTCTACCAATGATTGATGGAGTTATTTTCTCTGGTAGATTTTGGAACCCAAATCAAGGAAAAAAAATGTAGGCTTTCTATGGACCACAATTGGAGAGAGAGAGAGAGAGAGATGGCACACCCAGGAGTCAAGACTGGCACACAAGCAGAAAGGCCAATATTAATCTCCCACTGTTTTTTTTTTGTTTTTTTTTTTTTTTTTTTTTTTCAGGGAGACTTTAGAAAAAAAAATAATAAAAAAAATATGATTTTATCAGGAAGAATTTAGAAACCAAATAAAATAAAATGATTTTTTCAGGGAGAATTTATAAAACAAATAAAAACAAAAATAGGCGTTCTATGGCCCACTGACTGAGAGATGACGCACACAGGAGTCAGGAGTGGCACACAAACCCAGAGGCCAATATTTTTCTACCAATGATTGATGTAGTTATTTTCTCTGGTAGATTTTAGAACCCAAATCAAGGAAAAAAAATATAGGCTTTCTATGGACCACAATTGGAGAGAGAGAGAGAGAGAGAGAGAGAGAGAGAGAGATGGCACACCCAGGAGTCAAGACTGGCACACAAGCAGAAAGGCCAATATTAATCTCCCACTGTTTTTTTGGTTGTTTTTTTTTTTTTTTTTTCAGGGAGACTTTAGAAATAAAAATAATAAAAAAAATATGATTTTATCAGGAAGAATTTAGAAACCAAATAAAATAAAATGATTTTTTCAGGGAGAATTTAGAAAACAAATAAAACCAAAAATATGCGTTCTATGGCCCACTGACTGAGAGAGAGAGAGAGATGGAACGCTTAGTACTGGCACACAAGCCCAAAGGGCAATATTAATCTCCCTTTTTTTTTCCAGGGAGAATTTCTGAAACCCAAAAAAAAAATAAAATAGGCTTTCTATGGCCCACTATTTGTGAGAGAGATGGGACGCTCAGGACTGGCACAGATGGCACGCTCAGGACTGGCACAGAAGCCCAGAGGCCAATATTAATCTCCCTTTTTTTCTGGGAGAATTTATAAAACCAAAAAAATATTTAAATAGGCTTTCTATGGCCCACTATTTGTGAGAGAGATGGCACGCTCAGGACTGGCACAGATGGCACGCTCACAACTGGCACACAAGCCCAGAGGCCAATATTAATCTCCCTTTTTTCAGGGAGAATTTCTAAAACCCAAAAAAAAAATAAAATAGGCTTTCTATGGCCCACTATTTGTGAGAGAGATGGGACGCTCAGGACTGGCACAGATGGCACGCTCAGGACTGGCACAGAAGCCCAGAGGCCAATATTAATCTCCCTTTTTTTCTGGGAGAATTTATAAAACCAAAAAAATATTTAAATAGGCTTTCTATGGCCCACTATTTGTGAGAGAGATGGCACGCTCAGGACTGGCACAGATGGCACGCTCACAACTGGCACACAAGCCCAGAGGCCAATATTAATCTCCCTTTTTTCAGGGAAAATTGATAAAACAAAAAAAAAAATTAAATAGGCTTTCTATGGCCCACTATTTGTGAGAGAGATGGCACGCTCAGGGCTGGCTGGCACAGATGGCACGCTCAGGACTGGCACACAAGCCCAGAGGCCAATATTAATCTCCCTTTTTTTCTGGGAGAATTTATAAAACCAAAAAAATATTTAAATAGGCTTTCTATGGCCCACTATTTGTGAGAGAGATGGCACGCTCAGGACTGGCACAGATGGCACGCTCACAACTGGCACACAAGCCCAGAGGCCAATATTAATCTCCCTTTTTTCAGGGAAAATTTATAAAACAAAAAAAAAAATTAAATAGGCTTTCTATGGCCCACTATTTGTGAGAGAGATGGCACGCTCAGGGCTGGCACAGATGGCACGCTCAGGACTGGCACACAAGCCCAGAGGCCAATATTAATCTCCCTTTTTTTCAGGGAGAATTTATAAAACCAAAAAAAAAAATAAATAGGCTTTCTATGGCCCACTATTTGTGAGAGAGATGGCACACTCAGGACTGGCACACAAGCCCAAAGGCCAATATTAATCTCCCACTGTATTTTTATCAGGGAGAATTTATACACCCCACAAAAAAAAATACAGAAAAATGAAAAGGCTTTCTATGGCCCACTATGTGAGAGAGATGGCACACACAGGGATGGCACTCTAGCAGAAATGCCAAATTGCCAATCTTAATCTCCCACCAAAAAAAAAAAAAAAAAAAAAACAGGGAATGTCCTACAATTACTATCTCCCTGCCTGCAGTAATCTCAGCCAGGTATGGCAGGCAGCTACTATCTCCCTGCCTGCAGTAATCTCAGCCAGGTATGGCAGGCAGCAATAAGGAGTGGACTGATGCACAAATGAAATAAAAAGTGTGGACAAACAAAAAAGATAGCTGTGCAGAAAGGAAGGAACAAGAGGATTTGTGCTTTGAAAAAAGCAGTTGGTTTGCACAGCGGCGTACACACAGCAATGCAGCTATCAGGGAGCCTTCTAGGGCAGCCCAATGAGCTACAGCGCTGAGGGGAAAAAAAAAAAAAAAAAACTTCCACTGTCCCTGCACACCGAGGGTGGTGTTGGACAGTGCAAATCGCTGCAGCACAAGCGGTTTTGTGGTTAATGGACCCTGCCTAACGCTATCCCTGCTTCTGACAAAGCGGCAGCAACCTCTCCCTAAGCTCAGATCAGCAGCAGTAAGATGGCGGTCGGCGGGAACGCCTCTTTATAGCCCCTGTGACGTCGCAGACAGCAAGCCAATCACTGCAATGCCCTTCTCTAAGATGGTGGGGACCAGGACCTATGTCATCACGCTGCCCACACTCTGCGTTTACCTTCATTGGCTGAGAAATGGCGCTTTTCGCGTCATTGAAACGCGACTTTGGCGCGAAAGTCGCGTACCGCATGGCCGACCCCGCACAGGGGTCGGATCGGGTTTCATGAAACCCCGACTTAGCCAAAAGTCGGCGACTTTTGAAAATGTTCGACCCGTTTCGCTCAACCCTAGTGACTACATCATTTTAAATGGTTAACAGAGTGTGGGGGCTTCCTCTTTATCCCAATTGGTGCCCTCAGATCAAGATTTTGTGGTCCTGATGTTTGTGATGGCAATTCACGACCAAATAGCGGCCTTAGTGTCTGACGGCTGCTGTAATCTGTTCAGAAGTTAGAAGCATTTAGGTGGTAAAAATACACATTTTCATTTCTGTCATGCCACTTTGCAACAATTCCTGAAACGCACCTGAAGGGTTAATAGACTACCTGACAGCAGTTTTCAATATGTCGAGGGGTGCTGTTTTTACAATGATATAACCTTTGGAGGTTTCCCACTATATAGGAACCCTAAAGGCACTTGAAACATGGATAAGTCCCTAAAAAAAAAATTCTGTAGATTTTCAAGAAAAACATGAAAAACTACTTCTACATTTTTAAACCTTCTGAAATGCTAACAAAATAAAATAACATTATACAAATGGTGCTGATGTAAAGCAAACATGTGGGAAATGTTAATTATTAATGTTTTGCCATGGTATGACTATCTGGATTAAAGGGATAATCATTCAAAGTTTGAAAATTGCTAATTTTTTTACATTTTTATCATATTTCTGATAGGTTTTGTGTATATTTATAAAAAATATCGACCTAAATGTACCATTATCATAAAGTATAATATGTCACAAAAAAACTTTCTTAAAATCACTGGGATTTGTTGAAGCGTTCTAGAGTTATTACCACATAAAGTGACACTGGTCAGAATTAAAAAAGTTGGCTCCGTCACTAAGGGGTTAACACTTTTTCCCTCTTATTTGGCCAGGATGGAAAGAAGATCACTGAGCTGGATTTGTATCCAGAAGAGGATTTCCTGTAGATCGGGATTTCCGCTTGGGTTAGTGAACATCTTCATCGCCTGCAGTCTTTACATCGGTTGGTACAGACCAGGCTTTGAGAGGTGGAGCATGCTGAGAGAACTTCTCTGCGGGCAACCGAACCTCAGGATCGAGACCGTGTCTTAGTGCGAGAAAGGCATCCTGAAGACAAACTGGAGAATCGATGGGAAAAGAACCCATATCGCGTGAAGCGATGAGTCAGTCCTAAAGGGCCTGTGTATGAGATTCAACCTGAAGGAGAAGTGAACACTCCTACTCTGACAGTCCACCGGAATATGCTTCGGCCTTGTCTATCAAAAGATCCTGAACAAGTAGAAGAGGTGCCAGAGGCTCCTGAGTCTCAATAGGAGGAGAGTGACTCAGGATCCCCGAAAGAGTCTGACCCAAAGAGTATAGACACATCATTGCCCTCTCCTATACTACCTTATTCTACCCCTCAAGGGGACTCAACTACTCCATCTAACTTACGACGCTCTGAATGAACAACAGCTGGAAAACCCCCCATCGTTATGATCAAGAAAATTTAATTTGGCAATGTGTACGACAGGAAAAAAGCCACAAGTTTCACAGGAATCCTTGCCCGTGGAATGATGAGCAAAAGTAGTGGGGAAATGTAGGAAGATGGACCGGGCTAGTGGTCCCTCTTGTGTATCCGGGCCGGAACTGTTGGGGCTGTCACCATTGTTGTCGGGGGAAAGACTTCCTGACTGGAGCAGACTTGTGCACTTGACTGAGGGTGATGGGTCGGGTATAAAAGATACTGAGCGCGGGAACACGGGACTCTAAGTGGGTACTCAGCCTGTGTGACAAGAGAAGGTTGACTCCCTCTCTGCTGACCGATGCCAATTGACAGCCGCATGATCTGACTATGGTCCCCACTCAGACACACCTCGCTTCCAAAAGGGACAATTACACACCGCCCTTTGACTCTGAGAGTTCTTACCGGACTGTGCCTCGTAGAACCACAGACATATCGCACAGTGCAGATCTCTCGGTGCACGCTGAGTGAGGGAGTGACGTTGTGGCCTGTTCTTCTGGAGTGTGTACTTCACCAGCGGTGCTGTGGATTTGCTCATGTACAGCTCCTCATTCCAAGGACAGGAGACCATGTGCGGGAAGGACCAGATACTTCACCTCCTTGCGGAGACAGTGCTTCAATTATTTTCAGGACTGGATCAGAGACTTCTTGCGCCATGTACGGCGCAACCGTGGGATTTTCCAGCCTTCACCGTCCAGGAACTAGAGACTGATAAGTTAATTTGTTTTACTTGTCCCTCGGCTATTACCTTGTTGCCGTAATCATTCATCTGTTGTTTTACATATTGTTCCCCCCATCCTCCCTGTCTGGAGAGTAACTGCTGAATTGTTTAATTATAAAGAACCAGTTAACTCTTGTCCTGTCTACTGCCTGTCACTGCATCCCTCGTGCATGCTAGTACCTTACATATCTCTACCCCAAGGAGTGGTCTGGGACTTAAATATCTAGCCTCCAGAGGCAGAGGGTGTTCAGTGTCTGGAGAGTAACACTGTAGAGAAGGGTATGTATTTGTGCTTAAACCTGAACTGAGGGTCTTGCTAACCCTGAGTGGGCTGATTATCACCATCACAAGGACTGTTCTGTGTGATGCCACTTTGTTTTGCTTTTGCCTATTTTTGCCCAGAATGCCATGTTTACTTTTTGCTTCAGCTTGGTTTATGCTGCACATAATAAACCAAGGAAGATCTTAAAAGAGACAACATTCCAGTATCTACCTCCATGTACAGCTGAGTGAGCCAATCTACCACAGTATGAACATGCTTGCAAGTGTAATAACGTGTGGGGTAAAGGTCCTTTTTACTTGGAATCTATATTTGTAAAAGATTTGTTTGCTCTACCAGAAGTGAAACATTATTTACTGGGTAGCTACTATCTGTCGAAGAACTATTTTGTAGTTACCACGCAGAAAATGATAAAATGTACAATGCAGAGGAACACAAACTGTAGACCAAGTGTATACAAAAAATCTAATTAAAATTCACATCACACGACACCTATTATCTTCTCAAGTTCCCTTATAGTTATTCATTCTTTTGCGAGTGCTGTTTTACATTCCACAATGGCAATAGATCAATTGCTAGGATAGAAGCAAAAAAGACTTAAAAGTGAATATACCATGTTGCGCTTCTGAAGGATTTGGTCTTGCATACAATTAACATTTTGTTGAAATAAATCTGCGGTTATATTTTATGAGGCAGACATCAAGACAAATGTGTTGATCTGTGCAGTAAGATCCTCAGCGAGAGGTGCGACAAGTATTAATTGAAATATGTGCTGCTTTGATTTGCTGCTCCATGGCTTTTCCGCTAGACATGCTGTTCTTATAACGAATTTTTCTGTCCTTGGATGTGGTGTGTAACACAAAACTGAATAAAGGCAATGAAAGCAGGAAAGTCAAATCTATCCTCCCTGTGCCTTAACCAGAAGTTAGCTGGATTTGAAGTGGAAAGCATTTTATTTTAACCACTAGATGGTGGCACGATTCTATCGCATTGGGTATTCTAGAATATGCATGTCCACGTAGTATATTGCCCAGCCACGTAGTATATTGCCCAGCCACGTAGTATATTGCCCAGTCACGTAGTATATTGCCCAGCCACGTAGTATATTGCCCAGTCACGTAGTATATTGCCCAGTCACATAGTATATTGCCCAGCCACGTAGTATATTGCCCAGCCACGTAGTATATTGCCCAGGCACGTAGTAAATTGCCCAGGCACGTAGTATATTGCCCAGTCACGTAGTATATTGCCCAGTCACGTAGTATATTGCCCAGCGACATAGTATATTGCCCAGACACGTAGTATATTGCCCAGCGATGTAGTATACGGCACAGTGCCACGTAGTATATTGCACAGCGACGTAGTATATTGCCCAGCCACGTAGTATATTGCCCAGCCACGTAGTATATTGCCCAGTCACGTAGTATATTGCCCAGCCACGTAGTATATCGCCCAGTCACGTAGACGTAGTATATTGCCCAGTCACATAGTATATTGCCCAGTCATGTAGTATATTGCCCAGTCACGTAGACGTAGTATATTGCCCAGTCACATAGTATATTGCCCAGTCATGTAGTATATTGCCCAGTCATGTAGTTTATTGCCCAGTCACGTAGTATGTTGCCCAGTCACGTAGTATATTGCCCAGTCACGTAGTTTATTGCCCAGTCACGTAGACGTAGTATATTGCCCAGTCACGTAGTATATTGCCCAGTCATGTAGTATATTGCCCAGTCACGTAGTATATTGCCCAGCCACATAGTATATTGCCTAGTGACGTAGTATACAGCACAGTGCCACGTAGTATATTGCACAGCGACGTAGTATACTGCCCAGCCACGTAGTATATTGCACAGCGACGTAGTATACTGCCCAGCCACGTAGTATATTGGCCAGTCACGTAGTATATTGCCCTGCTACATAGTATATTGCCCAGCCATGTAGTATATTGCCCAGCCACATAGTATATTGCCCAGTTACGTAGTATATTGCCCAGTGACATAGTATATTGCCCAGTGATATAGTATACAGCACAGAGCCACGTAGTATATTGCCCAGTTACGTAGTATATTGCCCAGTCACGTAGTATATTGCCCAGCTACATAGTATATTGCCCAGTCACGTAGTATACAGCACAGAGCCACGTAGTATATTGCACAGCGACATAGTATACAGCACAGAGTCACGTAGTATATTGTCCATTTACGTAGTATATTGCCAAGCTATGTAGTATATTGCCCAGTGACGTAGTATATTGCCCAGTGATGTAGTATACAGCACAGAGCCACGTAGTATATTTCCCAGATACTTAGTATATTGGCCAGTCACGTAGTATACAGCACAGAGCCACGTAGTATATTTCCCAGTTACTTAGTATATTGCCCAGCCACGTAGTATATTGCCCAGCTATGTAGTATATTGCCCAGTGATGTAGTATATTGCCCAGTGACGTAGTATACAGCAAACAGCCACGTAGTATATTGCCCAGTTACGTAGTATATTGCCCAGCCACGTAGTATATTGTCCAGCCACGTAGTATATTTCCCAGCCATGTAGTATATTGCCCAGTCACGTAGCATATTGCCCAGCCACGTAGTATATTGCCCAGGCATGTGGTATATTGCCTAGGCACGTAGTATAATGCACAACCCACGTAGTATATTGCCCAGTCACGTAGTATATTTCCCAGGCACGTAGTATATTGCCCTGTCACCTAGTATATTGCCCAGTGACTTAGTATATTGCCCAGTCACGTAGTATATTGCCCAGCGACATAGTATATTGCCCAGACATGTAGTATATTGTCCAGCCACGTAGTATATTTCCCAGCCACATAGTATATTGCCCAGTCACGTAGTATATTGCCCAGCCACTTAGTATATTGCCCAGGCATGCAGTGTAATGCACAGCCCACATAGTATATTGCCCAGTCACGTAGTATATTGCCCAGTGACGTAGTATATTGCCCAGTCATGTAGTATATTGCCCAGTCACGTAGTATATTGCCCAGTGACTTAGTATATTGACCAGACACGTAGTATATTGCACAGCGATGTAGTATACGGCACAGTGCCACGTAGTATATTGCACAGCGATGTAGTATATTGCCCAGCCACGTAGTATATTGCCCAGCCACATAGTATATTGCCCAGTCACGTAGTATATTGCCCAGCCACGAAGTATATTGCCCAGTCACGTAGTATAGTGCCCAGGCACATAGTATATTGCACAGCCCACGCAGTATATTGCCCAGTCACGTAGTATATTGCCCAGCCACGTAGTATATTGCCCAGTCACGTAGTATATTGCCCAATCATGTAGTATTTTGCCCAGTCACGTAGTTTATTGCCCAGTCATGTAGTATATTGCCCAGCCACATAGTATATTGCCTAGTGACGTAGTATACAGCACAGTGCCACGTAGTATATTGCACAGCGACGTAGTATACTGCCCAGCCACGCAGTATTTTGGCCAGTCACGTAGTATATTGCCCTGCCACGTAGTATATTGCCCAGCCACGTAGTATATTGCCAAGGCACGTAGTGTAATGCACAGCCCACATAGTATATTGCCCAGTCACGTAGTATATTGCCCAGTGACGTAGTATATTGCCCAGCCATGTATTATATTGCCCAGTCACGTAGTATATTGCCCAGCGACATAGTATATTGCCTAGACACGTAGTATATTGCCCAGCGATGTAGTATACGGCACAGTGCCACGTAGTATATTGCACAGCGACGTAGTATATTGCCCAGCCATGTAGTATATTGCCCAGTCACGTAGTATAGTGCCCAGGCACGTAGTATATTGCCCAGCCATGTAGTATATTGCCCAGTCACGTAGTATAGTGCCCAGGCACATAGTATATTGCACAGCCCACGTAGTATATTGCCCAGTCACGTAGTATATTGCCCAGGCACGTAGTATATTGCCCAGGCATGTAGTATATTGCCCGGTCACGTAGTATATTGCCCAGCCACGTAGTATATTCCCCAGCCATGTAGTATATTGCCCAGCGATGTAGTATACGGCAGAGTGCCACGTAGTATATTGCACAGCGACGTAGCATACTGCCCAGCCACATAGTATATTGCCCAGTCACATAGTATATTGCCCAGTCATGTAGTATATTGGCCAGTCACGTAGTATATTGCCCTGCTACGTAGTATATTGCCCAGCCATGTAGTATATTGCCCAGCCACATAGTATATTGCCCAGTTACGTAGTATATTGCCCAGTGACATAGTATATTGCCCAGTGATATATTATACAGCACAGAGCCACGTAGTATATTGCCCAGTTACGTAGTATATTGCCCAGTCACGTAGTATATTGCCCAGCTACATACTATATTGCCCAGTCACGCAGTATACAGCACAGAGCCACGTAGTATATTGCACAGCGATATAGTATACAGCACAGAGTCACGTAGTATATTGCCCATTTACGTAGTATATTGCCCAGCTATGTAGTATATTGCCCAGTGACGTAGTATATTGCCTAGTGATGTAGTATACAGCACAGAGCCATGTAGTATATTTCCCAGATACTTAGTATATTGGCCAGTCACGTAGTATACAGCACAGAGCCACGTAGTATATTTCCCAGTTACTTAGTATATTGCCCAGCCACGTAGTATATTGCCCAGCTATGTAGTATATTGCCCAGTGATGTAGTATATTGCCCAGTGACGTAGTATACAGCACACAGCCACGTAGTATATTGCCCAGTTGCGTAGTACATTGCCCAGCCACGTAGTATATTGTCCAGCCACGTAGTATATTTTCCAGCCACGTAGTATATTGCCCAGTCACGTAGTATATTGCCCAGCCACGTAGTATATTGCCCAGGCACGTAGTATATTGCCCAGGCATATAATGTAATACATAGCCCACGTAGTATATTGCCCAGTCACGTAGTATATTGCCCAGGCACGTAGTATATTGCACAATCCCCTAGTATATTGCCCAGTGACGTAGTATATTGCCCAGGCACGTAGTATATTGCCCAGTCACGTAGTATATTGCCCAGCCACGTAGTATATTGCCCAGGCACGTAGTATATTGCCCAGGCATATAATGTAATACATAGCCCACGTAGTATATTGCCCAGTCACGTAGTATATTGCCCAGGCACGTAGTATATTGCACAATCCCCTAGTATATTGCCCAGTGACGTAGTATATTGCCCAGGCACGTGGTATATTGCCTAGGCACGTAGTATAATGCACAACCCACGTAGTGTATTGCCCAGTCACGTAGTATATTTCCCAGGCACGTAGTATATTGCCCTGTCACCTAGTATATTGCCCAGTGACGTAGTATATTGCCCAGTCACGTAGTATATTGCCCAGTGACATAGTATATTGCCCAGACACGTAGTATATTGTCCAGCCACGTAGTATATTTCCCAGCCACAAAGTATATTGCCCAGTCACGTAGTATATTGCCCAGCCACGTAGTATATTGCCCAGGCACGTAGTATATTGCCCAGGCATATAATGTAATACATAGCCCACGTAGTATATTGCCCAGTCACGTAGTATATTGCCCAGGCACGTAGTATATTGCACAATCCCCTAGTATATTGCCCAGTGACGTAGTATATTGCCCAGGCACGTAGTATATTGCCCAGGCACGTAGTGTAATGCACAGCCCACGTAGTATATTGCCCAGTCACGTAGTATATTGCCCAGGCATGTAACAGATTGCACAATCTCCTAGTATATTGCCCAGTCACGCAGTATATTGCCCGGTCACGTAGTATATTGCCCAGGTACGTAGTATATTGCCCAGCCACGTAGTATATTGCCCAGCCACGTAGTATATTGCCCAGCGATGTAGTGTACGGCACAGTGCCAAATAGTATATTGCCCAGTCACGTAGTATATTGCCCAGCCACATAGTATATTGCCTAGTGACATAGTATACAGCACAGTGCCACGTAGTATATTGCACAGCGACGTAGTATACTGCCCAGCCACGTAGTATATTGGCCAGTCACGTAGTATATTGCCCTGCTACATAGTATATTGCCCAGCCATGTAGTATATTGCCCAGCCACATAGTAAATTGCCCAGTTACGTAGTATATTGCCCAGTGACATAGTATATTGCCCAGTGATATAGTCTACAGCACAGGGTCACGTAGTATATTGCCCAGCTACATACTATATTGCCCAGTCGCGTAGTATACAGCACAGAGCCACGTAGTATATTTCCCAGTTACTTAGTATATTGCCCAGCCACGTAGTATATTGCCCAGCTATGTAGTATATTGCCCAGTGATGTAGTATATTGCCCAGTGACGTAGTATACAGCACACAGCCACGTAGTATATTGCCCAGTTACGTAGTATATTGCCCAGCCACGTAGTATATTGTCCAGCCACGTAGTATATTTCCCAGCCACGTAGTATATTGCCCAATCACGTAGTATATTGCCCAGCCACGTAGTATATTGCCCAGGCACGTGGTATATTGCCTAGGCACGTAGTATGATGCACAACCCACATAGTGTATTGCCCAGTCACGTAGAATATTTCCCAGGCACGTGGTATATTGCCCTGTCACCTAGTATATTGCCAAGTGATGTAGTATATTGCCCAGTCACGTAGTATATTGCCCAGTGACATAGTATATTGCCCAGACACATAGTATATTGTCCAGCCACGTAGTATATTTCCCAGCCACGTAGTATATTGCCCAGTCACGTAGTATATTGCCCAGCCACGTAGTATATTGCCCAGGCATGTAGTATATTGCCCAGGCATATAGTGTAATGCACAGCCCACGTAGTATATTGCCCAGTCACGTAGTATATTGCCCAGGCACGTAGTATATTGCACAATCCCCTAGTATATTGCCCAGTGACGTAGTATATTGCCCAGCCACGTAGTATATTGCCCAGGCACGTAGTATATTGCCCAGGCACGTAGTGTAATGCACAGCCCACGTAGTATATTGCCCAGTCACGTAGTATATTGCCCAGGCATGTAGTATATTGCACAATCCCCTAGTATATTGCCCAGTCACGCAGTATATTGCCCGGTCACGTAGTATATTGCCCAGGTACGTAGTATATTGCCCAGCCACGTAGTATATTGCCCAGCCACGTAGTATATTGCCCAGCGATGTAGTGTACGGCACAGTGCCACGTAGTATATTGCACAGCGACATAGTATATTGCCCAGACACGTAGTATATTGCCCAGTCACATAGTATATTGCCCGGTCAAGTAGTATACTGCCCAGCCACGTAGTATATTGCCCAGTCACGTAGTATATTGCCCAGTCACGTAGTATATTTCCCAGTCACGTAGTATATTGCCCAATCACGTAGTATATTGCCCAGCCACATAGTATATTGCCCAGCCACATAGTATATTGCCCAGTCACGTAGTATATTTCCCAGTCACGTAGTATATTGCCCAGCCACGTTGTATATTGCAGAGCCACGTAGTATTTTGCCCAGCCACGTAGTATATTGCCCAGCCACATAGTATATTGCCTAGTGATGTAGTATACAGCACAGTGCCACGTAGTTAATTGCACAGGAACGTAGTATACTGCCCAGCCACGTAGTATATTGGCCAGTCACGTAGTATATTGCCCAGCTACGTAGTATATTGCCCAGCCACGTAGTATATTGCCCAGCCATGAAGTATATTGTCCAGTTACGTAGTATATTTCCCAGTGACGTAGTATATTGCCCAGACACATAGTATATTGCCCAGTCACGTAGTATAGTGCCCGGTCACGTAGTATATTGCCCAGGTACGTGGTATATTGCCCACCCACGTAGTATATTGCCCAGCCACGTAGTATATTGCCCAGCGATGTAGTATACGGCACAGTGCCACTTAGTATATTGCACAGCGACATAGTATATTGCCCAGACACGTAGTATATTGCCCAGTCACATAGTACATTGCCCGGTAATGTAGTATACTGCCCAGCCACGTAGTATATTGCCCGGTCACGTAGTATATTGCCCAGTCACGTAGTATATTTCCCAGTCACGTAGTATATTGCCCAATCACGTAGTATATTGCCCAGCCACATAGTATATTGCCCAGCCACATAGTATATTGCCCAGTCACATAGTATGTTGCCCAGTCACGTAGTATATTGCCCAGCCACGTTGTTTATTGCCGAGCCACGTAGTATTTTGCCCAGCCACGTAGTATATTGCCCAGCCACATAGTATATTGCCCAGTCACGTAGTATATTGCCCAGTCACGTAGTATATTGCCCAGCCACGTTGTTTATTGCCGAGCCACGTAGTATTTTGCCCAGCCACGTAGTATGTTGCCCAGCCACATAGTATATTGCCTAGTGATGTAGTATACTGCACAGTGCCACGTAGTTAATTGCACAGCAACGTAGTATACTGCCCAGCCACATAGTATATTGGCCAGTCACGTAGTATATTGCCCAGCTACGTAGTATATTGCCCAGCCACGTAGTATATTGCCCAGCCACATAGTATATTGTCCAGTTACGTAGTATATTGCCCAGTGACGTAGTATATTGCCCAGTGACGTAGTATACAGCACAGAGCCATGTAGTATATTGCCCAATTACGTAGTCCATTGCCCAGTCACGTTGTATATTGCCCAGCTACATAGTATATTGCCCAGTCACGTAGTATACAGCACAGAGCCACGTAGTATATTGCATAGCGACGAAGTATACAGCACAGAGTCACATAGTATATTGCCCAGTTACGTAGTATATTGTCCAGCCACGTAGTATATTGCCCAGCTATGTAGTATATTGCCCAGTGACGTAGTATATTGCCCAATGACGTAGTATACAGCACAGAGCCACGTAGTATATTGCCCAGTTACGTAGTATATTGCCCAGTCACGTAGTATATTGCCCAGCTACGTGGTTTATTGCCCAGTCACGTAGTACACAGCACAGAGCCACATAGTGTATTGCACAGCGACGTAGTATACAGCACAGAGTCACGTAGTATATTGCCCAGTGACGTAGTATATTGCCCAGTGACGTAGTATATTGCCCAGTGACGTAGTATACAACACAGTGCCACGTAGTATATTGCTCAGTTACTCAGTATGTTGCGCAGTCATGTAATATACAGCACAGAGCCACGTAGTATATTGCCCAGCCACGTAGTATATTGCCTAGTGACATAGTATACAGCACAGTGCCTTGTAGTATATTGCACAGCGACATAGTATACTGCCCAGCCACGTAGTATATTGGCCAGTCACGTAGTATATTGAACAGCTACGTAGTATATTGCCCAGCCACGTAGTATATTGCCCAGTCATGTAGTATATTGCCCAGCTACGTAGTATATTGCCAAGCCACGTAGTATATTGCCCAGCCACGTAGTATATTGCCCAGTTACGTAGTATATCGCCCAGTTACATAGTATATTGCCCAGTCACGTAGTATATTGCCCAGCTATGTAGTATATTGCCCAGTCACGTAGTATACAGCACAGAGCGACGTAGTATATTGCACAGCGACGTAGTATACCGCACAGAGTCACGTATTATATTGCCCAATTACGTAGTATATTGTCAAGTCACGTAGTATATTGCCCAGCTATGTAGTATATTGCCCAGCCACGTAGTACATTGCCCAGCTATGTAGTATATTGCCCAGTGACGTAGTATATTGCCAAGTGATGTAGTATACAGCACAGAGCCACATAGTATATTGCACAGCGACGTAGTATACAACACAGAGTCACGTAGTATATTTATTGCCCAGTCATGTAGTATATTGTGCAGCCACGTAGTATATTGCCCAGTAACGTAGTATATTTCCCAGTCACGTAGTACACAGCACAGAACCACGTCTTATATTGCCCAGTTATGTAGTATATTGCCCAGTCACGTAGTATATTGCCTAGTCACGTAGTATATTGCCCACTCACGTAGTATATTGCCCAGTGACATAGTATATTGCCCAGTTACGCAGTATATTGCCCAGTGATGTAGTATACAGCACAAAGCCACGTAGTATATTGCACAGTGACATAGTATATTGCCCAGCTACATAGTATATTGCCCAGTCATATAGTATATTGCCCAGTCACGTAGTATATTGCCCAGTCACGTAGTAGATTGCCCAGTCACGCAGTATATTGCCCAGCCACGTTGTTTATTGCCGAGCCACGTAGTATTTTGCCCAGCCATGTAGTATATTGCCCAGCCACATAGTATATTGCCTAGTGATGTAGTATACTGCACAGTGCCACGTAGTTAATTGCACAGCAACGTAGTATACTGCCCAGCCACGTAGTATATTGGCCAGTCACGTAGTATATTGCCCAGCTACGTAGTATATTGCCCAGCCACGCAGTATATTGCCCAGCCACGTAGTATATTGTCCAGTTACGTAGTATATTGCCCAGTGACGTAGTATATTGCCCAGTGACGTAGTATACAGCACAGAGCCACGTAGTATATTGCCCAATTACGTAGTACATTGCCCAGTCACGTTGTATATTGCCCAGCTACATAGTATATTGCCCAGTCACGTAGTATACAGCACAGAGCCACGTAGTATATTGCATAGCGACGTAGTATACAACACAGAGTCACAAAGTATATTGCCCAGCCACATAGTATATTGCCCAGTGACGTAGTATATTGCCCAGTGACGTAGTATATTGCCCAGTGACATGGTATACAACACAGTGCCACGTAGTATATTGCTCAGTTACTCAGTATGTTGCGCAGTCATGTAATATACACCACAGAGCCACGTAGTATATTGCCCAGCCACGTAGTATATTGCCTAGTGACATATTATACAGCACAGTGCCATGTAGTATATTGCACAGCGACATAGTATACTGCCCAGCCACGTAGTATATTGGCCAGTCACGTAGTATATTGAACAGCTACGTAGTATATTGCCCAGCCACGTAGTATATTGCCCAGTCACGTAGTATATTGCCCAGCTACGTAGTATATTGCCAAGCCACGTAGTATATTGCCCAGCCACGTAGTATATTGCCCAGTTACGTAGTATATCGCCCAGGTACATAGTATATTGCCCAGTCACGTAGTATATTGCCCAGCTATGTAGTATATTGCCCAGTCACATAGTATACAGCACAGAGCGACGTAGTTTATTGCACAGCGACGTAGTATACCGCACAGAGTCACGTAATATATTGCCCAGTTACGTAGTATATTGCCAAGTCACGTAGTATATTGCCCAGCTATGTAGTATATTGCCCAGCCACGTAGTACATTGCCCAGCTATGTAGTATATTGCCCAGTGACGTAGTATATTGCCAAGTGATGTAGTATACAGCACAGAGCCACATAGTATATTGCACAGCGACGTAGTATACAGCACAGAGTCACGTAGTATATTGCCCAGTCATGTAGTATATTGTGCAGCCACGTAGTATATTGCCCAGTAACATAGTATATTTCCCAGTCACGTAGTACACAGCACAGAACCACGTCGTATATTGCCCAGTTACGTAGTATATTGCCCAGTCACGTAGTATATTGCCTAGTCACGTAGTATATTGCCCAGTCACGTAGTATATTGCCCAGTGACGTAGTATATTGCCCAGCCACGTAGTATATTGCCCACTCACGTAGTATATTGCCCAGTGACATAGTATATTGCCCAGTTATGCAGTATATTGCCCAGTGATGTAGTATACAGCACAGAGCCACGTAGTATATTGCACAGTGACATAGTATATTGCCCAGCTACATAGTATATTGCCCAGTCATGTAGTATATTGCCCAGTCACATAGTATATTGCCCAGTGATGTAGTATATTGCCCAGCCACGTATGTCACAGATTTAAAAAAAAAAAACATACTCACCTTCTGAGGGCCAGTTGTAGTTCGATCACATGACCATGACGTCATGGCAGGTCCTTGTCAAGCAGGCGCGCAGGACCTGTGATGACGTCACGGTCACATGACTGTGACGTCATGGCAGGTCGTTCTCGCGCAGGGCCTGTGATGACGTCGCGGTCACATGACCGTGACGTCATCATGGCAGGTCCTTCTTGCGCAGGCACTATGGGCCTGTGATGACGTCGCGGTCACATGACCGTGACGTCATGGCAGGTCCTTCTCCCATACCACCGGAACTTGCCGCTTGCATGGAGCGGTCACCGGATCATAGCCAGGAGCGGGAAAGGCGACGGAAGGTGAGTATATAATGATGTTTTATTTTTTTTGTTATTTTAAACATTAGATGTTTTAATATTGACGCTGCATAGGCAGCATCAATAGTAAAAATTTGGTCACACATGGTTAATAGCGGCGGTAACGGAGTGAGTTACCTGCGGCATAACGCGGTCCGTTACCGCTGGTATTAACCCTGTGTGAGCGGTGACTGCGGGGAGTATGGAGCGGGCGCTGACTGCAGGGGAGTAAGGAGGGACTAATCGGACTGTGGCCATCGCTGATTGGTCGCGACAGCCATGACAGGCAGCTGGCGAGACCAACCAGCGACTTGGATTCCATGACAGACAGAGGCCGCGACCAATGAATATCTGTGACAGACAGAAGGACAGACAGACAGAAAGACAGAAGTGACCCTTGGACAATTATATAGAAGATATTTTTCCATGCCACAGACTACATTGGGCAGCATGTCCATGCTCTGTATGGTGCAATACCATAAAAGGAGACTGCACTGGAGGAAGTTGCTTTAAATTATTACAATGAGAAATTCCTTTTTGAAGATTTGAGTGTTCAAATTATTGAGAAGGAAGGTAGATATAATTTAGTATTATAGTAAAAAAGATTTATGAGAACACAAAAATGGAAACAATTATGCCACATTTATTTAAATTTTGCATGTGGCATAATATTGCCTAACTCCCTAGGCAAGTTTCTGTTTTTTTTTTGTTAGGATACCACATACATAAATATCCTGCATTGTTACTACATGCACTTATAGTCAGACACTTTTAAACATATACAGGTGCATCTCACAAAATTAGAATATCATCAAAAAGTTAATTTATTTTACTTCTTCAATACAAGAAGTGAAACTCACATATTAGATAGAATCATTACAAATAGAGTGATGCATTTCAAGTGTTTATTTCTTTTAATGTTGATGATTATGGCTTACAGCCAATGAAAACCCAAAAGTCATTATCTCAGTAAATTAGAATACTTTAGAACACCAGCTTGAAAAAATGACTTTAACATCTGAAATGTATGTTCAGTAAATGCACTCAATACTTGGTTGGGGCTCCTTTTGCATCAATTACTGCATCAATGTGGCGTGGCATGGAGATCAGCCTGTGGCACTGCTGAGGTGTTATGGAAGCCCAGGTTGCTATAATAGCAGCCTTTAGATCATCTGCATTGTTGGGTCTGGTGTCTCTCATCTTCCTTTTGACATTTTAGAGCACTTCATGCTTCCCTCTGCCAACAAGCTTTTTGCAGATGGAAATTTAAGTCTCCAACAGGACTTGGCACCTGTCCACACTGCCAAAAGTACCAATACCTGTTTTAAAACAACAGTGCTTGATTGGACAGCAAACTCGCCTGATCTTAACCCCATAGAGAATCTATGGAGTATTGTCAAGAGGAAGATGAGAGACACCAGACCCAACAATGCAGACGAGCTGAAGGCTGCTATCAAAGCAACCTGGGCTTCTATAACACCTCAGTAGTGCCACAGACTTATCACCTCCATGCCACGCTGCATTGATGCAGTAATTGATACAAAAGGAGCCCCAACCAAGTATTGAGTGCATTTAAAGAACATACATTTCAGTAGGCCAACATTTTGGATGTTAAAATCGTTTTTACAAACTGGTGTTATAAAGTATTCTAATTTATTGAGATAATGACTTTTGGGTTTTTATTGGCTGTAAGCCATAATCATCAACATTAACAGAAATAAACACTTGAAATACATCACTCTATTTGTAATTACTCTAATATATTAGTTTCACTTTTTGTATTGAAGAACTGAAATAAATTAACTTTTTGATGATATTCTAATTTTGTGAGATGCACCTGTATAATAAAAATTCAAAATAGTTCTCAGAATTTTCACATATTTTACCTAATAAATGTCCCCAGTGGATGTGGATGAATAAAAAACGTGTATTTTACCTAAAAGTGCCCTTCATCTGTATTAATTGTGCATATTTATGCATTTTAATGGTGACATACTATATTTCTGGTGAAAATGTAATCTTTTTTGTTCTGACTAGAGCTGCAGAAAAACTAGTTGCAGCACTTGGCTCATTACACTGCACAGTATTCAGTCCACAATACAGTAAAGTTTTGTACCCAAGATCAAAAACTCCTTGTGTGAGCAATGACATATCTAAAAGTATTCACCGACAGTAGTAGTAGATTTGTCGCCTGATTTATAAACTCTTGTGAATATTTCCTTAGTTTAGGCTGTTTCTGCAACTCCCCATGAACAATAATAATTATGAAGAATGAAAGCTCTGTTGGTGGATAAATTCTAAGCCCCATCTTACAGTCCCCATCGGTGTGAGTTACACTTGCGGGACGTCCACATATTAAACATTTTTTACATATCCTATAGCTGTGCTTTACTGCATACTCAATACATTTACAAAACAAACTTCGGGACATTTAAGCCCTGCCTTGCAAACACTTGGAGATGCCCACTAAAATGTCCCTAAAAGCCACCAATATACCCAACTAAAAACTATACTGTTAAGAAGTATGCATGTTGAGTAGACATGAGAGAAAATCGTCAGCTCCCTCCTTATTCGGCATTCTATAGTGCTTACAGAAGAAGCTACAGCAGGAACCCGGATACCTGGAGCGCTACCGATAATCAGGTGTCCGCAGCTACATGTGTCCGCGGCTGTGCGACAGTCGCAACACATGCATGGAGAGCCAGTGTGTTATGACTGTCGCACAGCCGTGACACATGCAGCTGCGACTCCGGACACCTGATTATCGGGAGCGCTACAGGTATCCGGATACCCGATGCAGCTATTCAGTAAGCTTTATTTGCGAGCCAAATAAGGAGGGAGCCAACGATGTTCGCGCATCTCTAATGTTGAGGCCACATTCACACATTCAGTATTAGATCAGTATTTTAGATCAACATTTGTAAGCCGGAGTGGAACAGTGAGAGGAAAAGTATAAAAGAAATATATGCACTTTTTTTTAAATCCACTCCTGATTTTGGCTTACAAATGCTGATGTAAAATGCTGGCCAAATAATGAGCATGGCATGAGAGTGGCCTACACTTATCTTCCAAATGAGATTTCTAAGACTCTTTGTTTTGTCTGGTTCCAAAGCTTCTTTGAATGGACAAGTGGCCATGCACGCTACATTTGCTTTAATGGAAGTTTGCACACTTGCTTGGGATTTGCCATATATGTTTAAGACAAGAATATCTATTCTTGTCATTGTGTTGAAGTGTGCTAGATTTTCTAGTAATGGTATAATTGGCAGGTTGCAGAGTTAACCTTGGGCCAAAAGACTTTCTGGAAGCTCCTGAACTCCAGAGTAAAAACTGTTACTGAGCTTTCTACCTACAGTACAGACCAAAAGTTTGGACACACCTTCTCATTTAAAGATTTTTCTGTATTTTCATGACCATGAAAATTGTACATTCACACTGAAGGCATCAAAACTATGAATTAACACTAGGGTTGAGCGAAACGGGTCGTTCATTTTCAAAAGTCGCCGACTTTTGGCAAAGTCGGGTTTCATGAAACCCAATCCGACCCCTGTGCGGGGTCGGCCATGCGGTACGCGACTTTCGCGCCAAAGTCGCGTTTCAATGACGCGAAAAGCGCCATTTCTCAGCCAATGAAGGTAAACGCAGAGTGTGGGCAGCGTGATGACATAGGTCCTGGTCCCCACCATCTTAGAGAAGGGCATTGTAGTGATTGGCTTGCTGTCTGCGGCGTCACAGGGGCTATAAAGGGGCGTTCCCGCCGACCGCCTTGTTACTGCTGCTGATCTGAGCTTAGGGAGAGGTTGCTGCCGCTTCGTCAGAAGCAGGGATAGCGTTAGGCAGGGTCCATTAACCACCAAACCGCTTGTGCTGTAGCGATTTCCACTGCCCAACACCACCTTCGGTGTGCAGGGACAGTGGAAGCTACATTTTTTTTTTTTCCCCCTCAGCGCTGTAGCTCATTGGGCTGCCCTAGAAGGCTCCCTGATAGCTGCATTGCTGTGTGTACGCCGCTGTGCAAACCAACTGTTTTTTTCAAAGCACAAATCCTCTTGTTCCTTCCTTTCTGCACAGCTATCTTTTTGGTTTGTACACACTTTTTATTTAATTTGTGCATCAGTCCACTCCTTATTGCTGCCTGCCATACCTGGCTGAGATTACTGCAGGGAGATAGTAATTGAAGGACACTCCCTGTTTTTTTTTTTTTTTTTGTGGGAGATTAAGATTGACATTTCTGCTAGAGTGCCATCCTTGTCTGTGTCATCACTCACTCAGTGGGCTATAGAAAGCCTATTTATTTTTTTGCTTGATTTGGGTTATAAAATCTACCTGAAAAAATCACTACATCAATCAGTGGGAGAAAAATATTGGCCTCAGGGCTTGTGTGCCACTCTTGACTCCTGTGTGCATCATCACTCACTCAGTGGGCCATAGAAAGCCCATTTTTTTTTTTTTTTGCTTTATTTGGGTTTTAAATTCTACCTGAAAAAATCAATAAATCAATCAGTGGGAGATTAATATTGGCCTTTGGGCTTGTGTGCCAGTCCTAAGCGTGCCATCTCTCTCTCTCAGATAGTGGGCCATAGAAAGCCTATTTTTTTTTATTTTTTTTATTGGGTTTATAAATTTTCCCTGGAAAAAAAAAAAAAAAGTGGGAGATTAATATTGGCCTCTGGGCTTGTGTGCCAGTCCTGAGCGTGCCATCTCTCTCACAAATAGTGGGCCATAGAAAGCCTATTTATTTATTTTTTTTTGGTTTTATAAATTCTCCCTTAAAAAAAAAAGGGAGATTAATATTGGCCTTTGGGCTTGTGTGCCAGTCCTAAGCGTGCCATCTCTCTCTGTCTCTCAGATAGTGGGCCATAGAAAGCCTATTTATTATTTTTTTTATTGGGTTTATAAATTTTCCCTGGAACAAAAAAAAAAAAGTGGGAGATAAATATTGGCCTCTGGGCTTGTGTGCCACTCCTGACTCCTGTGTGCGTCATCTCTCACTCAGTGGGCCATAGAAAGCCTTTTTTTGTTTTATTTGTTTTCTAAATTCTCCCTGAAAAAATCATTTTATTTTCTTTGGTTTCTAAATTCTTCCTGAAAAAATCATTTTATTCTATTTTTTTTTTCCTAAAGTCTCCCTGAAAAACAAAAAAACAAAAACAAATCAGTGGGAGATTAATATTGCCCTTTCTGCTTGTGTGCCAGTCTTGACTCCTGGGTGTGCCATCTCTCTCTCTCTCTCTCCAATTGTGGGCCATAGAAAGCCTATTATTTTTTTAGCTTGATTTGGGTTCCAAAATCTACCTGAAAAAATCACTACATCAATCAGTGGGAGATAAATATTGGCCTCTGGGCTTGTGTGCCACTCCTGACTCCTGTGTGCGTCATCTCTCACTCAGTGGGCCATAGAAAGCCTTTTTTTGTTTTATTTGTTTTCTAAATTCTCCCTGAAAAAATCATTTTATTTTCTTTGGTTTCTAAATTCTTCCTGAAAAAATCATTTTATTCTATTTTTTTTTTCCTAAAGTCTCCCTGAAAAAACAAAAAACAAAAACAAATCAGTGGGAGATTAATATTGCCCTTTCTGCTTGTGTGCCAGTCTTGATTCCTGGGTGTGCCATCTCTCTCTCTCTCTCTCCAATTGTGGGCCATAGAAAGCCTATTATTTTTTTAGCTTGATTTGGGTTCCAAAATCTACCTGAAAAAATCACTACATCAATCAGTGGGAGATAAATATTGGCCTCTGGGCTTGTGTGCCACTCCTGACTCCTGTGTGCGTCATCTCTCACTCAGTGGGCCATAGAAAGCCTTTTTTTGTTTTATTTGGTTTCTAAATTCTTCCTGAAAAAATCATTTTATTCTATTATTTTTTTTTCCTAAAGTCTCCCATAAAAAAAAAAAAAATCAAATCAGTGGGAGATTAATATTTACATTTGTGCTTCAGTGACAGTCCTGCGTGTGTGGCATCTCTCTCATTTGTTGCCACCAACAACAGAGTGTGTAACATTGTGCCTGATTTTCGTTGTGGTCTCACGCACCTGTAAAGGGGTAGCTAAATCATACTGAAGTTATAGCTCACCGTGTAATTTGTGTGACAGCAACAAATACCGTTAGTTTGTTTACGTTTTTAAAACAATGAGGAAGTATGGTGGAAGAGGTCGTGGCCGGGGGCGTTCATTGTCAGCTGGTAATGAGGGTAGTGGTAGTGGTGGAGCATCAGCTGGTCGTGTGAAAAAAAATATTGCACCTAAGTCTGGAGCTGTGGAGCCAGGTTCGTCGTCTGGCTACACAAGGCCTCGAACGCTCCCTTTTCTGGGAGTAGGAAAACCGCTTTTAAAGCCGGAGCAGCAAGAGCAAGTTTTGGCTTATCTTGCTGACTCAGCCTCTAGCTCTTTTGCCTCCTCTCGTGAAACTGGTAAATGTCAAAGCAGCGTGTCGTTAGTGGATGTTCACGGTCAGGGACAAGTCGCTTCCTTGTCCTCTTCAGCAAAAACAACAACAGAGAAGAATGCAGCAGGCGACACAACGGGTTACTCCATGGAGCTCTTTACACATACCGTCCCTGGCTTAGAAAGTGAAGCAGTTAACAGTCCATGCCCATTACAAGTTGAATCTGACATGGAGTGCACTCATGCACAGCCACAGCCAGACTACTATGCTGGTCCTTTGACTCAGACCACAACATTGCTCTCGCAGGGTGCTGATCAAGAATCAGACCCTGATGAGACTATGTTGCCCCATCACGAACGCTATACCACCGACCGACACGGTGACACAGACGAAGTTGCACACGAGCTACAAGAAGAGGTAATAGATGACCCAGTTCTTGACCCCGATTGGCAGCCATTGGGGGAATAGTGTGCAGGCGGCAGCAGTTCTGAAGCGGAGGAGGAGGGGCCGCAGCAGGCATCAACATCGCAACAGGTTCCATCTGCCGGGCCCGTATCTTGCCCAAAACGCGTGGCAAAGCCAAAACCTGTTGGAGGACAGCGTGGCCATCCGGTTAAAGCTCAGTCTGCAATGCCTGAAAAGGTATCCGATGCTAGAAAGAGTGCAGTCTGGCATTTTTTTAAACAACATCCAATTGATCAGCGCAAAGTCATCTGTCAAAAATGTTCAACTACCTTAAGCAGAGGACAGAATCTGAAAAGTCTCAATACAAGTTGCATGCATAGACATTTAACCACCATGCATTTGCAAGCCTGGACTAACTACCAAACGTCCTTTAAGGTTGTAGCACCCTCGGCCAATGAAGCTAGTCAGCAACGCAACATCCCTTCCGGCAGTGTAGGGCCACCATTTTCCGCACCACCTGCAGTATCTGTGCAGGTTTCTTTGCCAGGCCAAAGCAGTCAGGGTCAGGGAATCACCAGTTTCGTAGTAGGAAACACTGCATCTAGGGCACCGGTGGCAACAATACCATCTCCCACCGTCTCTCAGTCTGCCATGTCCACCGGCACCCCCGCTAGTTCCACGATCTCCAGCTCTCCAGTCCAGCTCACCCTACATGAGACTATGGTTAGAAAAAGGAAGTACTTAGCCTCGCATCCGCGTACACAGGGTTTGAACGCACACATAGCTAGACTAATCTCGTTAGAGATGATGCCCTACCGGTTAGCTGAAAGCGAAGCTTTCAAAGCCCTGATGGACTACGCTGTACCACGCTACGAGCTACCCAGTCGACACTTTTTTCCAGAAAAGCCATCCCAGCCCTCCACCAGCATGTTAAAGAGCGCATCGTCCATGCACTCAGGCAATCTGTGAGCACAAAGGTGCACCTGACAACAGATGCATGGACCAGTAGGCATGGCCAGGGACGTTACGTGTCCATCACGGCACACTGGGTAAATGTGGTGGATGCAGGGTCCACAGGGGACAGCAAGTTTGGGACAGTTCTGCCTAGCCCACGGTCTAGGAAACAATTGGCTGTAGCCGTTCGCACCCCTTCCTACTCCTCTTCGTCCTCCTGCAGAAGCGAGAGCTCGTCCACAGACCGCAGTCGCACAACCACTCCATCCGCAGCTGCCACTGTTGCACACCAGGTCTCCCATTATGGGGCAGCTACTGGCAAACGTCAGCAGGCTGTATTGGCTATGAAGTGTTTGGGCGACAACAGACACACCGCGGAAGTTCTGTCCGAGTTCTTGCAGAAAGAAACGCAGTCGTGGCTGGGCACTGTAGATCTTGAGGCAGGCAAGGTAGTGAGTGATAACGGAAGGAATTTTATGGCTGCCATCTCCCTTTCCCAACTGAAACACATTCCTTGCCTGGCTCACACCTTAAACCTGGTGGTGCAGTGCTTCCTGAAAAGTTATCCGGGGTTATCCGACCTGCTCCTCAAAGTGCGTGGACTTTGCTCACATATCCGCCGTTCGCCCGTACACTCCAGCCGTATGCAGACCTATCAGCGTTCTTTGAACCTTCCCCAGCATCGCCTAATCATAGACGTTGCAACAAGGTGGAACTCAACACTGCACATGCTTCAGAGACTGTGTGAACAGAGGCGGGCTGTTATGTTTTTGTGGGAGGATACACATACACGGGCAGGCAGTAGGATGGCAGACATGGAGTTGTCAGGTGTGCAGTGGTCGAAGATTCAAGACATGTGTCAAGTCCTTCAGTGTTTTGAGGAATGCACACGGCTGGTTAGTGCAGACAACGCCATAATAAGCATGAGCATCCCCCTAATGCGTCTGCTGATGCAAAGTTTGACGCACATAAAGGATCAGGCGTCTGCAGCTGAGGAAGAGGAAAGCCTTGATGACAGTCAGCCATTGTCTGGCCAGGGCAGTGTACAGGACGAGGTAGCGGGCGAAGAGGAGGAGGAGGACGAGGAGGATGATGGGGATGATTATATTTTTAATGAGGAAGCTTTTCTGGGGCCACTGGAAATTGGTGGCGCGGCAAGGCCGGGTTCTGGTTTTTTGAGGGACACAAGTGACGTGGATTTGCCTGAAACTGCCCCTCAACCAAGCACAACCGCAGATTTGAGAACTGGAACTTTGGCCCACATGGCGGATTATGCCTTACGTATCCTCAAAAGGGACACACGCATAACTAAAATGATGAATGATGACGATTACTGGTTGGCCTGCCTCCTTGATCCTCGCTATAAAGGCAAATTGCAAAATATAATGCCACATGAGAACTTGGAACTAATATTAGCAACCAAACAATCAACTCTTGTTGACCGTTTGCTTCTGGCATTCCCTGCACACAGCGCCCGTGATCATTCTCACACGAGCTGCAGGGGCCAGCAGACCAGAGGAGTTAGAGGGGCAGAAATCAGAAGTGGCGTTGGCCAGAGGGGTTTTCTGACCAGGTTGTGGAGTGATTTTGCTATGACCGCAGACAGGACAGGTACTGCAGCATCAATTCAAAGTGACAGGAGACAACATTTGTCCAGTATGGTTACAAACTATTTTTCATCCCTTATCGATGTTCTCCCTCAACCGTCATTCCCATTTGATTACTGGGCATCAAAATTAGACACCTGGCCAGAATTGGCAGAATATGCATTGCAGGAGCTTGCTTGCCCGGCAGCTAGTGTCCTATCAGAAAGAGTATTCAGTGCTGCAGGTTCAATACTAACAGAAAAAAGGACTCGTCTGGCTACCCAAAATGTAGATGATCTAACCTTCATTAAAATGAACCTCAACTGGATTTCGAAATCTTTTGCCCCACCTTGCCCGGCTGACACCTAGCTTTCCTATGAAAAGGTCTTGCCTGTGGACTATTCTGAATGCCTTTTCCAATCTCGTAATTTTCTGCACCTGATTGTCCAGCATACGACATGTTTACACCTCACTAAATGGCCAAACTCCCCACACGGGGCCGTGGTATCGACACTTGGCGACAGCACCCGTGAGAGTGCAGTTTGTCTGAAGAGGTGGGTGAGCCCGCTTTTGGTCGACGGCACTGCCACTGGGTCCCTCCTAGTACAATAAAGTGTCTCTGGCGGTGGTGATGCGCACCCAACGTCAGACACACCGTTGTAATATGAGGGGCCCTGGGCCTGTACCGCCGGCCACAAGACAGTTTCCCCCCACCCCAGCTCAAACAGTGCTCTACCACTTGCAAAATTATCTCACAGCTCCACCAATGTTTAGTCTATGCGCTGACATCCTTCAATGCCTGCCACTGACAATACCATTGTATTGACATTTTTGTTATGTTAGGCCTTCGATGCCTGTCTGTGGTCACTCCTTCCACTAGGCCTCCACTGACCACACCACTGCTGCCCGTGTACCCCTGTAACCAATTTAAAATTGCCTACAGCCATGTGTTATTATTTTAGGCCTTCGATGCCTGTCTGCGGTGACTCCTTCCACTAGGCCTCCACTGACCACACCACTGCTGCCCGTGTACCCCTGGAACCAATTTAAAATTGCCTACAGCCATGTGTTATTATTTTAGGCCTTCGATGCCTGTCTGCGGTCACTCCTTCCACTAGGCCTCCACTGACCACACCACTGCTGCCCGTGTACCCCTGGAACCAATTTAAAATTGCCTACAGCCATGTGTTATTATTTTAGGCCTTCGATGCCTGTCTGCGGTCACTCCTTCCACTAGGCCTCCACTGACCACACCACTGCTGCCCGTGTACCCCTGGAACCAATTTAAAATTGCCTACAGCCATGTGTTATTATTTTAGGCCTTCGATGCCTGTCTGCGGTCACTCCTTCCACTAGGCCTCCACTGACCACACCACTGCTGCCCGTGTACCCCTGGAACCAATTTAAAATTGCCTACAGCCATGTGTTATTATTTTAGGCCTTCGATGCCTGTCTGCGGTCACTCCTTCCACTAGGCCTCCACTGACCACACCACTGCTGCCCGTGTACCCCTGGAACCAATTTAAAATTGCCTACAGCCATGTGTTATTATTTTAGGCCTTCGATGCCTGTCTGCGGTCACTCCTTCCACTAGGCCTCCACTGACCACACCACTGCTGCCCGTGTACCCCTGGAACCAATTTAAAATTGCCTACAGCCATGTGTTATTATTTTAGGCCTTCGATGCCTGTCTGCGGTCACTCCTTCCACTAGGCCTCCACTGACCACACCACTGCTGCCCGTGTACCCCTGGAACCAATTTAAAATTGCCTACAGCCATGTGTTATTATTTTAGGCCTTCGATGCCTGTCTGCGGTCACTCCTTCCACTAGGCCTCCACTGACCACACCACTGCTGCCCGTGTACCCCTGGAACCAATTTAAAATTGCCTACAGCCATGTGTTATTATTTTAGGCCTTCGATGCCTGTCTGCGGTCACTCCTTCCACTAGGCCTCCACTGACCACACCACTGCTGCCCGTGTACCCCTGGAACCAATTTAAAATTGCCTACAGCCATGTGTTATTATTTTAGGCCTTCGATGCCTGTCTGCGGTCACTCCTTCCACTAGGCCTCCACTGACCACACCACTGCTGCCCGTGTACCCCTGGAACCAATTTAAAATTGCCTACAGCCATGTGTTATTATTTTAGGCCTTCGATGCCTGTCTGCGGTGACTCCTTCCACTAGGCCTCCACTGACCACACCACTGCTGCCCGTGTACCCCTGGAACCAATTTAAAATTGCCTACAGCCATGTGTTATTATTTTAGGCCTTCGATGCCTGTCTGCGGTCACTCCTTCCACTAGGCCTCCACTGACCACACCACTGCTGCCCGTGTACCCCTGGAACCAACATCAGAAAATATAAAAATAAGTATTTTGCTTATAAAAAAGAAAATACTGGAGAGATATCAAATGCAGACATTTTAACATTAAAAACAAACACATACAACAAAAATCTGGTACAGTACTAAAAATGGCCACCAGCTACAATAACTTTCTCCTGCAAGTAGTTAACTGAAAGGTTTTTTCAATTTTAAACACAGATATGGCATCCACCGAGTGTTGTCCTGTCGCGTCTTCTTTATATTATTGCCAAGAAGATGCAAAACAATGAAAATAATAAAATCATTATTTACCAAAAAAATAGAGTAAGTCAAAACCACATTGCAAATAAACATTCATTACAAATAAAGAAGCAGGGCGCGTCCGAGGGTGAGTATATACCTAATAAGAATATAATCACCCTCGGACGCGCCCTGCTTCTTTCCGACAGCCTTCCTTCCTAAGAAACAGCCCTTCCGTGGTGTAGAGAGAGGGTTTGTTACACTTCAAGGTGTTCCCCAGGTTGCCTTTCCTGAGCTTCGATCTTCCGGCTCTCGTTTAGTAGTTGTTGGAAACTACGCTGCATTGGGCCTACAAATTGGGTATGGGGTGTAGAGAGATGGTGTGTTCCACTCCAAGGTGTTCCCCAGGTTGCCTTTCCTGAGCTTCGATCTTCCGGCTCTCGTTTAGTAGTTGTTGGAAACTACGCTGCATTAGGCCTACAAATTGGGTATGGGGTGTAGAGAGATGGTGTGTTCCACTGTAGAGAGATGGTGTGTTCCACTCCAAGGTGTTCCCCAGGTTTCCTCGCCAATGCTTCGATCATCATGCTCTCGTTTAGTAGTTGTTGGAAACTACGCTGCATTAGGCCTACAAATTGGGTATGGGGTGTAGAGAGATGGTGTGTTCCACTCCAAGGTGTTCCCCAGGTTTCCTCTCCATTGCTTCGATCTTCCGGCTCTCGTTTAGTAGTTGTTGGAAACTACGCTGCATTAGGCCTACAAATTGGGTATGGGGTGTAGAGAGATGGTGTGTTACACTCCAAGGTGTTCCCCAGGTTTCCTCTCCATTGCTTCGATCTTCCGGCTCTCGTTTAGTAGTTGTTGGAAACTACGCTGCATTAGGCCTACAAATTGGGTATGGGGTGTAGAGAGATGGTGTGTTACACTCCAAGGTGTTCCCCAGGTTTCCTCTCCATTGCTTCGATCTTCTGGCTCTCGTTTAGTAGTTGTTGGAAACTACGCTGCATTAGGCCTACAAATTGGGTATGGGGTGTAGAGAGATGGTGTGTTACACTCCAAGGATTTCCCCAGGTTTCCTCTCCATTGCTTCGATCTTCCGGCTCTCGTTTAGTAGTTGTTGGAAACTACGCTGCATTAGGCCTACAAATTGGGTATGGGGTGTAGAGAGATGGTGTGTTACACTCCAAGGTGTTCCCCAGGTTTCCTCTCCATTGCTTCGATCTTCCGGCTCTCGTTTAGTAGTTGTTGGAAACTACGCTGCATTAGGCCTACAAATTGGGTATGGGGTGTAGAGAGATGGTGTGTTACACTCCAAGGTGTTCCCCAGGTTTCCTCTCCATTGCTTCGATCTTCCGGCTCTCGTTTAGTAGTTGTTGGAATCTACGCTGCATTAGGCCTACAAATTGGGTATGGGGTGTAGAGAGATGGTGTGTTACACTCCAAGGTGTTCCCCAGGTTTCCTCTCCATTGCTTCGATCTTCCGGCTCTCGTTTAGTAGTTGTTGGAAACTACGCTGCATTGGGCCTACAAATTGGGTATGGGGTGTAGAGAGATGGTGTGTTCCACTCCAAGGTGTTCCCCAGGTTTCCTCGCCAATGCTTCGATCATCATGCTCTCGTTTAGTAGTTGTTGGAAACTACGCTGCATTAGGCCTACAAATTGGGTATGGGGTGTAGAGAGATGGTGTGTTCCACTGTAGAGAGATGGTGTGTTCCACTCCAAGGTGTTCCCCAGGTTTCCTCGCCAATGCTTCGATCATCATGCTCTCGTTTAGTAGTTGTTGGAAACTACGCTGCATTAGGCCTACAAATTGGGTATGGGGTGTAGAGAGATGGTGTGTTCCACTCCAAGGTGTTCCCCAGGTTTCCTCGCCAATGCTTCGATCATCATGCTCTCGTTTAGTAGTTGTTGGAAACTACGCTGCATTAGACCTACAAATTGGGTATGGGGTGTAGAGAGATGGTGTGTTCCACTCCAAGGTGTTCTCCAGGTTGCCTTTCCTGAACTTCTATCTTCAGGCTCTCATTAAATTGTGGTTAAACGGAACAACTGCATTTGGCGTACTAGTTGGTTTGGGGCCTACTATCGGTGTCTGCCGCTCCTTGCTGTTCTCCTGGTTTCCTGTCCTGAAATTCCGTTTTCAGGCGCTCGTTAAGTAGTTGTTAATGTTAGACTGCATTTGGCCTACTAGTTGGGTTGGGGCCTACTATCGGTGTCTGGCACTCCTTGCTGTTCTCCTCCACTGAACAAAGCTGTGCCGCCTGTTTACTACTGTTGCTAATTTTGAACTGCATTTCGACTACTTACTGATTTGGGCCTACTCTCTGTGTCAGCCTCTCATTCCAGTTGTCCTCCACTGCAATGCCCCCTGATTAGTCCTGTGTTACCAATTTTGAACTGCATTTAGCCCACTTTATTCTTTGGGCCTATATCTGTGTTTCCTCCTCATCCTGCCCATTGCCCAGCCAGTGATAGATGAGTCTGCTGGTACATTGACCCATAACGCAACATTTCCCGTGCACGCTACACTGCAAGATTGTGACCCTGCTGAAAGTCAGGTCCCCCTTCCCGCATACCATACCACCTTACACGGGGACAAACAGGAAGGTGCAGATGAAAGTGCAGGTTCCTTCATCAGGTGGGGGGAGGAATACTAGTTGGCGACGTCACTGGCACAGGGCCTCTCATGGTACGCAAAAGTGTTGCTGCCGGTGGGAGGCGCCCCCGCCGTGCAAACACTCCGCTGTACTTTGAGGGGCCCTGTGCCAGTGCCAATGCCAACGAGTGGGCCCCCCCTGCTTGCTCAGGTTCACAGCACTTGCAAAGTTGAAATACTTACCTCTCCCTGCTCCACTGCCGTGACGTGGTCCAGATTTCCTGGGCCCACTAATTACTTGAACCAGCCCTACCCACCACAACTTTAGCCAAATGACCCCCAATTTCAAATGCCTTCCAATTATTATAAGGTAAATTACGCTTGACAAGCTTCATTAAGAAGAATGGATGTTTTTGACATTAAAATGGGCACTCTAGGTGTTTTCCTGGCCCCCACTCACTGCCGACTATGCTGCCCCATTGACTTGCATTGGGTTTCGTGTTTCGGTCGATCCCGACTTTACGTCATAATCGGCCGATTTCACTCGACCCGACTTTTGAGATAGTCGGGTTTCGCGAAACCCGGCTCGACTCTAAAAAGGTCAAGGTCGCTCAACTCTAATTAACACATGTGGAATTATATACTTAGCAAAAAGTGTGAAACAGCTGAAAATGTCTTATATTCTAGGTTCGTCAAAGTCGCCACCTTTTGCTTTAATGACTGCTTTGCACACTCTTGGTATTCTCTTGATGAGCTCCAAGAGGTAGCCACCGGAAATGGTCTTCCAACAATCTTGAAGGAGTTTCCAGAGATGTTTAGCACTTGTTTTTGCCTTCACTCTATGGTTCAGCTCACCCTAAACCATCTTGATTGGGTTCAGGTCTGGTGACTGTGGAGCACACCATCACTCTCCTTCTTGGTCAAATAGCCCTTACACAGCCTGGAGGCATGTTTGGGGTTATTTTCTTGTTGAAAATTAAATGATGGTCCAACTAAACTCAAACCGGATGGAATAGCATCCCGCTGCAAGATGCTGTGGTAGCCATGCTGGTTCAGTATGCCTTCAATTTTGAATAAATCCCCAACAGTGTCACCAGCAAAGCACCCCCACACCATCACACCTCCTCCTCCATGCTTTATGGTGGGTACCAGGCATGTAGAGTTCACCTTTTCTGCATCGCATAAAGACATGGTGATTGGAACCAAAGATCTCAAATTTGGACTCATCAGACCAAAGTACAGATTTCCCCTGGTCTAATGTCCATTCCTTGTGTTCTTTAGCCCAAACAAGTCTCTTCTGCTTGTTGCCTGTCCTTTGCAGTGGTTTCCTAGCAGCTATTTTACCATGAAGGCCTGCTGCAAAAAGTCTCCTCTTAACAGTTGTTGTAGAGATGTGTCTGCTGCTAGAACTCTGTGTGGCATTGACCTGGTCTCTAATCTGAGCTGCTGTTAGCCTGCGATTTCTGAGGCTGGTGACTCGGATAAACTTATCCTCAGAAGCAGAGGTGACTCTTGGTCTTCCTTTCCTGGGGTGGTCCTCATGTGAGCCAGTTTCTTTGTAGCGCTTGATGGTTTTTGCCACTGCACTTGGGGACACTTTCAAAATTTTCCCAATTTTTCAGACTGACTGACCTTCATTTCTTAAAGTAATGATGGCCACTTGTTTTTCTTTACTTAGCTGCTATTTTTGTGCCATAATACAAATTATAACAGTCTATTCAGTAGGATGATCAACTGTGTATCCACCAGACTTCTGCTCAACACAACTGATGGTCCCAACCCCATTTATAAGGCAAGAAATCCCACTTATTAAACCTGACAGGGCACACCTGTGAAATGAAAACCATTCCCGGTGACTACCTCTTGAAGCTGATCAAGAGACTGGCAAGAGTGTGCAAAGCAGTCATCAAAGCAAAAGGTGGCTACTTTGAAGAACCTAGAATATCAGACATATCTTCAGTTGTTTCACACTTTTTCCTTAAGTATATAATTCCACATGTGGTAATTCATAGTTTTGATGCCTTCAGTGTGAATGTACAATTTTCATAGTCATGAAAAATACAGAAAAATCTTTAAATGAGAAGGTGTGTCCAAACTTTTGGTCTGTGCTGTACAATGGACCAGTTATTGTGTTTGTGCCTTTTCTGGCATTGTGGACTTTGGGGGCTCACTCAGGCACCAAAACTCTGTAATCTGCATCTTCTATGGCCTTGCCCATACCTTGAGCTGTATCTAATATTGCAGTTTAGGTGAGGCAAGAGGGTTACAGTTTGTAGAAAGAAAACAGACTACTTTTCTTATATCATTTCACATAGCATATTAAAATGACAAAAATGTAAATTTAAAGTACTGCCATCCTCACTGTTCATGACCCTTAGTGACATGCTGAATGCCAACCATTTATATAGCACAACCGACTCCTGACAGGCAGAATGTAATACGTATTGTAGACAAGGTTAGTTCATGAACAAAGAGAGCAGAAACTACAAAGGACGTCTTCTGTACTGTCTCTAATGATGTGTCTCTTTTATTGGCCTTATCAAGCATCACCTTATTTCAAAGGTACTCAACTCTTGTCCAATGTCCCCTGCCAAAATAACAAAGACCATGTTCAGTTTGATCATTGATGGCCTAAAAAGCAGGTTTATGTTTGACTCAAAACCTCCTGCTGTTTTGGGATATAAGGGGAAAAGAATCACATTGAACTGAGTGTCAATGACGCACATAGCAAACATAGGAGTATGTTTGGACAATAAAGTTTGCAATGCATTGTCTTTAACCAGTTCATCACCAGACCATTTCACACCCTCCTAACAAGACAAATTTCCGGGCTGTGTCATACATGTACGTTTAACGGCTCTAAAAGTTTTCCTATTCTGATATTAAACCATTTTTGCCTCTTTTTTTGCAATACATGCAACTTATTGTTGTACTTCAGCTCATATTCAGTTACATTTGTGCTAATATCTAAAGAAAATTTAAAGAAAACAGCTATCTCCTCCCAATCAATCCTGATTTGTTTAATCAGATTGACGGTGTAAAATGGTTCTCCAAAATGTAAATTAGAGGGGCACATAATCTGAATAGAATCAGAGCAGGGGATGAGTGGAAAATACCCTTCAACGCTCCTGAGGGGCATTATGAAAATGTTGTCATGCCACTTGGTCTGACTAATGCTCCCTCCGCTTTTCAACATTTTGTCAGTGATATCTTTCATCATCTGGTGAGCAAATTAGTGGTGGTATATAAATATGACAATATGATTCATTCTCCTGATTTTGAGACTTATCTGGTACATGTCAGCAGGTATTACAGATATGAATGGATAATAAACTGTATGCTAAGCTTGAAAAATGCATGTTCACAGTAAAGGAGATGCCATTTTTAGGATACCTGGTGTCATCTTTGGGGTTCTGGATGTACCCTTAGAAAGTCTGCTCAGCGCCTTAATGCTCAAATGGGACTCTCCAGAAAATCTTCACGTTGATTGTCGAACCGCTCCCGAACATGATCAAAAAGGGCACAAATTTTTCCAATTGGTCTGACCTTTCTCACCAGGCATTTATTTCTCTAAAGAATGTGACCTCTCAAATCATCGTGTGACAGTAGGGATTAGATGCACAGATGAGGAATATGGTTGTTTACATTATGACTATAGGGTTAGTAATGAATAGGCATCTTATAGACGCTTCTCCATAACTAACCTGTGGGCTTGATGTCACCTGACAATACAAAGGTGACACCAACCCCACAAATATTAACCTCACTTACCTCCACTATAGGGCAAGTGGGAAGAGGCAGGCAAAGTGCCAAAATTGGCGCATCTAATAGATCCTCTGAGATGCTCTTTTTAGGCTGGGGCAATATCCATGGCCCCCTTACCAGCCTGAAAATACCAATCCCCAGCTGTCAGCTTTAGCTTGGCTGGTTGTCAAAAATGGGGGACCCCAAGCAGTTTTTTTAAATTATTTATTTAAATACTTTAAATAACATCCTGGGAACCACTCTCTTCCTGATAACCAGCCATGATAAAGCTGACAGCTGAGAGTTGCAGCCCACCGCTGTCAGTTTTACCATGCTGGTTATAAAAAATAGAATCGACCCTCGTGTCATTTAAAATATATATATATTTATAGCGCAGACACCATCTGATGAATTCTCCATCAGCGGTGCCTGCTCAGACTGATGGGAGTAATACTCACTTCAGAAAACGCCTCTGAGACTGGAGGTGAACTTTTTATCACTGGTGACATCTGCAGGCGCTTTGACCGGCGGTAATAATCTTGCCACTTGTGTTTCTTGTGCTGTCATGCAGATGACAGCTTGGGAAACAACTGATGTTCAGCGTGTCAAACCCGAACAACAACATTGACTTCCTGGAGAAGTCTGTGTTTGAGGTCCATGCCTGAGCAGTAGGTGCCTGGTACTGACCCCAAACGTTATTGTTCTGGTTTGCCCTTCACTATCTCTTATATCTAGAATCTGCTAAACATTAGTGATGAGCGAGTATACTCGTTACTCGAGATTTCCTGAGCATGCTCAGGTGGTCTCAGAGTATTTCGGCGTGCTCGGAGATTTAGTTTATGTTGATGCAGCTGCATGATTTGCTGCTGCTGGACAGCTTGAATACATGTGGGGATTGCCTGTTTGTTTAGGTAGTATGCAATTTTCGATTCTCATTTTATCTTTCTCTTGCTCCAATACCTGGCGCATTGGAAAGGTTATGATCTTGAGTAGAGAATGTGGGTACTGGTGCCTGAAGTTAATGCCAGTAAACTGGTTCATTCTGTATATGTAGGCTATGGAGATAAACCTGGTCCTGAGGGTCTGGAATCCCCTCATAGAAGTGAGGGTACTGTTATGAATGTGCTGCACCCTGCCGGAACCTGTGGTGTGTCTGGGATCAGAAAATCACATAGATTAGCTGATCATATGTCTTCTTTGGAGTCTACACAGCCATTCACGTGTATTTTGCAGGTTTATTATTTTTCATGGTATGGAAGGGGTTAAGAGTTTCTGGTATAAATCTGCTGAGATTCCATTAGGCTTTTTGTCTCAGTTGCTGCTCATTGGGGGCCACTCCCTTTTATTATTTAAATGCACTTTTGGCTTCCTCTCTTGCTAGCAATAGAAACTTCTGTGTCTTCCATTGAAGCCGTGCAGTTCTATTTGTTTGTATGTTTCCCTTGCTTTTTTCCTTTTCTGTGTTGTCTTGTCCTAGTAATAAGACCAGCATCTTGCTCTATATCTCTTTAGTCAGGGCAAAGCCCAGAATCAGCCAGGGCTTAGGCACGCGATGGAGCATGGAAGAAAGGACCCTTCTAGGGAGATTGCAAGGCATAATATATTAGCCCAGCATTAAGTGAGTGTCTCCCCCTTTCCCTATTGTCAAGGCTCACATTTCCTGTTTTTCCCTCTCAATTTGCGCCACTTGCAGGACATCTCTCTGCCCTGGCGTAACAGTTACCCTCGTACACCAATCTCTGGGTCTGGAGGTGGATGGACTGGCAGTTTTTCCTAATCTGTATAAACAGTGCTTGTTCAGCGCTGGGTATACAGCAATCGAGAAGGTAGACATGACTACAAACTATGTCTGCCTACTCGGCTGGGAGTCTAACTTTGTCTGACAGCTGGCACCACCCTCTCATAGTTGCACAATGCGTGCAGCAGCACTATTATGCAGACATGCTTTAGAACGCCATTGCAGAATAGAATAGTTTATAGTTTAGCTGCCCTGAAGTAGTTAGTTAAATTTCATCATCGGTTAATTTACCAGTGAGCTAAGATCTGATATAATGATTTTGGTATTCCCATGGTTAGAATGTGCAGTACGAGTGTCATCTGATTATCTCGTACATGAGGAAATAAAAAAAAATGTCTCTACCTTCTTCATTCTGACAGTTATTGGGAATTTTTTCACTGACCACTCGACTTGCATTGCAGATTTTGATCTGACCCTTGGATAAAAACCAGAAATGCCTGTCATATTTTCTGCGGACGACTTGAGCCGGGGAAAAAAATTAAACATGTGAATGGCCCCATATACTATCACTGGTACGAGTGCTATCCTTGAAAAACATAGATAGAACGTGCATGTGAAAATCGACTGTCTGAATGAGGCCTTAGGTTTAGTCATCACTCACACAGTTGTGTTACACGTACATGTGTTATCTGCTTTATTCACGGATACCATGCACACCCCTTATAATTTATGGTGCTATTCACATCTCAGTGCTTTCTCATGGGCCGTCTATCCATTTAAAACTCATGGAGACATGTCCATTTTCAACGGTATTACGGATGAAAAGTGAGAATACAAGTCCATCAAAAAAAAGTACAGCACATGGATACCATCTGTGTACCATTTGCATCCTGTCCGCATGTAACATTACAAAGAACACGAGAAGCTTTGTAATTTTATTTATTTATCCAACGTTGAAAAACACTCATGACACACTAATGGTAAAAATAGACACATGGATGACAGAATGATGATCCAAAACAATGATGATGCCGACACCATTTTTGTGTACTTGAAAATTACTGATGTGTGAATAAGGCCTTAGACAAAGAACAGTTCAATCAGAAGATGGAAAAACTACTCATGCTCATCTGGGCCTCCCCCAGTAATGGAGGCTGTTCACTGTTGATATTTTCGTTTGATATATTGAAAATCTTGCTATCTTGCATTCTATTTTGCAGTCATGGTCAAAAGTGTTGGCACCCTTGAAATTGTTCCATAAAATGACTTATTTCTGCCAAAAAATTCTTGGAAAGATATATATATTGGTACCGTGTTAGCCAGTGGATAGAAAAATATTTAGAATTTAGAGTCCTCAGTGGTTGATACCTTTTAATGGCTAACTGAAAAGATTAGCCATTAACCCCTTCACCCCAAAGCCTGTTTTCACCTAAGTGACAGGGCCAATTTTTACAATTCTGACCACTGTCACTTTATGAGGTCATAACTCTGAAACGCTTCAATGGATCCTGGTGATTCTGACACTGTTTTCTCGTGACATATTGTACTTAATGATAGTGGTAAAACTTCTTCGATATGACTTGCATTTATTTGTGAAAAAAACAAAAATTTGTCGGAAATTATGAAAATTTAGCAATTTTCAAACTCTTAGTTTTTATGCCCTTAAATTAGAGAGTTATATCACATAATATAGTTAATAAACAACATTTCCCACATGTCTGCTTTACATCAGCACAATTTTGGAAACATAATTTTTTTTTGTTAGGACGTTATAAGGGTTAAAAGTTAACCAGCGATTTCTCATTTTTGCAACAAAATTTGCAAAACCATTTTTTTACGGACCACCTCACACTTGAAGTGACTTTGAGGGGTCTATATGACAGAAAATGCCCAAGAATGACACCATTCTAAAAATTGCACCCCTCAAGGTACTCAAAACCACATTCAAAAAGTTTATTAACCCTTCAGGTGCTTCACAGGAATTTTTTGAATGTTTAAAAAAATTGAACATTTAACTTTTTTTTCACAAAATGTTTATTTCAGGTCCAATTTGTTTCATTTTACCAAGGGTAACAGGAGAAATTGGACCACAAACGTCGTTGTACAATTTGTCCTGAGTATGCCGATACCCCATATGTGGGGGTAAACCACTGTTTGGGCACATGGCAGAGCTCGGAAGGGAAGGAGCGCCATTTGACTTTTCAATGCAAGATTTGCTGGAATTGAGATCGGAGCCCATGTCACGATTGGAGAGCCCCTGATGTGCATAAACAGTGGAAACCCCCACAAGTGACACCATTTTGGAAAGTAGACCCCCTAAGGAACTAATCTAGATGTGTGGTGAGCACTATGAACCTCCAAGTGCTTCACAGAAGTTTATAATGTAGAGCCGTAAAAAATATGTTATATTAATTTTCACAAAAAATGATCTTTTTGCCCCAAATTTTTTATTTTCCAAAGGGTAACAGGATAAATTGGACCCCAAAAGTTGTTGTGCAATTTGTCCTGAGTACGTCGATACTTCATATATGGGGATAAACCACTGTTTGAGCGCATGGCAGAGCTCGGAAGGGAAGGAGTGCCATTTGACTTTTCAATGCAAAATTGGCTGGAATTGAGATCGGACGCCATGTCGCATTTGGAGAGCCCCTGACGTGCCTTAACAGTGGAAACCCCCCACAAGTGACCCCATTTTGGAAAGAAGACCCCCTAAGGAGCTTATCTAGATGTATGGTGAGCACTTTTAACCCCCAATTGTTTCACTAAAGTTTAGAATGTAGCATTGTGAAAATTAAAAAATAATTTTTTCTTTCCACAAAATGATGTTTTAGCCCGCAATTTTTTTTCCCAAGGGTAACAGGAGAAATTGGACCACAAATGTTATTGTCCAATTTGTCCTGAGTACGCTGATACTCCACATGTGGGGGGAAACCACCGTTTGAGTGCATGGCAGAGCTCGGAAGGGAAGGAGCACCGTTTGAAATGCAGACTTAGATGGATTGGTCTGCAGGCATCACGTTGCTTTTGCAGAGCCCCTGATGTACCTAAACAGTAGAAACCCACCACAAGTGACCCCATATTGGAAACTAGACCCCCCAAGGAACTTATCTAGATGTGTTGTGAGAGCTTTGAACCAACAAGTGTTTCACTACAGTTTATAACGCAGAGCCGTGAAAATAAAAAATATTTTTTTTTCCACGAAAATGATATTTTATCCCCTATGTTTTTATTTTCCCAAGGGTAACAGGACAAATTGGACCCCAAAAGTTGTTGTCCAACTTGTCCTGAGAACGCTGATACCCCATATGTTGGGGGGAACCACTGTTTGGGCACACAGGAGAACTCGGAAGGGAAGGAGCCCTGTTTTACTTTTTCAAAGCAGAATTGGCTGGAATTGAGATCGGACGCCATGTCGCGTTTGGAGAGCCCCTGATGTGCCTAAACAGTGGAAACCCCCAATTATAACTGAAACCCTAACCCCAACCCTAGCCCTAACCCTAGCCCTAGCCCTAACCCTAGCCCTAACCCTAGCCCTAACCCTAGCCCTAACCCTAACCCTAGCCCTAACCTTAACCCTAACCCTAGCCCTAACCCTAGCCCTAATGGGAAAATGGAAATAAATACTTTTTTTTACATTTTATTATTTTTCCCTAACTAAGGGGGTGATGAAGGGGGGTTTGATTTACTTTTATAACGTTTTTTAGGCGGATTTTTAGGGTTGGCAGCTGTCACACACTAAAATACGCTTTTTATTGCAAAAAATAGTTTTTGCATCACCACATTTTGAGAGCTATAATTTATCCATATTTTGGCCCACAGAGTCATATGAGGTCTTGTTTTTTGCGGGACGAGTTGTCGTTTTCATTGGTAACATTTTCGGGCAGATAACATTTTTTGATCGCTTTTTATTCCGATTTTTGGGAGGCGGAATGAACAAAAACCAGCAATTCCTGAATTTCTTTTAGGGGGGGCGTTTATACCGTTCCACGTGTGGTAAAATGGATAAAGCAGTTTTATTCTTCAGGTCAGTACGATTACAGTGATACCTCATTTATGTAATTTTTTTTATGTTTTGGCACTTTTACACAATAAAAACTATTTTATATAAAAAAATAATTTTTGCATCGCATTATTCTGAGAGCTATAACTTTTTTATTTTTCTGCTGATGATGCTGTATGGCGGCTTTTTTTTTGCGGGACAAGATGACATTTTCAGAGGTACCATGGTTATTTATATCCGTCATTTTGATCGCGTGTTATTCCACTTTTTGTTCGCCTGTATGATAACAAAGCAATGTTTTTTGCCTTGTTTTTTATTTTATTTTTTTGCGGTGTTCACTGAAGGGGTTAACTAGTGGGATAGTTTTATAGAGCGGGTCGTTACGGGCGCGGCGATACCAAATATGTGTACATTTATTGTTTTTTTTTTTTTTACATAAATAAATGGATTTATTGGGAAATAAACACTTTAAATAAATCGCTCTGTGATGACTCTATATAATATATGAGATTCACTTTTTGTATTGAAGAACTGAAATAAAATAACTTTTTGATGATATTCTAATTTTGTGAGAACCACCTGTACATTATGTAGTAATCAATTATTTGACAATAGCATTTACAGGAAGCATTGAGGGAGATTTATTAAAGTGATTCTTAGCTGTCTATACCACTATTTGAGCCAGGTATATTTACCTCTGTAACCCTGCAGCCTTTCAGAGAAAATAGAGATCCAGCGTTTCCATCATTTGGAGTAAAAGAAGACATAGTACAGGAACACTTTTATTGTGCTTTCTATGTAGGATTTCATCCATCTATTGCAGCACAAAAATATCAGAAACTGCTAAAACATATAATCTGTCAACTGCTTCTTCTGTGCTCAGTAGGTTTAATTAGCTTTTTGTGGGCTCACACCAACAGTTGGCTACTGATATAGTAGACAATAGTCATCATTATATAAGAAACACATGCTATCTATAAACCCCATGATCCTAGCATTGCCTTATGAAAATTGTTGTGTCTTGACGGGAGACCAGTAGATTAAAGAAATAATATATGAAAGCAATTATAATTCTGAGAAAAAATGCTGCAACAAGGTGACCTCACAGTACCAATAGTGGTTCACTATAACAGTATTTTTAATGATTGTACTTCATGTTGGTAAAACAGTCACTGTTTTAATGATTTTATACTCTGTTATTAACCCTATCCATGTTGTGTCTTAACTTCATGTCTTTATAATTATACAGTTTAGGATCATGAAAATAAAAAAATCAAATCAGGGAAAATAGCACAGAGGAACAATAGCAAGAAATAAGAGCAAGCTCATACAATAAGCAAATAAATGGCAGGACAATACACTTGGAAATATATCATCATGCCCTATGCAATCTTTGAGTGTCATTTGTTTCGGAAACCAAATGCGGCTGATAATCCTCAGGCCACCAGGGCCTGGATCATCTTTACTTGTCAGTTGCCTAAGCAATTAGATGCTGCTGAGAATCCACCGCAGCTCTGCCACAGGTTAAATCAGCAGGGTCAAAAGTGAGAAGGAATAAGCGTCTGTTTGCAAGATCATTAAAGACAGCCATGACTGCTTGCTGTGACATGGCACTGAAAATGATTTTCTTTATTTGTGACAGATCGGACAGTTTCTCTTTTGCTGTTTTTACTTAGTTTTAATAACAGCTGGGGATGAACCAACAGTAAAGTACTCGGATACTTGGTACTGGAATAGAGCGATTTGAAATGCTACGGTGCTCGATTCGAATACTGAGCATAATGTACGTCAATGAAGAACTCAAGCATTTTTCCGGCAAACTGTTACTCGATGGCCAAGGGGTTAGAAGAGAGAGAGAGAAAGAATATTCTCGGTTTCAGTGCTATGCAGCTCAGGGATACGAGCACTCGAGCACTATGCGATACTCAGCACTGTTTGGTACTTGATCGAGCACCCAAATGCTAGATCATGTATTGAGCATTGGCAAGCATGCTCGCCCATCACTACTAACAGCCCTCAGTATTTTTGGTGGCAAAGCTCAATTTAGTAGCCACCTAATGGTTAGTTATTGGTAAATTCATCTTCCTGGTGGTCATATATCTTGTAAAGATTCTATTTAGAGTTGAGCAACTTTTACTTTTTTAGGATCGAGTCAGGTTTCGCGAAACCCGACTTTCTCAAATGTCGGGTCGGGTGAAATCAGCCGATTATTGCGAAAAGTCGGGGGCCGACCGAAGCACGAAACACAATGCAAGTCAATTGGGGAATCAAAGTCGGCAGTGAGTGGACGACAGGAAAACACCTACAGTGTCCATTTTAATGCCAAAAACATCAATTCTTATTTCTTAAGCTTGTCAATCTTAATTTACTTTATAATAGTTAGGCATTGAAAACAGGGGCTCATTTGGCTAAAGTTGTGGGGGGATAGGGCTGGCTCAAGATTTTCGTGGGCCCAGGAAACGCAGAATACGTTACGGTGGTGGAGCAGGGAGAGGTAAGTATTTCAACTTTGCAAGTGCTGTGATCCTGAGCAAGCAGGGGGGGCCCACTAGTTGGCTCTGGCACAGGGCCCCTCATAGTATGGTGGTGTGTTTGACGGCGGGCAGCGCCTCCCACTGCCAGAGAAACTTTTGCGTACTATGAGGGGCCCTGTGCCAGTGCCAACGAGTATGCCCCCCCACCTGATGAAAAAAACTGCACTTTCATCTGCACCTTCCTCTTTGTCCCCGTGTAAGGTGGTATAGTATGCGGGAAGGGGAACCTGACTTTCAGCAGGGTCAGATTCTGGCTCTGTAGAGTGCTAGGGGAATGTAGTGGTCTGGGTCAATGCACCAACAGACTCATCTAGCAGTGGCTGGGCAATGGGCAGGATGAGGAGGAAACACAGATATAAGCCCAAAATAAAAAAAAGTAGGCTAAAAGCAGTTCAAAATTGGTAACAGGGCTAAACAGGCGGCATAGCTTTGTTCAGTGGAGGACAACTGTAATGAGTGGCGCAGACACAGTTAGCATGCCCAAAATAAAAAAGTATTCTAAATGCAGTTCAAAATTAGTAAGAGGAGTACACAGGCGGCATAGCTTTGTTCAGCGGAGGAGGACAACTGTTATGAGAGGCTCACATAGACTTAGTAGGCCTAAAACAAAAAAAGTAGGCTAAATGCAGTTCAATATTGGTAACAGGAGTACACAGGCGGCATAGCTTTGTTCAGCGGAGGAGGACAACTGTCATGAGAGGCTCACACAGACTTAGTAGGCCTAAAATAAAAAAGTAGGCTAAATACAGTTCAAAATAGGTAAGAGGAGTACACAGTCAGCATAGCTTTTTTCAGCGGAGGAGGACAACTGTTATGCAAGGCTTACACAGTTACTAGGCCCAAGTAAGTAAGTAGGCTAAATGCAGTTCAAAATTGGTAAGAGGAGTACACAAGCGGCATAGCTTTTTCAGCAGAGGAGGACAACTGTTATGAGAGGCTCACATAGTTACTAGGCCCAAGTAAGTAAGTAGGCCAAATGCAGTTCAAAATTGGTAAGAGGAGTACACAGGCGGCATAGCTTTTTTCAGCGGAGGAGGACAACTGTTATGAGAGGCTCAGACAGACTTAGTAGGCCTAAAATAAAAAAGTAGGCTAAATGCAGTTCAAAATAGGTAAGAGGAGTACACAGGCAGCATTGCTTTGTTCAGTGGAGGACAACTGTAAAAAGTGGCTGACACAGTTAGTAGTCCAAAATAATAAGGTGGGCTAAATGACAGCCAAAAAATGTTCATAAATAAGCTGGTGGCATAGCTAGGTACAGGGGTGGGCTCCTCAGCTGAGTAGTAGACAGTGGTAGTTGGCGTAAAGTATTAACTGGTCTAAATAGAGGCCAGGGCCCCTGTATATTTTTACTATCATCTATCATTTCAACAAATTTGTATTGGCAGTGCCATTGAAGGATTTAACAACACAGACAACACAGTGGTGGAGCAGGGAGAGGTAAGTTTTGCAAGTGGTAGAGCACTGTTCGAGCTAGGGGGGAACACTCTCTCGTGGGCAGCGGTACTGGCACAGGGCCCCTCATAATATGATGGTGTGTCCGACGTTGGTTGTGCACCCCCACCATTAGAGACACTTCATTGTACTATGAGGGACCCTGTGTCAGTTTCGTCGCCCAAGAGTGGGCAGACCCACCTGTCCAGGCAAACGGCACTCGCACAGGTGCTTGCGCCAAGTGGTGACCACGGCCCTTTGGGGGGAGTCAGCCCATATAGGGAGGTATAAAAATGGCCTATGGTGGACATTCAACAGCTGCAAATGGAGGAAATGGAGCAGTCAGTAAGAGGAGGCCAAAAGCAAGACATTTTTAAGGCAAGCTACGTGTCAGCAGGGGAAGATGGGGCAAAATAATTTGAAATCCATGATTGGTTCATTTTAATGAAGGTTAGATCATCAACATTTCGGTTAGCCAGACGTGTCCTTTTTTTGGTCAGTATTGAACCAGCAGCACTGAAGACTCTTTCTGATAGCAGCTGGGCAAGCGAGCTCCTGTAATGCATATTCTACCAATTCAGGTCAGGTGTCTATTTTAGATGCCCAGTAATCAAAGGGGAATGACCTGTGAGGGAGAACATCGATAAGGGAGGAAAAATAGTTGGTAACCATACTGGAAAAATGCTATCTCCTGTCACTTTGAATTGATGCAGCAGTACCTGTCGTGCCTGCGGTCATTGCGAAATCACTCCACAACCTGGTCAGAAAACCCCTCTGTCCAATGCCACTTCGGATTTGTGCACCTCTAACACCTCTGCCATGTTGCCCCCTACAGCTCGTGTGAGAACCATCACCGCCGCTGTGTGCTGGGAATGCCTGAACCAAACAAGAGTTGCTTGTTTGGTAGCCAATATTTGCTCAAGGTTCTCATGTGGCATGATATTTTGCATTTTCCTTTGTATCGTGGATCCAGGAGGCAGGCCAACCAGTAATCGTCATCGGTCATCATTTTAATAATGCGGGGGTCCCGTTTTAGGATACCCAAGGCATACTCTGCCATGTGGGCCAATGTTCCAGGTGTCAATTCACTGCTTGTGCTGGGTTGAGGAGCACTTTCTTGCAAATCAACATCACTTGTCTCCCGCAAAAACCCTGTACCTGACCTTGCAACACCACCAGTTTCTATTGCCCCCTGAGAAGCATCCTCCTCCCATAAATATTCATCCCCATCATCTTCCTCCTCTTCGTCCACCACCTCGTCCAGGAGAGTTCCCTGACCAGACAATGGCTGACTGTCATCAAGGCTTCCCTCCTCCTCGGCTGCAGACGACTGCGCCTTGATGTGCGTCAAACTTTGCATCAGCAGACGCATTAGTGGGATGCTCATGCTTATGATGGTGTTGTCTGCACTTACCAGCCGTGTGCATTCCTCAAAACACTGAAGGACTTGACAGAGGTCTTGGAGCTTCGACCACTGCACACCAGACAACTCCATGTCTGCCATCCAACTGCCTGCCCGTGTATGTGTATCCTCCCACAAATAAATGACAGCACACCTCTGTTCGCACAGCCTCTGAAGCATGTGCAGTGTGGAGTTCCACATTGTTGCAATGTCGATTATTAGGCGGTGCTGGGGAAGATTCAGCGATCGCTGATGGTTCTGCATACGGCTGGAGTGTACGGGCGACTGGCGGATGTGCGAGCAAAGTCTTCGCACCTTCAGGAGCAGGGCTGGTAACTCCGGATAATTTTTTAGGAAGCACTGCACCACCAGGTTCAATGTATGAGCCAGGCAAGGAATGTGTTTCAGTTCTGAAAGGGCTATGGCAGCCATAAAATTCCTTCCGTTATCACTGACTACCTTGCCTGCCTCAAGATGTACAGTGCCCAGCCATGACTGAGTTTCTTGCTGCAAGTACTCGGCCAGTACTTTCGCAGTGTGTTTGTTGCCGCCCAAACACTTCATTTGTAGCACAGCCTGCTGACGCTTATCACTAGCTGTTTGATAATGGGACACCTCGTGTGCAACACTGGCAGCTGCGGAAGGAGTGGTCGTGCGACTGCGCCCTGTGGATGAGCTTTCACTTCTGGAGGAGGAGGAGGGGTGGTGAACGCCTACAGCAAACTGTTTCCTAGACTGCGGGCTAGGCAGAACTGTCCCAATGTGGCTGTCCCCTGTTGACCCTGCATCCACCACATTAACCCAGTGCGCCGTGATGGACACGTAACGTCCCTTGCCATGCCTACTGGTCCATGCATCTGTTGTGAGGTGCACCTTTTTACTGACTGACTGCCTCAGTGCATGGACAATGCGGTCTTTGACATGTTGGGGGAGTGCTGCGATGGCTTTTCTCGCAAAGAAGTGTCGACTGTGTAGGTCATGGCGTGGTACTGCGTAGGCCATCAGGGCTTTGAAAGCTTTGCTTTCAACCAACCGGTAGGGCATCATCTCTATCAAGATTAGTCTAGCAATGTGGGCATTCAAACCCTGTGTACGCAGATGACATGATGAGTACTTTCTTTTCCTAACGAGAGTCTCTTGTAGGGTGAGCTGGACTGGAGAGCTGCATATGGTGTAACTAGCGGGGGTGGTGGTGGACATGGCAGATTGAGAGAGGGTTGGTGATGGTATTCTTGATGTTGGCCTACCTACAGTGTTTCCTACCAAGAACATTGTGACTCCCTGACTGCTTTGGCCTTGCGACAATACCTCCACATTTGCTGCTGGTGTTGTCCTAACCGGTGGGCTTACAGTGAGGAAAGCAATGTAGCTTTGCTGAATACCTTCATTCTCAGCAGGTGCACCAACGGTACTGGACGTTTGGTAGTTAGTCCAGGCTTGCAAGTGCATGCTGGTTAAATGTCTACGCATGCACGTTGTATTTAAATTTAGGAGATTCTTCCCTCTGCTAAAGGTCTTTGAGCACTTCTTACAGATAACTTTGCACTGATTATTCGGATCTTGGTTAAAAAATTCCCACACTTTTCAGGCATTGCATGCTGTGCTACTTTCACCGGATGGCCATGCTGTCCTAAAACTGTTTTTGGTTTTGACAAACATTTTTGGCCAGATACGGGCCTGCCAGATGAAAGCTGTTGAGATGTAGATGGCTGCTGAGGATCATTCTCCTCCACCTCTGAGCTACTGGCAGCGGCACCCTCTTCCCCCAATGGCTGCCAATCTGGATGAACAACTGGGTCATCTATCGCCTCCTCTTCAATGTCATGTGCACCTTCCTCTGTGTCACCGTGTAAGTTGCTATAGCGTTCATGACAGGGCACCATAGTCTCATCAGGGTCAGAATCTGGCTCAGTACACTGCGAGGGCAATGTAGTGATCTGAGTCAATGGAAAAGCATAATAATCTAGCTGAGGCTGTGCATCTGTGCACTCCATGTTCGATTCATCTTGTAATGGGCTTTTAACAATTTCCCTCTCTAACCCAGGCACGGTATGTGTAAAGAGCTCCATGGAGTAAACTGTAGTTTCTCCTGCCGCATCCTTCACTTTTGGTTAGGGTGAAGGACACAAGGAAGCGACTTGTTCCTGACCGGGAGCATCCAATGACGACTCACTGCTTTTAGATTTCGAACCTTCTGAAGAGGAGGCGAAAGAGCAAGAGGCTGAGTCAGCAAGGAAAGCCAAAACTTTTTCCTGCTGCTCCGGCTTTAAAAGCTGTTTTCCTACTCCCAGATAAGGGAGCCTTCGAGGCCTTTTGTAGCCAGACGATGATGCTGGCTCAAAACCTCGAGCCTTTGGTGCTATTTTGCTTTTCCCACTACCACTAGATGCTCCACCACCACCACCATCAGTACCATGACCGCCCACGGCCTCTTCCACCAGACTTCCTGATTTTTGGAAAAATCTAACCAAAATAGCAACCGTTATATGGTACTGTGAAACAAGGTAGAAGGTGTATATAAACTTGTGGAGAATTTAAATTTTTTTTTTGGGGGGGGGAGACTGCAACAAAACTCAGGCGTAGTGTATTACACTACACAATGTAAGTGGCAGAACGTGGCTGGAAGATGTACGACAAACTAACAGAACTGTGACGTAGATCCACTTAGTGCCAATATAAATCTCCCTTTTTTTGGGGGGAGACTGCAACAAAACTCAGACCCAGTGTATTACACTACACAATGTAATTGGCAGAACGCGGCTGAAAGATGTACGACAAACTAACAGAACTGTGACGTAGATCCACTTAGTGCCAATTTAAATCTCCCTTTTTTGGGGGGGAGACTGCAACAAAACTCAGGCCCAGTGTATTACACTACACAATGTAAGTGGCAGAACAAGGCTGGAAGATGTACGACCAACTAACAGAACTGTGACGTAGATCCACTTAGTGCCAATTTAAATCTCCCTTTTTTGGGGGGAGACTGCAACAAAACTCAGGCCCAGTGTATTACACTACACAATGTAAGTGGCAGAACGTGGCTGGAAGATGTACGACAAAGTAACAGAACTGTGACGTAGATCCACTTAGTGCCAATTTAGATCTCCCTTTTTTTGGGGGGGAGACTGCAACAAAACTCAGGCCCAGTGTATTACAACACACAATGTAAGTGGCAGAACGTGGCTGGAAGATGTATGTCAAACTAACAGAACTGTGACGTAGATCCACTTAGTGCCAATTTAAATCTCCCTTTCTTTTGGGGGGGGTGACTGCAACAAAACTCAGGCCCAGTGTATTACACTACACAATGTAAGTGGCAGAACGTGGCTGGCTGATATACGACAAGCTAACAAAACTGACGTAGATCCACTTAGTGCCAATTTAAATCTCCCTTTTTTTTTGGGGGGGGAGACTGCAACAAAACTCAGGCCCAGTGTATTACACTACACAATGTAAGTGGCAGAACGTGGCTGAAAGATATATAAAAAAATACAAGGGCTGTAGTACAATTTCAGTCTCACTAGAATGATCTCAGGACAAGTATGGCAGCAATAAAAAGGACTGCTGCACACAAAAGTGTGGACAAATAAACAAGAGAACTGTGCAGAAAGGAGCAAGAGGATTTTTGCTTTTAAAAAGCAGTTGGTTTGCACAGCGGCGTACAAACAGCAATGCAGCTATCAGGGAGCCTTATAAGGCAGCCTAATAAGCTACAGAGCTGATGCACAAAAATATAGCCTCCACTGTCCCTGCAAAGAAAAGGTGGTGTTGGACAGTGGAAATCGCTACAGCACAAGCAGTTTTGGGGTTAATCTTCCCTCCCTAACTATATCCCTTCTTCTGATGCAGCTGCAGCAACCTCTCCCTATGCTAAGATCGGCAGAAGTAAGATGGCGGTCGGCGTGCATGCCCCTTTATAGCCCCTGTGACACCACAGAAAGCAAGCCAATCACTGTAATGCCCGTCTCTAAGATGGTGGGGACCGAGACCTATGTCATCACGCTGCCCACACTCTGCGTCCTCATTCATTGTATGAGAAATGGCGCTGAACGCATTATGCGAAACGGGACTTTGGCACACTGATCGCCGACGTCATGGCCGATCCCACACTAGGATCGGGTCGGGTTTAATGAAACCCGACTTTGCCGAAAGTCGGCGATTTTTGAATTTGTCCGATCCATTTCGCTCAACCCTAATCCTATTCACTCTCTGGGTGAATTCTCCAGAAATGTGGGGCATTGCGGCTGCCAGTAAGCCAGTTTTTTAGTCTTAGAGAGGGACAATTATAACACTCTTCATTGAGCCAGGGCGACACATTGAATTATTATGGTACCAACCATCTCAGTTAGGATGGGAACAGTATAGGGCGAATTCAGCCCTCTAACTCTGTCCCCTCCTTTTCTTGTTTGATATATTTCTATTTTTATTCTTGAATCTGTGTTGTGTGTACCTCATTTTAATTTAATATTTAATAAAAAAAATATGGTTCTGGGAGTTTGTATTTTTGGTTATCTATAGTATACAACTTGGAGTTATTCCTTTATGGAGGCTGCAGAGATATTTTCTAACAAAGGTGTTTTACCATCATCCATAGATCGTGTTGGAGTTATCTCTTTTCTAAGGCTGCAGCAGAGAAAAAGAGCATACATATCTACTGGGGGCACAATTGGGGAACCATCATTTGATTGAAGGGGTGGGGGAGGGAGGGAGAGAGAATATTATATCAATTAAGTAATTTTGTTTAGCCTCAATTGAGTAAGTGAACGATCTCCAATCAAATTAGGTTTTAAAACCATTTTTGTTTTTCCTGTAGCTATTGAGGTGATAGAGATTGGGTTTGGAAAACCATTATAAAATTAGCAGCAAAATATGACTCAAAACACATTAAACTTTTTTCATGTATTTTCAACAATATGATGCTTAACCCCTTTCTGTCCTCTTATGGAATAGTATGTCCGAGGACAGAACCTTTGCTTTGATGCGGGCTCCTGTTTCGTACAGCTAACATGTGCCCATAATAGCAGCGGGTGGAATCGCGATCCACCCACCACTATTAACTAGTTAAATGCCGCTGTCAAACTCTGACAACAGCATTTAACTAGCGCTTCCAGCCATCGGGCTGGAAATGCGCACATCGCTGACACCCGTCATGTGATCGGGGTCAGCGATGCGTCGGCATGACAAGCAGAGGTCTCCTGAAGACCTCTATGGTTGTTGATGCCGGATTGCTGTGAACGCCACCCTGTGGTCAGCGTTCATAACAATGCAGCAATTCTACTACATAGGAGCAATCTGAGCATCGCTCCTATGGAGCAGAGTCGGTCAGGGTATGCCAGCTTCTAGCCTCCCATGGAGGCTATTGAAGCATGGCAAAATAAAAAAAAAGTTTTGAAAATAAATAAATAAATAAAAGTTTAAATCACCCCCCTTTCACCTCATTCAAAATAAAACAATAAAAAAACAAACATATACATTATTTGGTATCGCCACTTTCAGAATCGCCCGATCTATTAATAAAAAAAGGATTAACCTGATCGCTAAACGACGTAGTGAGAGAAAAATTCAAAAAGCCAGAATTACGTTTTTTTGGTCACCGCGACATTGCATTAAAATGCAATAACAGTCGATCAAAAGAATGTATCTGCACCAAAATGGATTCATTAAAATTGTCAGCTCGGCACGCAAAAAATAAGCCATCACCCAACCCCAGATCACAAAAAATGGAGACGCTCCGGGTATCGGAAAATTGTCAATTTTTTTTCTTTTTTTTTTTTTAGCAAAGTTTACCACTTAGATAAAAAAAATATATATGTTTTGTATGTATGAACACATGATGACCTGGAGAATCCTAATGCAGATCAGTTTTATCATTTAGTTAACTTAGCAAAAAAGCCAAACAGAAAACCAGTGTGGGATTGCACTTTTTTGCAATTTCTCCACACTGGGATTTTTTTCCTGTTTTCTAGTACACGGCATGCTAAAACCAATGTTGTTGTTCAAAAGAACAACTCGTCCCGCAAAAAATAAGCCCTCACATGGCCATATTGATTGAAAAATAAAAAAGTTATGGCTCTGGGATGAGATGGAGCCAAAAACGAAAATGCAAAACAGAAAAAAGCTGGGGACAATAAGGGGTTAAAAGGAAAGTTGACTTAGTTGTAAGGCAGTAGTATGTAAGGTAGTACTTTTTAATTTTCTTTAGCTTTGACAGTTTTTTACTTCAGCTGTACTCCATCAGAGAAAAGCTACGATTTCTGATTGTTTAGCTGCATGTTCTAATCTGTGGTATTGTAAAATACTATAATAGTGTAATTCTATTGGACAGTCGCAGAGTCAAGTCTGTTAAGTGTATTAAAAAAATAAAGTAGAAAATAAAAAAAGTTTTTAAAAAATAAAAGTATAGAAAAATCCCCATTTTCCCCACATTGAAAAGAATTTAAAAATCCCAACTTATCTGGCATTGCCTTCCATAGGGGTCCAGTCTGTCATAATAAAATTATCCTATGCAGTAAACACTGCAAACAAAAAAAAAACTTGAAACACCAGAATTGTGTTTTTTTTTCAGTCACTACACCTCTATTAAATAATACAATAAAAAGTGATCAATGTTTCTGTACATCAAAATGGTATCAGTGAAAATGATAACTTTCCATGCAAAAAACAAGCCCCCATCTATCTCAATACACAGATACATATATGCTAGCCACCTTAGGGAGAGACCCAAGTTGGGCTAAATGTAGCGGGACGAAAGAGACCGAAAAGCCCTCTACTTAAAGGAAATACATAGTGGATGCTTTCCTGAAACGGAAAGTATTTGCAAGCAGCATAATACAAAGAATAGCAGGTTTACCCAGAATCCTTTGCAATACACAATTCTGGTGTTTCAAGTTTTTTTTTTGTTTGCAGTGTTTACTGCATAGGATAATTTTATTATGACAGACTGGACCCCTATGGAAGGCAATGCCAGATAAGTTGGGATTTTTAAATTCTTTTCAATGTGGGGAAAATGGGGATTTTTCTATACTTTTATTTTTTAAAAACTTTTTTTATTTTCTACTTTATTTTTTTAATACACTTAACAGACTTGACTCTGCGACTGTCCAATAGAATTACACTATTATAGTATTTTACAATACCACAGATTAGAATTTTACAATACACAGAAAAATTCTTACAGTTCATAGAAAACAGAGACACAATCTAATTTTTTTTAATCTAATTTTCACTACAACAAAGATAGATTGATTATAAACTAAATGCAAATTAACCAACAGCAAGTAAAAGATCAACAGATAACTGTTCCACAAATGAAATACTTGAAAGTTTATTGTTGACACTTGCTATAGGAATATTTTGATTTTAATGAACTGCTGTCATGAAGGAATAATAGTTTAAACTTCATCAAAACCTTTACTCCTATTTATCTGCTTATTGTTCCTCAGATAAAAATGGCATATTCTGTAGTTAGTCTTTGATAGAATCCATCTTCCATAATTGCTTCTAGCTATGTGGGTGGTCCATTTATACCCCTTTCTCTCCAAAGCTTCTTTATGAATTATTATCTGATCGTAGCTAGTGATGAAAGAGCTCCGTAATATTCGTAATAATCTCTATAATCGTAACGAGAACTTTGTAAAAATCTCGTATTCGTTCCGAATATCAAGTACAATGCAAGTCAATTGGAAATAGCATAGTATAATATTGTATAACATAACATAGTATAACATAGTTAGCAAGGCCAAAAAAAAAGACATTTGTCCATCCAGTTCAGCCTATATTCCTTCAGAATAAATCCCCAGACCTACGTCCTTCTAAGAACCTAATAACTGTAAGATACAATATTGTTAAGCTCCAGGAAGACATCCAGGCTTCTCTTGAACCCTTCAACTAAGTTCACCATCACCACCTCCTCAGGCAAGGAATTCCAGATTCAAATTCAAATTCAAATGAGCTTTATTGGCATGACCAAGTACACGTTAGCATTTCCAAAGCATATGGTAAAAATATGGGGGTGGGGGAGGGAGGCATATAGAGGTCCAGGATATATCAGACTCCTTTTAGAGGATAGGATGTTTCCAGGGTGGGGTATAGGAGTCCATGACATATCAGGCTCTTTAGTCGGGTTATAGGGATATGTCCAGTGTTGCGGTACAGGAGTCCATGACATATCATGCTCCTCTTAGTCTGTGGCAGGCACTGACATATTCCACTGCTACGGCCACTGCACTTTCCTCTTCCCCCAGTATTATCGGCAGTTTCTCTTCCTCCTCCATGGAGGTGAGGTCTGGGAGGAGATCAGACAGTCTCTTGAAGTGAGTGTCCCTCACTGCGGAGTATTTGGGGCAGTTCAGCAGGAAGTGGGCCTTATCCTCCATGGCCTCCTGGGGGCACTGCTGGCAGAGTCTGCTCTCTCAGGGCTTGTAGTTCTGTTGGTGCCACCCGGATTCGATGAGTAGGCTGTGGGCGCTCAGTCTGTTCCGGCTCAGTATCTGTAGATCTTTGGGGTTTTCTAGTTTCTCTATATATGGGGCCAGTTTGTACTCCCTCTGTAGATTCTGGTATATTGTCAGTTTCTTGGATTTGTTTATGTCATTCCTCCAGATGCTGAGATATTCCTCTTTGACTTTGTGTACCATCTTCTGGATTTCACCTTTTGTCAGGCCATGTAAATTGATGGCTTGGTCAGACTGGCTTTGGGTACTTTTTCTTGGGAGGCTTCCTGAGGCTTCCTGGTGTAGGAAGGCTTTGTGATGGTAGGAACTGGGACTGCTACTTTGAGGATGAGCCTGGAATGACAGTGCCTTCTTCTTTATTGCGATGTGTAGTGGGAATCTGCCCTGCTCTACTCGGCAGGCGCTATTTGATGTGCTCCGATGGACTTGGAGAATATGCTTGCAGAACTCTAGGTGGAATATTTCTGTCGTCCCAGCATCCCACTTTGACCAGTTTGGGTATGAGACTGGGCCCCAGACCTCACTACCATACAGAAGGATTAGGGCCCTGATGGAGTCAAAGATTTTTAGCCAGATGGTTACTGGTGCCTTGAGATGGTACAGACGCCTTCTGATGGCATAGAAGGCTTTGGATGCCTTGTCTTTTAGTAACTCTATGGCTTGCTTGAATCTCCCTGACTGGCTGAGTTCTAGGCCCAGGTAGGTGTACCTGTTGGTTTAAGTGAACGGTTGTCTATCATAAAGGTAGGATGGCCAGTGGGTTTCTGCTTTCTTTTCTGGAACACCATGATATTAGTTTTTTTCTTGTTGATTAGCAGTGTCCATGTGCTGCTGAAGGTCTCTAGGATTTTCAGATGATCTTGGAGGCCTTTCTCAGTTGGTGATAACAGCACGAGGTCATCTGCATACAGCAGAAATTTCACCTGGGTGTCAGGGAGGGTGAGTCCTGGTGCTGAGGAGGACTCTAGGGCCACTGCCAGCTCATTGATGTAGATGTTAAAGAGCGTTGGACTGAGGCTGCAGCCCTGTCTCGCTCCTCGACTCTGTTGGAAATAGACCGTCCTCCTTCCGTTGACCTTCACACTGCAACTGTGTACAGTGTAGGAGCTTCAGATGACGTCATATGTCTTGCCTCCTATTCCGCTCCCCAGCAGTTTAGGAATAGTCCTGGGTGCCACACTGAGTCGAAGGCCTTCTTGAAGTCCACAAAGCAAGCGTATATCTTCCCGTTCTTTGTATTGTGGACATGGCTCTTGATGAGGCTGTGCAGAGTGTAGATGTGGTCAGTGGTGCGGTGGTTTGGCATGAACCCTGCTTAGCTCCTGCTGATGACGTTGTGCTCGGTGAGGAAGGTGAGGATCCTCTTGTTTAGGATGCAGTTGAAGAGTTTATCCAGGTTCCTGCTCACACATATCCCTTGGTAGTTTGCTGGGTCGTACTTGTCCCCATTTTTGTGTATAGGGGTTATGAGGCCTTGTTTCCAGTTTTTGGGGAAGCAGCCGGCCTGCAGTATGATATTTAATAGTTTTGTTATCGCAGCCTGGATGTCTGGAGGGCTGTATTTCAGCATTTGTGGGAGGATCCCATCTGGACTGATGTATTTTTTACCTTTTATCTGTGTGATCCTTTCTGTTATTTTTGTCAGTGTGATTGGTGTATCCTAAAGATTTTGGAAATCTTTGAACTTTTCCTCCATATCTTTTAGTTTTTTCATAAGCTCTTTTTGTGCCAGGTTCAGGTCTTCACTTGGAATGTCATTGTAAAGGTCCTTGAAGTACTGGAGCCAGATGTTGCCGCTCTGGATGTGGAGGCTGTTGCTTTTCTGGTTGGATCCAAGGTAATTCCACAGTTCCAAAAATTTGTTGTCTTCAAGGGCATCTTGGAGTTGGAGGAGTTTGGTAGACATGTCGTTTTGCATTTTTTTTCTGAGGATGGCTTTGTAATTTCGTTGTACGGTGTGGTAGGCTTCTCTCAGAGTGGGGTTGTTGTGGTCTCTGTGTTTTTTATTTGAGGCCATTCTTAGGGCCTTCTGTATGGTCTTGCATTCTTTGTCGAACCAGTTGTTGGGATTTTGTTTACTCGGTCTCTTGTTGATGCTTCTTTTCAGGTCAGAAATTTCTGCCATGGCATATAGAATGTCGTTAAGTTCTCTTACCGCTAGGTGTACTCCTTCTGGGTTAAGTTCATACATGTTATTATGGAAGCATTGGAGCTTCTCCTTGATCTCTGGTCTGTTGATGGCAAACTTTCTCATTGCCCTAACAGTAAAGAATCTTCCTTCTATGTTGGTGGAAAAACCTTCTCTCTTGCAGACGCAGAGAATGTCCCCTTGTGACTGTGACATTCCTTGCTATAATCAGAGATATTTGTACTGTCCCCTTATATACTTATACATGATTATTAGATCGCCCTTCAGTCTTTTTTTTCTAGACTAAATAATGCTAATTTTGCTAATCTATCCGGGTATTGTAGTTCCCCCATCCCCTTTATTAATTTTGTTGCCCTCCTTTGTACTCGCTCTAGTTCCACTATATCCTTCCTAAACACCAGTGCCCAAAACTGTACACAGTACTCCATGTGCAGTCTAACCAGAGATTTGTATAGAGGTAGTACAATGTTCTAATCATGTGCATCCAGACCTCTTTTAATGCACCCCATGATCTTGTTTGCCTTGGCAGCCGCTGCCTGGCAAGTAATTTTCTGCTGGACCCTACAAAGGGGTCTAAGGGCCTGAAGAAAAGACCAAAATTGATGGGAAAGTGATGAAATAGAATGGGAAGGGCCTAGAGAATATGCCTGCATGCATTGCTGGCTCACATATGGTTTCTGGGAATAAGTTTGTCATAGTATTATACCACTTTTACAGATACACAAGAACAACTACCAAACGCAGATTTCGATTGACAATGTATCCCCTATTTCAGTCACAATGTGGGACAACCTGTAACAAGGGCCTCCAATGACAAATATTAGTTTGGTAGGACCACTTTACATTCAAGATTTGTCCACTGCACAATGTGCATAGGGTTTGTAATAATTAGCTCTATGGGCTGAGTCATGGTTGATGCAGGAAGCCACCATCCCAAGGGCCTCCAATCACAATTAGTAGTTAGACTGGAGTAGAAATACTGTCCTGGTTTGTCCACTGCACAATGTGCATAGGGTTTGTAAAAATTAGCTCTATGGGCTGAGTCATGGTTGATGCAGGAAGACACTATCCCAAAGGCCTCCAATCACAAATAGTAGTTAGGCTGGAGTAGGAATACTGTTCTGGTTTGTCCACTGCACTATGAGCATCGGCTTTGTAAAATTAGCTCTATGGGCTGAGTCATGGTTGACGATGGAAGGAAACGGGTTTATGGGAAGGGGATGACGTTAGCAACAGTAGAATGAATCAGCTTTTTTGGTGAATTTAGGTTGGCTTGCTGTCATCTGGAGGGATTGCAAACTGTGGAGATATCCAGTCCTCGTTTAATTTAATCAGACTAAGTTTGTCTGCATTTTCCGTGGAGAAGCGTATTCGCCTATCAGTTATGATTGACCCAGCAGAACTGAAAACACCCTCTGACATAACACTAGCAGCCGGCAGTTGAGCACCTCCAAGGCATATAAGGAGACGTTGGGCCAAGTGTTCAGCTTGGACACCCAATAATTAAAGGGAACTTAAATGTCAGAAAGGACGTACATATGGTCACTTAAGCACCCCTTGACCATGTTCTGCAACTTCTCCCTCCTTGGCATTGTTACAGGCAGAGATAGCACTTGCTGTTTTGCTGGCTTATTGAAAATTGCCCATTTTGTGCACATTTTCCTTCACCTTTGTTGGACCTTGTGTTCGTGCCTCTCCCCATTATCCCTTGGTGTTGAAAACACCACCAGGATTGTTTGATGGTGATGTTTTCGGCAACTGATCTACAATGGCCCTCTTGAATAATTTCATTGTAAAATTCTTTGGTGACTCCAAAAGGATTTCCTTGTACCATGGATTGAGAAAAGTGGCCAACTAGTATTGGGTGTGAGAAATAGTGTATATCATGAGAGAGTCTTGCCACAGACACTTACACATGAACTGTACTATGTGAGCCAAGCTGCAAAAAGGTTAATATTCTGTGTCCCCAACAGTAGGAAGAGTACCCATCCTCTCCTCACTCTGACTCACCTCCTCCTCCACATCCTCCTCTCCAGCCCATCCAGGCTGCACAGACATGAAACTTGGGTTTAGTGTCCTCTCTGTGGCATTAGGAGTCTCCTATGTAGCACAGAAACACAAGTCCTCTCCTTCCCCACTCTCCTCATCTTCTTTCTAATCACCCAATGTTGCCTCAGAATATTGTCTGGGCTGGGTTGGGTAGTATCACCCATTGTGAAATCTGGCTCCATGCCAACATGCTGGGCCCTCAAAGCTTCTTCTTTGAGATTATGCAGTGATTGTTTCAAGAGACACAGCAGCATGATGTTTACACTGATAACAGCCTGATCACCGCTCACGAGCTTGGTGTAACACTCAAAGTTCTCAAAAACCTCAAAAATGTCAGCGATCCACACCCACTCGAGAGTTGTTTTGTGTGGTGGCTGACTCTCAGTCTGATGGGCATCTTGAAGCTGGTATTCAGCTATTGCCCTCTGCTGCTCACTAATCCTCACCAACATATGATAGGTTGAGTTCCACTGCAATGGCAGGTCACAAATAAGTTGGTGACTTGGCAAATTCAAGCGCTTTTGCAGCATTTTAAGATCATCAAAAGGAGTAGAGGAATGGCGTAAATGGGCACTAATGTGGCGCACCTTCTCAAGTAGGTACAGCAAGGCAGGGTAACTTTTCAGAAATTTCTGAACAACTAGGTTCAGCACGTGAGCCATGCATGGCACGTGTACCAGCTTGCCGACCTTTAAAGTCACCACCAGGTTATGCCCATTATCACAGATGACCACACCAGGTTGGAGGTGCAGCAGGGAGAGCCACTGATCGGTCTGTTGTTTTAAAGCTTGCCACAGCTCTGTTGCAGTGTGTGGTTTATGACCTAAACAGATCAGTTTCAGCAGAGCTTCCAATGTGCTGCTGCACAGGTCCCAGCTTGGCAGTGATGGGGAGTGCACTGTAGCAGAGGATGAGGAGCAGGAGGAGAGGAGAGAGGAAGTGGAATATGAAGAGGTGGAAACACTGACTAAAGTTGTGCCTGCTAATCTTGGCATGGGTAGGATGTATGATTTTCCAGTTTGCACTTCTGTTCCACCCTCCACCAGGTTCACCCAGTGTGCCGTGACAGAACTGTATCATCTCTGTCCACAACAATTTGTCCAGGTGTCTGTTGTTAGGTGTACCTTCCTGGTTATGGTGTTGGTGAGAGCACGGTTCAGATTGTTTAACTTGTGCTTGTGTAATGCATAAATTCATAGCCATGAGTCTGACCAGACGTGTCTGACCATCTTAGAAATTGCATTTTTAAATTGCAGTTTTTTAATTGCTATGAATTAGACTAGAATTCCATGGGGCATTTGAGCATTCATCACTGCTGTACTTTCATCATCCTCATCACCACCTGTATCCTCTAATCAAGCTGTTTTGTCTACCCACAGGTATGCTGCTGTCCATCTACTCTGCCTTTCCTGCAATGTGTGTTTATGTGAACTGCATATAATTCCCACCTGGTATGCTGCTGTCCATCTACTCTGCCTTTCCTGCAATGTGTGTTTATGTGAACTGCATATAATTCCCACCTGGTATGCTGCTGTCCATCTACTCTGCCTTTCCTGCAATGTGTGTTTATGTGAACTGCATATAATTCCCACCTGGTATGCTGCTGTCCATCTACTCTGCCTTTCCTGCAATGTGTGTTTATGTGAACTGCATATAATTCCCACCTGGTATGCTGCTGTCCATCTACTCTGCCTTTCCTGCAATGTGTGTTTATGTGAACTGCATATAATTCCCACCTGGTATGCTGCTGTCCATCTACTCTGCCTTTCCTGCAATGTGTGTTTATGTGAACTGCATATAATTCCCACCTGGTATGCTGCTGTCCATCTACTCTGCCTTTCCTGCAATGTGTGTTTATGTGAACTGCATATAATTCCCACCTGGTATGCTGCTGTCCATCTACTCTGCCTTTCCTGCAATGTGTGTTTATGTGAACTGCATATAATTCCCACCTGGTATGCTTTGCTTACCCATTGTTTTCTATCCATTTGTATTTCACTTCCCTTGCTTCTTGCTTGCATACCTGAGTGGCCATCTACCCCACCCCCTCTTTATGACCTGGCTTAACTGTGAACATGTGCTCTAGACACACAGGCCCACATCCTCCCTCTCAGCTGTGAGCCCTTAGGTGCCCATAAATTCATAGCCATGAGTCTGACCAGACGTGTCTGACCATCTTAGAAATTGCATTTTTAAATTGCAGTTTTTTAATTGCTATGAATTAGACTAGAATTGGACTGGAATTGACTGGAAGGTAAAGGAATAGAAAACCACTATAATGTTTCGGTTTCTTTTCACATTCACCCCCATACTACTCTATTTCTTCCTATCTCCTGTAGTCCCTCCACCCAGTAAAGAACTAGTCATTTCTCCCTCCATCCTCCCCAGTCATCTCACCTCCTCCACAGAACTATTCCTCCACATACAATCCTTTCTCGCCAGGCACACACGGCCACATCATGACCTATCCAGCTCACACCTTCTAACGCTCTGTCTGCTGCTCCTCATTGCTGGCGACATATCCCCAAATCCTGGCCCTCCTCATCACATCCCCACATTCATTTCTAATCCCCTGCCACGATCCTCTACACGTCCTCGCAACCACAGTAACCTCATACCCATTCATCCTGCCCCCGCTCCCCCAATTTCCCTATCTGGAGCACTATGGAACGCACGCTCTGTCTGCAATAAACTTCCATTTATCCATGACCTCTTTATCAATAACAAACTCTCCTTCCTCGGCATCACTGAAACCTGGCTCACCCCTTCTGACACAGCCTCCCCTGCGGCACTCTCTTACGGTGGCTTCCACCTTTCTCACACACCCCGCCCCAGCAGCAAGCATGGCGGAGGAGTTGGTTTCCTCCTGTCAGATAACTGCTCCTTCACCCCAATCCCACTGCCACCCTCTGTTATCCTCCCTTCCTTTGAGGTGCACTCTGTGCGCATCTACTCCCCCTCCAACCTCCAACTGGCTGTCATCTACCGTCCCCCAGGGCCAGCCACCACCTTCTTCGACCACTTCACCACCTGGCTACTCCACTTCCTCGCCGCTGACATCCCCACTATCATCATGGGCGACTTCAACATCCCCATTGACACTTCCCTCTCAGCTGCCACTAAACTTCTATCTCTCACTTCCTCCTTTGGCCTCACTCAATGGTCTTCTACAGCCACCCACAAAGATGGTCACACACTGGACCTCATTCTCACCCGCCTCTGCTCCCTATCTAACCTCTCAAACTCACCTCTTCCTCTTTCTGACCACAACCTACTTACATTCTCTTCCCTTTCCACTCCTTGTCTACAACCCCCACCCCACAAACTCTCACACCCTCGCAGAAATCTTAAACACCTTGATCTTCACTCACTCTCTGAATCCCTCCTCCCTCTCACAGACATAAGCTCCCTACACAATGCGGATGATGCTGCCGCTCTATATAACACCACAATAGCTGCAGCTTTGGAATCTCTTGCCCCTCTCACACATACCAAAGCTCGCAAAATCAACAGACAACCCTGGCACACCAGCATGACAAAAGAACTGAGGCGAGCTTCCAGAGCTGCTGAGCGCAGATGGAAAAGATCCCACTCCATCGAGCACTTCATCGCATTCAAACAGTCCCTCACTGCTTTCAAAACCATGCTCGCCACAGCAAAACAAACCTACTTCTCATCTCTCATATCCTCCCTGTCTCACAACCCCAAACAGTTATTCAACACCTTCAACTCTCTCCTCCGTCCCCCAGCACCTCCTTCCTCCCCACTCATCTCAGCTGAAGACTTCGCCTCATTTTTCAAGCAGAAAATTGAGAACATCAGAGACAATTTTAGTAAACAACCCCCAGAACCCTTCCTCCCAACTACCCAGCCCTCCACCTCCAAAACCAACTTCTCCACCATTACAGAAGACGGACTCTCCACTCTACTCTCAAGATCGCATCTCACCACCTGTGCACTTGACCCACTCCCATCCCACTTCATCCCAAACCTCACCACAGTCTTCATCCCAACCCTAACCCATCTCTTTAACCTATCACTAACAACTGGCATTTTCCCCTCAAGCTTTAAACATGCCACAATCACACCTATCCTCAAAAAGCCCTCTCTTGACCCACCCTCTGTATCTAGCTATCGCCCTATATCACTTCTCCCCTTTGCCTCAAAACTACTGGAACAACATGTCCATATTGAACTGTCCTCCCATCTATCTTCCTGCTCCTTCTTCGACCGCTTTCAATCAGGCTTCCGGTCACACCACTCCACTGAAACTGCCCTAACTAAGGTCACCAATGACCTATTAACCGCCAAGAGCAAGCGACACTACTCTGTCCTCCTCCTCCTGGACCTGTCCTCTGCCTTTGACACAGTGGACCATTCTCTGCTGCTGCAGACCCTCTCATCCCTTGGCATCACAGAATTGGCCCTATCCTGGATCTCATCATACCTAACTGACCGTACATTCAGCGTCTCCCACTCACACACCACCTCCTCACCTCGCCCCCTATCTGTCGGAGTTCCGCAAGGTTCAGTTCTAGGACCCCTGCTCTTCTCCATTTACACCTTTGGCCTGGGACAGCTCATAGAATCTCACGGCTTTCAGTATCATCTCTATGCTGACGACACACAGATCTACATCTCTGGACCAGATATCACCTCCCTACTAACCAGAATCCCTCAATGTCTGTCTGCTATTTCATCCTTCTTCTCCACTAGATTTCTAAAACTTAACATGGACAAAACAGAATTCATCATCTTTCCCCCATCTCACGCGATCTCCCCAACGAACCTATCCATTACAGTAAACGGCTGCCCACTCTCCCCAGTCCCACAAGCTCGCTGTCTTGGGGTAATCCTTGACACTGATCTCTCCTTTAAACCACATATCCAAACCCTTTCCACTTCCTGCCGCCTCCAACTCAAAAATATTTCACGGATCCGCACATTCCTAAACCAAGAATCTGCAAAAACCCTAGTCCATGCCCTCATCATCTCCCGCCTTGACTACTGTAACCTCCTGCTCTGTGGCCTCCCCTCTAACACTCTTGCACCCCTCCAATCTATTCTAAACTCTGCTGCCCGACTAATCCACCTGTCCCCCCGCTATTCCCCGGCCTCTCCCCTCTGTCAATCCCTGCACTGGCTCCCCATCACCCAGAGACTCCAGTACAAAAGCCTAACCATGACGTACAAAGCCATCCACAACCTGTCTCCTCCATACATCTGTGACCTCGTCTCCCGGTACTTTCCTGCACGCAACCTCCGATCCTCACAAGATCTCCTTCTCTACTCCCCTATTATCTCCTCTTCCCACAATCGCATACAAGATTTCTCTCGTGCATCCCCCCTACTCTGGAATGCTCTACCACAACATATCAGACTCTCGCCTACCATCGAAACCTTCAAAAAGAACCTGAAGACCCACCTCTTCCGACAAGCCTACAACCTGCAGTAACCACCGATTGACCAAACCGCTGCACGGCCAGCTCTACCCTCACCTACTGTATCCTCACCCATCCCTTGTAGATTGTGAGCCCTCGCGGGCAGGGTCCTCTCTCCTCCTGTACCAGTTGTGACTTGTATTTTTCAAGATTATTGTACTTGTTTTATTATGTATACCCCTCCTCACATGTAAAGCGCCATGGAATAAATGGCGCTATAATAATAAATAATAATAATAATAATAATAATAATAATGCAGGGACGGCACACCGGGCAAAATAGTGGCAGCTGGGAACACTGTATCGTGGGGCAGCCACAGCCAAGAAATCACAAAAAGACTATGTTCCCACAAATGACAACATTTCCAGAGCTATCAATTTGTCAATGTGCGAGTTTAGTATTTATGCCTGTGGGTGTGTGGCTGGGTACTTACACTTTCTTTCCTATCTCTCAGGCACGGACAATTGGATGCTTCACTGGGAAAAGGAAGTGGATGTGGTTGATGTTTCTTGTGTGTGAGCAACTGCGGCATGTGGGCTGGAGGTATGATCGCCTCCTTCCTGAACAGCACTTTCTGAAGGACAAAGCCTAGGTGACATTGCAGTGGTTTGACTCACAGTCACAGATTTGATACCTACTGGGGTGATTGGCTGCCATGTGGTTTCACATACTGGTGGTGCTTAGTTTGCCTTTGACCTGGCCTCTGCTCAACTTGGTATGGCAGGTGCTACAGACTACAGTGTTTTTCTCTGAAGGACTTTCAGAAAAAAAATTCCACACAGTGGCTGAATGCCCCCTTGCCTTGACTTAGTGCACAGCGGGGGTGCTCTTGGGAACAGTTGACTCAGTTTTCACTCTGGGCAAACCATGACCCCTTATTGCCTGTGCTGGTGCTATGCTACATATCCATCTTCCTCTTTGTTGCTGTGATGGCTATGCGTTCCAATGGTCCAGGTCAGATCAGTGGACTCATCATCAACCACCTCATCTTCCATCTCATTCTCCTTCCGAGTTGACATTGTAGGCTGCCCTGATGGCAACTGTGTCTCATCATCATCAGCCTCCAACCTCTGGAGACAGTAAATGACGCTCCTACAAGTTGCTTTTCTCTAGCCGTAGGTCCTCAAATACTTGAGCATCAACGAACGCCACCTCCTCAGGTCCCTCTTCAATGCTGCATGTTGATACATAACAATTGTATCCTCAGAGTGGCCAAGCTTGGGGTCATATGTCTCCTGTGATAATGGTGGGAAGAAGGAGAACCAGCTTCAGGGTTGGATGGGCCAACCTTCTGTGTATCAACAGTAGACTGTGTGGTCGTGGAAGATTTGTTGCTGCTTGACAAATGCGTAGAGGCCTTGTCTGCTATCCAAGACAGAATCTGTTCTCGCTCTTCTGGCTTCCACACACATTTACGTTCCAGACTGGGAAATTTTTCAAGGAACATAGTGGATGCATCAAACTTCTGACGTGACACAGACTCAATGCCTTTTTGCGCACCACTGACAACACCATGTCCACATCCATATCCCTGTTCCTTAACAACAGGCTTTTCTGGCATTTTGGGTTTTCCTCACAGATTTTCAGATGTTGATGGCACAAGCCAAGCTAGCTGTCACAGACAAAATAGTGGGGAAAATGGCCTGGTGTGTGCTTGGTAACAGGCAGTAGAAAATGTTTGGACTTCTGCTTTGCTTCTGCTTTGTGTAGGGCTCTTAACGCCTTTTTAAGTGGACTCATGTAGACAGCAGGAGGCAGGCACTAACCCCAAAAACAGCAGGGAAAATGGCAACTGACAACATCAGTAAAGGTTTTAGTGAGTTTTATGGGAAGGAGTATTGACAGTGCAGTCAACCAATGACTACTTCTCGGAAAGTCACATGGGGAGGATCTATCTGTTATGAAGCGGCAAGATTTGAGTCAGTCAGAAAAGGATGGTGATGGCAGCAAGGACTGGTATGTGAGACTCTGACAGGAGACAGGTCTCTACTGGGATCTGGGCTTTCACACACCATTTTGAGCGGTCATTGCTAATAGATGCATATATAAAGAGCATATGTGGTCTGATCTGCCAAATGACCAGGTGATGTGAAATTTGATATTTTTCCGCACTGCCAGCTGATATCGGACCTTTATGTTCCCATGATAGATTTATTCATAGGGATTTTGGGATATTGAGGTCTGAGGCAGTTCGATTTATTTGTGATATTGGCATTTCTTCTTTTGAAATGTGACGTACTGTGAGTCCTTTATGTGTTTTGATTATTTGGGTCTACCATTTTTTAACGAGTTTATTAAAAGTTAATTTTTAATCTAGAATCACATCCTGCTTTTTATACTATATTATTGATTGGTGGTCACAGCTTTTTCAGAGATTGCCCTGCCACAGGGAGATAGAAGGGAAGGCAGTGGACAGCTGACATTGTGAGAGGATTTTCACTGCATTTCTGGGAGGGCAAGTTGCCTCAGAGGGAAGAAAACAGCTCAGCCACTGAGGTGTAACTGAGTGAGAGTCTCCACAGAGAGAGAACCTGAAAGCAGCCAATATCACACTGAGAAACTCCCTGTCTGCAAATGTTCATCTGTAAGGAATAGGCAGACCCATTCACCTCACAACTGTACATAGTTATCCACCAGATTACCTCCAGTAAAATCAGTTCAATACAAGCTGTCTCTGTCATCTCTGTGGAAATGTCTACATATATATTTTGGCTCATCACATTTTTTTTAGTTTGTCACCACCATTGAACTGAAGTTACTCCACTGTTTGATCTGATTTAAAGGGGAAAAATGCCCCTACAGTGTATCAATGATCCGAACAGATTCTGCTATGTGTGTGGTTCTTTTACACCAGAAGGCCAAGTATGTTCAAGCACTCATGATATTAAAAAGGTGTACAAGATGTACTTTAAGTGTCCATTTGGTGACTAAGTCAAAAGCTGGGCCCCTCATGTGATTGCTGTACTCATGATTTGGAGAGAACCCAAAAATCATAGGGATGACTGCTACTTTTGTTTCGTCAAACTGAAGGGCTTTTCTACAAAGAACAAACATAAGATTAATTACCCTGAACTTGAATCTGCAATTAGGCCAGTACCAAATGATGGTACCTTGCCAGTTCCTGTACCACCGTTGTCTGGATTGGATGAAAATTAATTAGAATATGAAGCCTATGGAGATTAAGCTACTGGCAAAGACATGGAGGCCTAATGTCAAGATGAATGTGCACCTGATGGAGCAGCTGAGCAGCCATAACTCTTTACTCACCAGGAATTACGGTAAATGATTTCATCAGAGACCTTTCATTGTCAAAAGATAAAGCTGAAATTCTTGCATATAGGTTGAAACAGAAGAATTTTCTTCATGATGATGTCAAAGTGTGTTATTACCAAAACAGAAGTAACACTTTAACATAATGTTTCACAGTTGATTGACCAAAGGTGTACTGTAGCCATTTGAATGGAACAACGCTACCAAGGTTTTTGGAATGACTCAATGATGGCAGATTACTGTTGGATGTTATATAGGGACAACCCTGTCAAGCACCTTTAATTGTTGCTCTTATTTTGGTTTATATTTTGCATGTGAAATTATTTTGGTTCAATAAAACTGTTTTGTAAGGTGAAGCATTTTTTTCTGATATGTAGATTATTGTTTTCTTAATGTCACCAGTATATTTCCTATAGCTTGGATAAAGACTGCGGATGCAGTCGAAATGCGTCGCTTTCCTCCCGGGGCTATTGTGAGATCCGTGGAGCATGCACTTTTTAAGAATTTTTCAATAAATCTGCAATTTTATTTCTAAGATGCTGGAACATGTGTTTTTTTCTGCTGTGAGTCCATTGCCTTTCAAGACGGAGTTCCGTGCTTCCAACAACCGGTGAGCTGGCTTGTCCACTTTTTTCTTCTTATATTTCCTATACCTTATAATGATGATGCAGCTCCATGGAAACTAAACGTGCTATAGAAAAACTATATACATTCTCGAAAGATGATTCAGAAAAGTACAAAGTTACCTGCGATGATTGCAAAAAATATTTTTTTCTAGACCTGTCCTATTATTATTTATTATAGCGCCATTTATTCCATGGCGCTTTACATGTGATGAGGGGTATACATAATAAAAACAAGTACAATAATCTTAACCTCTTTCTGACCTCGGACGGGATAGTACGTCCGAGGTCAGCTCCCCTGCTTTGATGCAGGGCTCCGCGGTGAGCCCGCATCAAAGCCGGGACATGTCAGCTGTTTTGAACAGCTGACATGTGCCCGTAATAGGCGCGGGAAGAATCGCGATCTGCCCGCACCTATTAACTAGTTTGAATGCTGCTGTCAAACGCAGACAGCGGCATTTAACTACCGCTTCCGGCCGGGCGGCCGGAAATGACGTCATCGCCGACCCCCGTCACATGATCGGGGGTCGGCGATGCGTCTCCATTGTAACCATAGAGGTCCTTGAGACGTCTATGGTTACTGATCGCCGGTGGCTGTGAGCGCCACCCTGTGGTCGGCGCTCACAGCACACCTCCATTTCTGCTACATAGCAGCGATCAGCAGATCGCTGCTATGTAGCAGAGGCGATCGAGTTGTGCCTGCTTCTAGCCTCCCATGGAGGCTATTGAAGCATGGCAAAAGTAAAAAAAAAGTTGAAAAAAATGTTAAAAAAATAAAAAAATATAAAAGTTTAAATCACCCCCCTTTTGCCCCAATCAAAATAAATCAATCAAAAAAATATAAAATCTACGCATATTTGGTATCGCCGCGCTCAGAATCGCCCGATCTATCAACTAAAAAAAATCATTAACCTGATCGCTAAACGACGTACCGTGAAAAAAATTCTAAACGCCAGAAATACGGTTTTTTGGTCGCCGTGACATTGCATTAAAATGCAATAATGGGCGATCAAAAGAATGTATCTGCACCAAAATGCTATCAATAAAAACGTCATCTCAGCACGCATAAAATAAGCCCTCAACCGACCCCAGATCATGAAAAATGGAGACGCTACGAGTATCGGAAAATGGCGCAATATTTTTTTTTTTTTTTGCAAAGTTTGGAATTTTTTTTCACCACTTAGGTAAAAAATAACCTAGTCATGTTTGGTGTCTATGAACTCGTACTGATATGGAGAATCATAATGTCAGGTCATTTTTAGCATTTAGGGAACCTATCAAAAAAGCCAAACAAAAAACAAGTGTGGGACTGCACTTTTTTTGCAATTTCACCGCACTTGGAATTTTTTTCCCGTTTTCTAGTACACGACATGCTAAAACCAATGATGTCGTTTAAAAGTACAACTCGTCCCGCAAAAAAATAAGTCCTCACATGGCCAAATTGACAGAAAAATAAAAAAGTTATGGCTCTGGGAAGGAGGGGAGCGAAAAACGAACACGGAAAAACGAAAAATCCCAAGGTCATGAAGGGGTTAAGCAATACAAGTCACGATTGGTACAGGAGGAGAGCGGACCCTGCCCATGAGTTGTCACAATCTACAAGGGATGGGTGAGAATATAATAGGTGAGGGCAGAGCTGGTCCTGCAGCGGTTTGGTAGATCTGTGGTTACTGCAGGTTGTAGGTTTGTCGGAAGAGGTAGGTCTTCAGGTTCATTTTGAAAGTTTTTTCAGTAGGCGAGAGTCAGACATGTTGGGGTAGAAGCTCCAGAGTAGGGGGATACATGGGAGACAGCTTGTATGCAATTGTGCAAAGAGGAGATAAGAGGGGAGTAGAGAAGGAGATCTTGTGAGGGTCGGAGGTTGCGTGCAGATAAGTACCAAGAGACTAGGTCACAGATGTATGGAGGACACAGGTTGTGGATGGCTTTGTATGCCATAGTTAGGTTTTGAACTGGAATCTCTGGGTAATGGGGAGCCAGTGAAGGGATTGACAGAGAGGAGAGGCCTGGTAATAGCGGGGGGAGACAGATGGACTAGTCAGGCAGCAGAGTGGATAGATTGGAGGGGCGTGAGAGTGTTAGAGGGGAGGCCCCAGAGCAGGAGGTTGCAGTAGTCAAGGCGGGAGATGATGAGGTCATGCACAAGAGTTTTGCAGATTCTATGATGAGGAATGTACTGATTTGGGAAATATTTTTGAGTCGAATTCGGCAGGAAGTGGAAAGGGTTTGGATATGGGGTTTGAAGGAGAGATCAAAGTCAAGGATTACCCCGAGGTAGCAAGCTTGAGGGACTGGGGAGAGTGAGCAGCTATTTACTTTAATGGATAGTTCTGTGTCTGGGGAGTCGAGTGAGATGGAGAAAAGATGATGAATTCTGTTTGCTCCATGTTAAGTTTTAGAACTCTAGTGGAGAAGGATGAAATAGCGGACAGACATTGTGGGATTATGGTTAGTAGGGAGGTGCTATCTGGTCCAGAGAGATAGATCTGTGTTTCATCAGCATAGAGGTGATACTGAAAACCGTAATCTACTATATAATTGTCTAAGGGTCACTTCCGTCTGCCTGTCTGTCTGTCTGTCACGGATATTCATTGGTCGCGGCCTCTGTCTGTCATGGAAATCCAAGTCGCTGTCAGTGACGGGCACAGTCCGGAAGAAAATGGCCGCTCCTTCCTCCCCGCAGTCAGTGCACGCTCCATACTCCCCTCCAGTCAGCATTCACACAGGGTTAATGGCAGTGTTGACGGCAGTGTAAGGCACTTGGTTAACACTGCTATTAACCCTGTGTGACCAACTTTTTACTATTCATGCTGCCTATGCAGCATGAATAGTAAAAAGATCTAATGTTAAAAATAAGAAAAAAAAATAAAAAAAAAGTTATATACTCACCCTCCGTTGGCCCCCTGGATCAGGAACCGGCCTTTCCCGCTCCTCGCAATGCCCCGGTGACCGCTCCATGCATTGCAGTCTCACGAGATGATGACGTGCGGTCTCGCGAGACCGATACGTCATCATCTCGCGAGACCGCAATGCACTCTTCAGACCAGAGCGCACAAGAAGCGTCGGTAACCGCTTCGATCCGGAGCCAACGGAGGGTGAGTATATAACTATTTTTAATTTTAATTCTTTTTTTTAACAGATATATGGTGCCCACATTGCTATAGACTGTGTGGGCTGTGCAATATATTATGTGGGCTGGGCAATATATTATGTGGGCTGGGCAATATACAACGTGGGCTGGGCAATATACTACGTGTGCTGTGCTATATACTACGTGTGCTGTGCTATATACTACGTGGGCTGTGCAATATACAACGTGGGCTGCGCAATATACTACGTGGGTAGTGCAATATACAACGTGGTCTGCGCAATATAGAATGGGGGCTGAGCAATGTACAACATGGGCTGCGCAATATACTACGTGGGCTGTGAAATAGAGTAAGTTGGCTGCGCAATATACTACGTGGCCTGGGCAATGTACTACATGGGCTGCACAATGTACTACGTGGGCTGCGCAATATACAATGTGGGCTGCGTAATGTACTACGTGGGCTGCGCAATATACAACGTGGGCTGCGCAATATACTATGTGGGCTGCGCACTATACTACGTGGGCTGCGCAATATATTATGTGGGCTGGGCAATGTACTACGTGGGCTGCGCAATGTACTATGTGGGCTGCGCAATATTCAACGTGGGCTGCACAATGTACTACGTGGGCTGCGCACTATACTACGTGGGCTGTGCAATATACTATATGGGCTGCGCACTATGCTACGTGGGCTGGGCAATATACAACGTGGACTGCACAATATACTACGTTGGCAGCGCAATATACAATGTGGGCTGCGCAATATACAATGTGGGCTGCGCAATATACAATGTGGGCTGCACAATATACAACATGGGCTGCGCAATATACTACGTGGGCTGCGCAATGTACTACGTGGGCTGCGCAATGTACTATGTGGGCTGTGCAATATACAGCGTAGGCTGCATAATGTATTACGTGGGCTGCGCAATATGCTACGTGGGCTGCGCAATATACTACGTGGGCTGCGCACTATACTACATGGGCTGCCCAATATACTACGTGGGCTGCACATTATACTACGTGGGCTGCGCAATATACTACGTGGGCTGGGCAATGTACTAAGTGGGCTGTGCAATATACTACATGGGCTGCGCAATATACTACGTGGGCTGCGCAATGTACTACGTTGGCTGTGCAATATACTACATGGGCTGTGCTATACACTATGCATACATATTCTAGAATACCCAATGCATTAGAATCGGGCTACCATATAGTTTTCTATAAGCTGTGCCAGGTCAGAAAAAAAAATGGAGAAGAGCAGGGGCCCTAGGACTGAACCATGTGTAACTCCGACAGATAAGGGGTGAGTAGAAGAGGTTGTGTGTTGTGAATTTGCTTTTTGGCTCCCTCTAGTGGTTACTAGTTTTTTGACTCTGGTTTTTCTGTCTTTCCTTTTATCCGCACCTGGGTCGTTAGTTAGGGGCGTTGCTTTATAAGCTCCCTGGACACTCAGTTCTATGCCTGGCAACGTAGTTATCAGAGCTAATCTGCTGTGCTCTTGTTTACTGATCCTGGTCCGGTTATTCAGCTAAGTCATTTACTTTGCTTTTTGCTATTTGTTTTTGGTTTTGTATTTTTGTCCAGCTTGTTCCTAATCTGTATCCTGACTTTTGCTGGAAGCTCTAGGGCGCTGGTGTTCTCCCCCCGGACCGTTAGACGGTTCGGGGGTTCTTGAATTTCCAGTGTGGATTTTTGATAGGGTTTTTTGTTGACCATATAAGTTACCTTTCTATATTCTGCTATTAGTTAGCGGGCCTCTCTGTGCTAAACCTGGTTCATTTCTGTGTTTGTCATTTCCTCTTACCTCACCGTTATTATTTGTGGGGGGCTTCTATCCTGCTTTGGGGTCCCTTTCTCTGGAGGCAAGAGAGGTCTTTGTTTTCCTCTACTAGGGGTATTTAGATTCTCCGGCTGGCGCGAGTCATCTAGGATCAACGTAGGTATGACCCCCGGCTACTTCTAGTGTTGGCGTTAGGAGTAGATATATGGTCAACCCAGTTACCACTGCCCTATGAGCTGGATTTTTGTATCTTGCAGACTTCCACGTTCCTCTGAGACCCTCGCCATTGGGGTCATAACAGTTTGCCAGGCCATTATTAAATGTTTAATGCATTGCAAAAGAGGGATTATAAGAAAGAAGATTCTGAGTTTTTTTTTTTCTCCTCTCTCATTTTTTTTTTTTTTTTTTTTTTTCTTCATCCCCTTTACCTCAGAGTGGCTTATGCTTGCTGCAGACATGAATGTCCAGACCTTGATTACAAGTGTGGACCAGCTGGCTACTCGTGTGCAGGGCTTACAAGATTATGTTATCAGAAGTCCTGGGTCAGAACCTAAGATACCGATTCCTGAACTGTTTTCCGGAGACAGGTTTAAGTTTAGGAATTTCAAGAATAATTGTAAATTGTTTTTGTCCCTGAGACCCTGTTCATCTGGAGACTCCGCTCAGCAAGTAAAAATTGTTATTTCGTTCTTACGGGGTGACCCTCAAGATTGGGCTTTTTCGCTGGCGCCAGGAGATCCGGCATTGGCTGATATTGATGCGTTTTTTCTGGCGCTCGGTTTACTTTATGAGGAACCCAATCTTGAGATTCAGGCAGAAAAGGCCCTGCTGGCTATGTCTCAGGGGCAGGACGAGGCTGAAGTGTATTGCCAAAAATTTCGGAAATGGTCCGTGCTGACACATTGGAACGACTGTGCACTGGCCGCTAATTTTAGAAATGGTCTTTCTGATGCCATTAAAGATGTTATGGTGGGTTTTCCCATTCCCACAGGTCTGAATGATGCTATGGCACTGGCTATTCAAATTGACCGGCGATTGCGGGAGCGCAAGACCGCAAATTCCCTCATGGTGTTGTCTGAACAGACACCTGATTTAATGCAATGTGATAGAATCCTGACCAGAAATGAGCGGAAAATTCATAGACGCCGGAATGGCTTGTGCTACTACTGTGGTGATTCTACACATGTTATCTCAGCATGCTCTAAACGTATAGCTAAGGTTGTTGGTCCGGTCACCGCTGGAAATTTGCAACCTAAATTTATTCTGTCTGTAACTTTGATTTGCTCACTGTCGTCTTATCCTGTCATGGCGTTTGTAGATTCAGGTGCTGCCCTGAGTCTTATGGATCTGTCATTTGCTAAGCGCTGTGGTTTTACTCTTGAACCATTAGAAAATCCTATTCCTCTTAGGGGTATTGATGCTACGCCATTGGCAGCAAATAAACCGCAGTATTGGACACAGGTTACCATGTGCATGACTCCTGAACACCGCGAGGTGATACGTTTTCTTGTTTTACATAAAATGCATGATTTGGTTGTTTTAGGGCTGCCATGGTTACAGACCCATAATCCCGTCCTGGACTGGAAGGCTATGTCAGTTTCTAGTTGGGGCTGTCGTGGTATTCATGGGGATATCCTGCCTGTGTCTATTGCTTCTTCTACGCCTTCGGAAGTTCCGGAGTATTTGTCTGATTATCAGGATGTCTTTAGCGAGTCCAGGTCCAGTGCATTGCCTCCTCATAGGGACTGTGACTGTGCTATAGATTTGATTCCAGGCAGTAAATTTCCTAAGGGAAGACTCTTTAATCTGTCGGTACCTGAACATACCGCTATGCGTTCGTATATCAAGGAGTCTTTGGAGAAAGGACATATTCGTCCGTCTTCTTCCCCTCTTGGTGCAGGATTCTTTTTTGTGGCTAAAAAGGACGGATCTTTGAGGCCTTGTATTGATTATCGGCTTTTAAATAAGATCACTGTCAAATTTCAGTATCCTCTGCCGCTGTTGTCTGACTTGTTTGCCCGAATTAAAGGTGCCAAGTGGTTCACCAAGATAGACCTTCGTGGTGCGTACAACCTTGTGCGCATTAAGCAAGGTGATGAATGGAAAACCGCATTCAATACGCCCGAAGGTCATTTTGAGTACTTGGTGATGCCTTTTGGGCTCTCCAATGCGCCTTCAGTTTTTCAGTCCTTTATGCATGACATTTTCCGGAAGTATCTGGATAGATTTTTGATCGTTTATCTGGATGATATTTTGGTTTTTTCTGATGATTGGGACTCGCATGTGGAGCAGGTCAGGTTGGTCTTTAAAATTTTGCGTGAAAATTCTTTGTTTGTCAAAGGCTCAAAGTGTCTCTTTGGTGTACAGAAGGTTCCCTTTTTGGGGTTTATTTTTTCCCCTTCTGCTGTGGAGATGGACCCGGTCAAGGTCCGAGCTATTCTTGATTGGACTCAGCCCTCGTCAGTTAAGAGTCTTCAGAAGTTCTTGGGTTTCGCTAACTTCTACCGTCGTTTTATCGCTAATTTTTCTAGCGTTGTGAAACCTTTGACGGATATGACCAAGAAGGGCTCCGATGTAGCTAACTGGGCTCCTGCTGCCGTGGAGGCTTTCCAGGAGTTGAAACGCCGGTTTACTTCGGCGCCTGTTTTGTGCCAGCCCGATGTCTCACTTCCCTTTCAGGTTGAGGTGGATGCTTCGGAGATTGGAGCAGGGGCCGTTTTGTCGCAGAGAGGCCCTGGTTGCTCTGTTATGAAACCTTGTGCCTTTTTCTCTAGGAAGTTTTCGCCTGCCGAGCGAAATTATGATGTGGGCAATCGGGAGTTGTTGGCCATGAAGTGGGCATTTGAGGAGTGGCGTCATTGGCTCGAGGGTGCTAAGCATCGTGTGGTGGTCTTGACTGATCACAAAAATCTGATGTATCTCGAGTCTGCTAAACGCCTTAATCCGAGACAGGCCCGCTGGTCATTGTTTTTCTCCCGCTTTGATTTTGTTGTCTCGTATTTACCAGGTTCAAAGAATGTGAAGGCCGATGCTCTTTCTAGGAGCTTTGTGCCTGATGCTCCTGGAGTCGCTGATCCTGTTGGTATTCTTAAGGATGGAGTTATCTTATCAGCTATTTCTCCGGATCTGCGACGTGTGTTGCAGAGATTTCAAGCTGATAGGCCTGAGTCTTGTCCACCTGACAGACTGTTTGTTCCGGATAAGTGGACCAGCAGAGTCATTTCCGAGGTTCATTCCTCGGTGTTGGCAGGTCACCCGGGAATTTTTGGCACCAGAGATCTGGTGGCCAGGTCCTTTTGGTGGCCTTCTTTGTCAAGGGATGTGCGGTCATTTGTGCAGTCCTGTGGGACTTGTGCTAGAGCTAAGCCTTGCTGTTCTCGTGCCAGCGGGTTGCTCTTGCCCTTGCCTGTCCCGAAGAGACCTTGGACACATATCTCCATGGATTTCATTTCTGATCTTCCGCTATCTCAGGGCATGTCTGTTATCTGGGTGATATGTGATCGCTTCTCCAAGATGGTCCATTTGGTTCCTTTGCCTAAGCTGCCTTCCTCTTCCGATCTGGTTCCTGTGTTTTTCCAGAACGTGGTTCGTTTGCACGGCATCCCTGAGAATATTGTGTCAGATAGAGGATCCCAGTTCGTTTCCAGGTTCTGGCGATCCTTTTGTAGTAGGATGGGCATTGATTTGTCGTTTTCCTCTGCTTTCCATCCTCAGACTAATGGACAGACGGAGCGAACCAATCAGACTTTGGAGGCTTATTTGAGGTGTTTTGTCTCTGCTGATCAGGACGATTGGGTGACATTCTTGCCGTTGGCTGAGTTTGCCCTTAATAATCGGGCTAGTTCCGCCACCTTGGTTTCGCCTTTTTTCTGCAACACTGGTTTCCATCCTCGCTTTTCTTCAGGTCATGTGGAGTCTTCTGACTGTCCTGGGGTGGATTCTGTGGTGGATAGGTTGCAGCGGATCTGGAATCATGTGGTGGACAACTTGAAGTTGTCACAGGAGAGGGCTCAGCGCTTTGCCAACCGCCGCCGCGGTGTGGGTCCCCGACTACGCGTTGGGGATTTGGTATGGCTTTCTTCCCGCTTTGTTCCTATGAAGGTCTCCTCTCCCAAATTTAAACCTCGTTTTATTGGTCCTTACAAGATATTGGAAATCCTTAATCCTGTATCTTTTCGTCTGGATCTTCCTGTGTCGTTTGCTATTCACAATGTATTTCATAGGTCCTTGTTGCGGCGGTACGTTGTGCCTGTAGTTCCTTCTGCTGAGCCTCCTGCTCCGGTGTTGGTTGAGGGCGAGTTGGAGTACGTGGTGGAGAAGATCTTGGATTCTCGCCTCTCCAGGCGAAGACTTCAGTACCTGGTCAAGTGGAAGGGCTATGGTCAGGAGGATAATTCCTGGGTGGTCGCCTCTGATGTTCATGCGGCCGATTTAGTTCGTGCCTTTCATGCCGCTCATCCTGATCGCCCTGGTGGTCGTGGTGAGGGTTCGGTGACCCCTCACTAAGGGGGGGGTACTGTTGTGAATTTGCTTTTTGGCTCCCTCTAGTGGTTACTAGTTTTTTGACTCTGGTTTTTCTGTCTTTCCTTTTATCCGCACCTGGGTCGTTAGTTAGGGGCGTTGCTTTATAAGCTCCCTGGACACTCAGTTCTATGCCTGGCAACGTAGTTATCAGAGCTAATCTGCTGTGCTCTTGTTTACTGATCCTGGTCCGGTTATTCAGCTAAGTCATTTACTTTGCTTTTTGCTATTTGTTTTTGGTTTTGTATTTTTGTCCAGCTTGTTCCTAATCTGTATCCTGACTTTTGCTGGAAGCTCTAGGGCGCTGGTGTTCTCCCCCCGGACCGTTAGACGGTTCGGGGGTTCTTGAATTTCCAGTGTGGATTTTTGATAGGGTTTTTTGTTGACCATATAAGTTACCTTTCTATATTCTGCTATTAGTTAGCGGGCCTCTCTGTGCTAAACCTGGTTCATTTCTGTGTTTGTCATTTCCTCTTACCTCACCGTTATTATTTGTGGGGGGCTTCTATCCTGCTTTGGGGTCCCTTTCTCTGGAGGCAAGAGAGGTCTTTGTTTTCCTCTACTAGGGGTATTTAGATTCTCCGGCTGGCGCGAGTCATCTAGGATCAACGTAGGTATGACCCCCGGCTACTTCTAGTGTTGGCGTTAGGAGTAGATATATGGTCAACCCAGTTACCACTGCCCTATGAGCTGGATTTTTGTATCTTGCAGACTTCCACGTTCCTCTGAGACCCTCGCCATTGGGGTCATAACAGTTGTGTGTGAGTGGGAGATGCTGAATGTCCAGTCTGTTAGGTTTTACGCCATCCAAGATAGGGCCAAGTCTGTGATACCAAGAGAGCTAAAAGGAATGTACTTCCAAAAACATAGTACAATACTGATCATCGGTGCTGCTTCAAACATGACTCACAATTGCTTACTCTCAAGTGAACCCAAACAGAGTGATCTATTTCAAGTGTTTATTTCTGTGTAGATGATTCTGGCTTACAGCCAATGAAAACTCGAAAGTCATTTTCTCAGTAAATTAGAATACTTTATAACACCAGCTTGAAAAATGATTTTAAACTCTGAAATGTTGACCTACTGAAATGTATGTTCAATAAATGCACTCAATAGTTGGTTGGGGCTCCTTTTGCATCAATTACTGCATCAATGCGGTGCAGCATGGAGACGATCAGTCTGTAGCACTGCTAAAGTGTTATGGAAGCCCAGGATGCTTTGATAGCAGCCTTCATCTCATCTTCATTGTTGGGTCTGGTGTCTCTCATCTTCTTCTTGACAATAACCTATGGGGTTAAGGTTAGGTGAGTTTGCTGGCCAATCAAGCACAGTGATTCTGTTGTTTTAAACCAGGTATTGGTATTTTTGGCAGTGTGGATAGGTGCCAAGTCCTGCTGTAGAATGAAATTTCCATCTCCAAATAGCTTATCGGCTGAGAGAAGCATGAAGTGCTCTAAAATTTCCTGGTAGATGACTGCGCTGACTTTGGTCTATATACAACACAGTGGACCTACACCATAAGATGGCATGGCTCCCCAAACCATCACTAATTGAAGAAACTTCACACAAGACCAAAAGCAGCTTGGATTGTGTGCCTCTCCAATCTTCCTCCAGACTCTGGAACCTTGATTTCCAAATGAAATGCAAAATTTACTTTCCTTGTGAATAGTGTCAATGACTGCCTTGTGGACATCTATCAATTCAGCAATCTTCCCTATGATTGTGGAGCCAACTGAAACAGACTAAGGGATATTTTAAATACTTAGGAAGTTTTCTTGTTAATTATTCTAATTTATTGCGATAATGACTTTTGGGTTTTCGTTGGCTGTAATCCATAATCATCAACATTATCAGAAATAAATACTTGAAATTGATCATTCTGTTTGTAATGACTCTATGTAATATATGACTTTCACTTTTTGTGTTGAAGAACTGAAAAAATTAACTTTTTGTTGATATTCTAATTTTGTGAGAAGAACCTGTATGTTTAATCTGAACGTTTGTAGCATTATGAAGGTGCCCAGCCACTATAGTAAATGTAAGTGACCAGAGAAAAATAAACTTTATTCATCTCAGAAGCTGACAGCTTTCAGTCATGCAGGCGTGCCAGCATGGTTTCAGTCACCGTTCACAGAGCTGTGAGCGGTGGCTGTATGAATACCCTGGCATTTTGATTGACAGCCAGCTCTGTGAACGTGACACAATAAGTCATGTTACTCACTGGGAACAGCAACACCAACATTGCTTCAATGGTGCAGTGGCAAAAGGTTAGTTATCCAATGTTTTATTTTAATTAGGGTCTTGAATAGTGTTGAGCGAAACCTTCCGATATCGGAAAGTATCGGTATCGGATAGGATCGGCCGATATTCAAAAAATATCGGATATCGCCGATACCGATACCTGATCCCAATGCAAGTCAATGGGACCAAAATATCGGAATTAAAATAAACCCTTTCTTTCCTTGTAGGTTCATTCTACATGAAGGAAAACAACTAAGAATAATGCAGGATGTATTTGGGGAGGTGGCGGAGACATTAAAGTCATAGAGGATTAGCCCAATCAAATAGAATAGCATGTTTTCTTTTTTTTTTTTAAAGACGTTCGGAGTGACAAAGATATTGACTATGTAAATTTTTTTTTTATTTTGTCAGATATTGATGTTTCACTATTCCACGCCCTTCCCCTTCTTTTTTTTTTACTTTTCCAACACTTTCATCTTCATCATCATCAGCATCTTTGACATCAACTTCTTCTTCACCTTATTCATCTTCTTCTTCATCCTTTACCTTTTTTTTTTTTTTATTACATTCTTCATATTCATTTTATTCAACTATTATTATTCTTCCTATTCTACATATTCATTTTATTCAACTGTTATTATTCTTCCTATTCTACTTCTTCATCATATTCTCATTTGTGACAGGCATTCCCGTAGTTGTTATCTATAAAAGTTGGAAGATTACACCTTCCGTTCTGCCAGTCACAAAAGTTACATTTGTCCGCGTTCAGTTTGGCCTGCAGCATCAGGCTTTATCCAGGGGCACCACGAGGAGGAACGGACTCACCCCCATACACTGCTTAGTCTTCTTCTGCATATAATTTAGATAATATCTTTTGCTCTGATATTAAGTGTTATGCTTAATGTTCTTCTGCTCTTTGTTCTGCAGCCTCTTGTTCTTCTGCTTCTCGGTCTTCCATGTCGTCGTCTCCAGGGTCGTCGTCTCCAGTGTCGTCGTCTCCGCCGTCGTCGTCTCCGCCGTCGTCGTCATCGGGGTGGTCTTCCGGGTCGTCGACGTTAGGGTCTTCAACTTGGAAATGTAGCAGAAGGTACAAGAAGGCTGAGAAAATGCCAAGAACCAGCTGATGGAACTGGAACTCGGATGGCTACCCGAAGGTTCAAGAGCCTATGGAACTACCGAGGACCAGCTGACGTTACTGGAACCCGGTTACTAAGCAGGAGGTACCCGTGCTAAAAAGCACTACCAAGGACCGCCTGACGTTGGCGGAACTCGGATACCCAGAAGGAGGCACCTAAGCCAAAGGCTCTGCCCGGAACCAGCTGATGGTACTGGAACCAGGATGGGGAGCAGAAGGTACAAGAGCAAAAGACACTGCCGAGAACCAGCTGACGGTACTGGAACCCGGATGGGTAGCCGAAGGTCCAAGAGCCAATGGAACTACCGAGGACCAGCTGACGTTACTGGAACCCGGTTACTAAGCAGGAAGTACCCGTGCCTGAAAGCACTACCAAGGACCACCTGACGTTGGTGGAACTTGGATACCCAGAAGGAGGCACATAAGCCAAAGGCTCTGCCCGGAACCAGCTGACGGTACTGGAACCAGGATGGGGAGCAGAAGGTACAAGAGCAAAAGACACTGCCGAGAACCAGCTGACGGTGCTGGAACCAGGTGGTGGACCCGAAGGCCCACAGGAGAGGAGAGAACAGCTAGGCCGCGAGGCAGCCGCAGTTACCGAACCCCAACAGTCCTACAGGGGGAGCTGGGCCTACTGGCACTACAGAACCAGCCTTGACTACCAATTCACGCAGCCCACATAGGAAGCTCCTAAACTGGAGTCACCCTGGAGTTGGCTAACCCGACCGCACCACGACGGGGCAAGCATAGGCGTCTCAGCGAGCTTGACACAACCCGGAAACAGCTGACGGTGCTGAAACCAGGTTTGGCACGAGGGAGTACCTGTGACAAAAACACTGCCAAAAACCAGCTGGCGGTGCTGGAACCCGGATGCATTGCCCCAGTGTGCAAGAGCCAATGGCACGATCGAGGACCAGCTGACGGTGCTGGAACCCGGTTACTAAGCTGTAGGTGCCCGCGCTTAAAAGCACTACCAAGGACCGCCTGGCGTTGGCGGAACTCGGATACCCAGGAGGAGGCACCTAAGCCAAAGGCTCGGCCCGGAACCAGCTGACGGTGCTGGAACCAGGTGGTTGACCCGAAGGTCCACAGGAGAGGAGAGAACAGCTAGGCCGCGAGGCAGCCGCAGTTACCGAACCCCAACAGTCCTACAGGGGGAGCTTGGCCTACTGGCACTACAGAACCAGCCTTGACTACCAATTCACGCAGCCCACATAGGAAGCTCCTAAACTGGAGGCACCCTGGAGTTGGCTAACTCGACCGCAACACGATGGGGCAACGCATAGGTGTCTCAGTGAGTTTGACAGTACCCGGAAACAGCTGACGGTGCTGGAACCAGGCTGGGCACGAGGGAGTACCCGTGACAAAAACACTGCCGAGAACCAGCTGGCGGTGCTGGAACCCAGATGCGTTGCCTATTAAAGATTGTCTTCCTAGAGCCCCAAACTAGCGGTGTTGGAGCAAAGGGTAAGCAGGGGGAGCAGAGTGTAGGCTGAAGCCTGCACTGGAGGCAGTTTTGTGTCTGCGTTGCGTTTGCAGGACACTTTGCCGGCTACACAGTGGGGGAACAGCTGGCGTTGCTGAACCCCACTAACACAATGGCGGGTGTTTCTCTCTGTGCAGCTAGCACTTCAGGGCAAAAACTAGCGGTGTTAGAGCCCAGGGTCAGCAGGAGGAGGAGAGGAGCAGAGTGTAGGCCGAAGCCTAGTTGAACCAATTTCAAAAGTTACCTTTAACCCCCCCTCAGGTGTTACAAAGTACAAGAGACACACCTTGTGCAGTATTAATGCTGCACATGTGAAAGGTTGCTCTATTAATTTGTCTACTTGCACACGCTGAATGAAAGACGTACACAATTTAGCCCATTCTACAGTCAAACTGTAGTGGATGCGTGACTTGGCTTTTTAAGGAGACGCAGCACAGGTGTCCCAAATAACGCCTTGGTGCTTGGCGCAGCTTCCTGAGCATTGTTATTTGCTGAACAGGAGTCTGCGCTCTTGTGTTATCCCTTGGCAATGCCCTGTTAGCGCTGCCCGTCTTATGACCTCATTTCATGTTGGCCGGTGCGGTTAACGATGGCCATAAATCCCAGACCCACAGTGCCTTTTCATAAAGTCACACTGCGGTGCTGGGATTCGTGGCCTTGAGGAGTAAATTTTTTCACCTGTCACTCATGTCCTTACACCTGCTTCAGACTGGGCTGAAGGAGATGAGTGACGACAGGCGAACATATGCACTGCTCATGCCCATAAACCATACCCTCGGTGACAAAATAAATAAGAAACCGAGGGGCGTTGTTCGGAGCAGGGCGGACGCACAGGCGCAGCCAGCTAACCAATGATGTCAAAAGACGGGAAGCGCTACCAAGGCTGGTGCTGCGTATCATTAGAAATGAAAGTCACACCTCAGGGACAGTGGAATGGTCTCAATGAGACACATTTTGCACGTGTTGAGTTCCACGTGGGCAAGTAGAAAAAGTCAGCCACCTTGTACAAATGCAGCAGTACTGCTGTACAAGGTGGCTGTTATACATAGAAACACCTGGGGGTGGGGGGCAGGCTTCCTTCAATTTCAGTTCATGTGCCTGCGTGGCGTTTGCAGGTCACGTTGCCGGCTACACAGCAGGGGAACAGCTGGGGTTGCTGAACCCCACTAACACATTGGCTGGTGTTTTATTCTGTGCAGCTAGCACTTCCGGGCCAAAACTAGCGGTGTTTGAGCCCAGGGGCAGCAGCAGGAGGAGAGGAGCAGAGTGTAGGCCGAGGCCTGCACTGGTGGCAGCTTTTGGTCGGTTGTGCCAGCGTGGCTTGTGCTGGACACGATGCCGGCTACACAGCAGGGGAACAGCTGGCGGTGCTGAACCCCACTAACACATTGGCTGGTGTTTTTCTCTGTGCAGCTAGCACTTCAGGGCAAAAACTAGCGGTGTTAGAGCCCAGGGTCAGCAGGAGGAGGAGAGGAGCAGAGTGTAGGCCGAAGCCTAGTTGAACCAATTTCAAAGGTAGCCTTTAACCCCCCCTCAGGTGTTGCAAGGTACAAGAGCCACACCTTGAACAGCATTAATGCTGCACAAGTCAAAGATTGCTCTCTTAATTTTGCTCCTTGCAAACGCTGAATAAAACACGTACACTATTTAGCCCATTATACTGTCAAACAGTAGTGGAGGCGTGACTTTTCTATTTAAGAAGACGCAGCACAGGTGTCAAAATTTACACCTAGGTGCTGGGCGCAGATTCCTTAGCGTTGTTATTTGCAGTACAGGAGACTGCGCTCTTGTGTTATCCCTTGGCAATACCCTGTTAGTGCAGGCCGTCTTATGACCTCATTTCATGTTGCCCGGTGCGGTTAACGATGGCCATAAATCCCAGAACCGCAGTGCCTTTTCATAAAGTCACACTGCGGTGCTGGGATTCGTGGCCTTGTGCAGTAAATATGTTCGCCGCTCACACATGTCCTTACACCTGCTTCAGACTGGGCGGCCTCAGCTGATCCCTTATCGCCTGCCACGGCCATGAGGCCACACAGTCTGAAGAAGGCGGAAGGAGGGGAGTGAAGACAGGCGAAGATATGCACTGCTCGTGCCCATCAATCACACCCTCGCAGTCATAATATATGAGACAACGAGGGGCGTTGTGTCGGGCAGGGCGGACGCACAGGCACAGCCAGCCAATTAATGATGTCAGAAGACGGGCAGCGCTAACAATGGGGGTGATGCGTGTCATTAAAAAGGAAAGTCACACCTCAGGGACAGTGGAATGGTGTCAATGAGACACATTTAGTACGTGTTTAATTCAACGTGGGCAAGGAGAAAAAGTCAGCCACCTTGTACAAATGCAGCAGTACCGCTGTACAAGGTGGCTATTATACATAGAAACACCTGGGGATGGGGGGCAGGCTCCCTTCAATTTCAGTTCATGTGCCTGCGTGGCGTTTGCAGGTCACGTTGCCGGCTACACAGCAGGGGAACAGCTGGCGGTGCTGAACCCCACTAACACATTGGCTGGTGTTTTTCTCTGTGCAGCTAGCACTTCCGGGCAAAAACTGGCGGTGTTTGAGCCCAGGGTCAGCAGGAGGAGAAGAGGAGCAGAGTGTAGGCCGAAGACTGCACTGGTGGCAGCTTTTGGTCAGTTGTGCCAGCGTGGCTTGTGCTGGACACGATGCCGGCTACACAGCAGGGGAACAGCTGGCGGTGCTGAACCCCACTAACACATTGGCTGGTGTTTTTCTTTGTGCAGCTAGCACTTCCGGGCAAAAACTAGCGGTGTTTGAGCCCAGGGGCAGCAGGAGGAGGAGAGGAGCAGAGTGTAGGGCGAAGCCTAGTTGAACCAATTTCAAAAGTTACCTTTAACCCCCCCTCAGGTGTTGCAAGGTACAAGACCCACACCTTGTGCAGCATTAATGCTGCACAAGTAAAAGGTTGCTCTGTTAATTTTGCTCCTTGCACACGCTGAATAAAACATGTACACTATTTAGCCCATTATACTGTCAAACAGTAGTGGAGGCGTGACTTGTCTTTTTAAGGAGACGCAGCACAGGTGTCAAAATTTACACCTAGGTGCTGGGCGCAGATTCCTGAGCGTTGTTATTTGCTGTACAGGAGTCTGCGCTCTTGTTATCCCTTGGCCATGCGCTGTGAGCACTGCCTGTCTTCTGACCTCATTTCATGTTGGCCGGTGCGGTTAGCGATGGCCATGAAACCCAGACCCGCAGTGTCTTTTGTTTAAGTCACACTACGGGGCTGGGATTCGTGACCTTGCGCAGTAAATTTTTTCACCTGTCACTCATGTCCTTACACCTGCATCAGACTGGGCGGCCACAGCTGATCCCTTCTCGCATGCTGCGGCCATGAGGCCGCACAGTCTGAAGAAGGCGGAAGGAGATGAGTTAAGACAGGCGAAGATATGCACTGCTCGTACCCATCAATCACACCCTCGCAGTCAAAATAAGTAAGACAACGAGGAGCATTGTTTAAGGCAGGGCGGACGCACAGGCGCAGCCAGCCAACCAATGATGTCAGAAGACGGGAAGCGCTACCAAGGGTGGTGCTGCGTATCATTAGAAAGGAAAGTCACACTTCAGGGACAGTGGAATTGTCTCAATGAGACACATTTTGTACGTGTTGAGTTCCACGTGGGCAAGTAGAAAAAGTCAGCCACCATGTACAAATGCAGCATTGCTGCTGTACAAGGTGGCTGTTATACATAGAAACACCTGGGGGTGGGGGGCAGGCTCCCTTCAATTTCAGTTCATGTGCCTGCGTGGCGTTTGCAGGTCACGTTGCCGGCTACACAGCAGGGGAACAGCTGGCGTTGCTGAACCCCACTAACACATTGGCTGGTGTTGTTCTTGGTGCAGCTAGCACTTCCGGGCAAAAACTAGCGGTGTTTGAGCCCAGGGGCAGCAGGAGGAGGAGAGGAGCAGAGTGTAGGCCGAGGCCTGCACTGGTGGCAGCTTTTGGTCTGTTGTGCCAGCGTGGCTTGTGCTGGACACGATGCCGGCTACACAGCAGGGGAACAGCTGGCGGTGCTGAACCCCACTAACACATTGGCTGGTGTTTTTCTCTGTGCAGCTAGCACTTCCGGGCAAAAACTAGCGGTGTTTGAGCCCAGGGGCAGCAGGAGGAGGAGAGGAGCAGAGTGTAGGCTGAAGCCTAGTTGAACCAATTTCAAAAATCCCCCCTCAGTTGTTGCAAGGTACAAGAGCCACACCTTGTGCAGCATTAATGCTGCACAAGTAAAAGGTTGCTCTATTAATTTTGCTCCTTGCACACGCTGAATAAAACACGTACACTATTTAGCCCATTATACTGTCAAACAGTAGTGGAGGCGTGACTTGTCTTTTTAAGGAGACGCAGCACAGGTGTCCAAAATAACACCTTGGTGCATGGGCGCAGCTTCCTGAGCGTTGTTATTTGCTGTACAGGAGACTGCGCTATTGTTATCCCTTGGCCATGCGCTGTGAGCGCTTCCTGTCTTCTGACCTCATTTCATGACGGCCGTTGCGGTTAGCGATGGACAGGAATCCCAGACCCACAGTGTGTTTTCAAAAAATCACACTGCGTGGCTTGGATTCGTGGCCTTGTGCAGTAAATATGTTTGCCGCTCACACATGTCCTTACACCTGCTTCAGACTGGACGGCCTCATCTGATCCCTTATCGCATGCCGCGGCCATGAAGCCACCCAGTCTGAAGATGGCGGAAGGAGATGTGTGAACACAGGCAAAAATATGCACTGCACATGCCCATCAATCAAACCCTCGCTGTCCAAAAAAATAAGACACCGAGGGGCGTTGTTTCGAGCAGGGCAGACGCACAGGCGCAGCCAGCTAACCAATGATGTCAAAAGATGGGAAGCGCTACCAAGGGTGGTGCTGCGTATCATTAGAAAGGAAAGTCACACCTCAGGGACAGTGGAATGGTCTCAATGAGACACATTTAGTACGTGTTTAATTCAACGTGGGCAAGGAGAAAAAGTCAGCCACCTTGTACAAATGCAGCAGTACTGCTGTACAAGGTGGCTGTTATACATAGAAACACCTGGGGGGGTGGGGCCTGGTTCCCTTTAATTTCAGTTCAGGTGCCTGCATGGCGTTTGCAGGACACGTTGCCAGCTACACAGCAGGGGAACAGCTGGCGGTGCTGAACCCCACTGACACATTTACTGGTGTTTTTCTCTGTGCAGCTAGCACGTCCGGGCAAAAACTGGCGGTGTTAGAGCCCAGGGTCAGCAGGAGGAGGAGAGGAGCAAAGTGTAGGCCGAGGCCTGCACTGGTGGCAGCTTTTGGTCTGTTGTGCAGCGTGGCTTGTGCTGGACACGATGCCGGCTACACAGCAGGGGAACAGCTGGCGTTGCTGAATCCCACTAACACATTGGCTGGTGTTTTTCTCTGTGCAGCAAAAAACTAGCGGTGTTAGAGCCCAGGGTCAGCAGGAGGAGGAGAGGAGCAAAGTGTAGGCCGAGGCCTGCACTGGTGGCAGCTTTTGGTCTGTTGTGCAGCGTGGCTTGTGCTGGACACGATGCCGGCTACACAGCAGGGGAACAGCTGGCGTTGCTGAATCCCACTAACACATTGGCTGGTGTTTTTCTCTGTGCAGCAAAAAACTAGCGGTGTTAGAGCCCAGGGTCAGCAGGAGGAGGAGAGGAGCAGAGTGTAGGCCGAAGCCTAGTTGAACCAATTTCAAAAGTTACCTTTAACCCCCCCTCAGGTGTTGCAAGGTACAAGAGCCACACCTTGTGCAGCATTAATGCTGCACAAGTAAAAGGTTGCTCTATTAATTTTGCTCCTTGCACACGCTGAATAAAACACGTACACTATTTAGCCCATTATACTGTCAAACAGTAGTGGAGGCGTGACTTGTCTTTTTAAGGAGACGCAGCACAGGTGTCAAAATTTACACCTAGGTGCTGGGCGCTGATTCCTGAGCGTTGTTATTTGCTGTACAGGAGTCTGCGCTATTTTGATCCCTTGGCCATGCGCTGTGAGCGCTGCCTGTCTTCTCACCTCATTTCATGTTGGCCGGTGCGGTTAGCAATGGCCATGAATCCCAGGCCCGCAGTGGGTTTTCAAAAAATCACACTGCGTGGCTGGGATTCGTGGCCTTGTGCAGTAAATATGTTTGCCGCTCACACATGTCCTTACACCTGCTTCAGACTGGGCGGCCTCAGCTGATCCCTTATCGCCTACCACGGCCATGAGGCCGCACAGTCTGAAGAAGGCGGAAGGAGATGAGGTAAGACAGGCGAACGTATGCACTGCACATGCCCATCAACCACACCCTCGCAGCCAAAATATATGAGACAACGAGGGGGGTTGTGTCGGGCATGGCGGACGCACAGGCACAGGCAGCCAACCAATGATGTCAGAAGACGGGCAGCGCAACCAAGGGGGGTGGTGAGTGTCATTAAAAAGGAAAGTCACACCTCAGGGACATTGTAATGGTCTGTAATGAGACACATATTTTACGTGTTTAATTAAACGTGGGCAATGAGAAAAAATCAGCCACCTTGTACAAATGCAGCAGTACTGCTGTACTAGGTGGCTGTTATACATAGAAACACCTGGGGGGGTGGGGCCAGGTTCCCTTTAATTTCAGTTCATGTGCCTGCATGGCGTTTGCAGGACACGTTGCCAGCTACACAGCAGGGGAACAGCTGGCGTTGCTGAACTCCACTAACACATTGGCGGGTGGTTTTCTCTGTGCAGCTAGCACTTCCAGGCTACAACTGGCGGTGTTAGAGCCCAGGGTCAGCAGGAGGAGGAGAGGAGCAGAGTGTAGGCCGAAGCCTGCACTGGTGGCAGCTTTTGGTCTGTAGTGCCAGCGTGGCTTGTGCTGGACACGATGCCGGCTACACAGCAGGGGAACAGCTGGCGCTGCTGAACCCAACTAACACATAGGCGGGTGTTTTTCTCTGTGCAGCTAGCACTTCCAGGCTACAACTGGCGGTGCTACAGCCCAGGGTCAGCAGGAGGAGGAGAGGAGCAGAGTGTAGGCCGAAGCCTGCACTGGTGGCAGCTTTTGGTTTGTAGTGCCAGCGTGGCTTGTGCTGGACACGATGCCGGCTACACAGCAGGGGAACAGCTGGCGGTGCTGAACCCCACTGACACAATGGTGGGTGTTTTTCTCTGTGCAGCCAGCACTTCCGGGCCCTAACTGGCGTAGTTAGAGCCCAGGGTCTGCAGGAGGAGCAGAGTGTAGGCGGAAGCCTACTTGAACCAATTTCAAAGGTAACCTTTAACCCACCCTCATGTGTTACAATGTTGAAGAGCCACACCTTGTGCAGCAGTAAAGCTCCACAAGTTAAAGGTTGCTCTTTAAGTTTTGCTCATTGCACACGCAGAATGAAAGACGCACACAATTTAGCCCATTGAACAGTAGTTCAGTTCTGTATTGGAGGCGTGACTTGTCTTTTTAAGGAGACGCAGCACAGGTGCACATAAATAACGCCTTGGTGCTGGGCGCAGCCTCCTGAGCGTTGTTATTTGCTGTACAGGAGTCTGCGCTATTGTGATCCCTTGGCCATGCGCTGTGAGCGCTGCCTGTCTTCTCACCTCATTTCATGTTGGCCGGTGCGGTTAGCAATGGCCATGAATCCCAAGCCCGCTGTGGGTTTTCAAAAAATAACACTGCGTGGCTGGGATTCGTGGCCTTGTGCAGTAAATATGTTTGCCGCTCACACATGTCCTTACACCTGCTTCAGACTGGGCGGCCTCAGCTGATCCCTTATCGCCTGCCACGGCCATGAGGCCGCACAGTCTGAAGAAGGCGGAAGGAGGGGAGTGAAGACAGGCGAAGATATGCACTGCTCGTGCCCATCAATCACACCCTCGCAGTCATAATATATGAGACAACGAGGGGCGTTGTGTCGGGCAGGGCGGACGCACAGGCACAGCCAGCCAACCAATGATGTCAGAAGACGGGCAGCGCTAACAATGGGGGTGATGCGTGTCATTAAAAAGGAAAGTCACACCTCAGGGACAGTGGAATGGTGTCAATGAGACACATTTAGTACGTGTTTAATTAAACGTGGGCAAGGAGAAAAAGTCAGCCACCTTGTACAAATGCAGCAGTACTGCTGTACTAGGTGGCTATTATACATAGAAACACCTGGGGGTGGGGGGCAGGCTCCCTTCAATTTCAGTTCATGTGCCTGCGTGGCGTTTGCAGGTCACATTGCCGGCTACACAGCAGGGGAACAGCTGGCGGTGCTGAACCCCACTAACACATTGCCTGGTGTTTTTCTCTGTGCAGCTAGCACTTCCGGGCCAAAACTAGCGGTGTTTGAGCCCAGGGGCAGCAGCAGGAGGAGAGGAGCAGAGTGTAGGCCGAAGCCTGCACTGGTGGCAGCTTTTGTTCTGTTGTGCCAGCGTGGCTTGTGCTGGACACGTTGCCGACTACACAGCAGGGGAACAGCTGGCGGTGCTGAACCCCACTGACACATCAGCTAGTGTTTTTTCTGTGTAGACAACACTTCCAGGTGGCAACTGACAGTGTTGAAACCCAGGGAATCAAAGAGGAGCAGAGTGTAGGCCGAAGCCTGCAGTGGAGCAAGTTGAAAGGGAACCTTTAAACCCCCCCCCCCCCCCAGGCATTTGTTGCTGAAAGAGCCATCTTGTACAGCAGTAATACTGCACATGGAAAATGGTGGCTCCGAAAATTATGCTCCTTGCAAACGCTGAAGTACACACTCATATAAAGTGTCCCCTCACACCGTCAAACCGTCCCGGAAGTGGGACTTTCCTTTTGTAATGTGACACAGCACAGCCGTCATTCCAACCCCCTTGGTGCCGTGCGCCACCTCCTCAACGTTGTTTGGTTCTGTCACGGAGCCCGCGCTGTTATGTTATCCCTTGGCCATGCACAGTTAGCGGTGCCCGTATTCTGACATCATTTAGGTGTCAGGCTGGCAGTGCCTGTGCGTCCAAGCTGCCCGAGATCCAACCTCGCAGTGTCATCTAATGTAATCCCACTGCGGGCCAGGGATCCATGGGCATGCGCAGTGCATATCATCGCCTCTCACTCACCTCCTTCCTGCTTCTTCAGACTGTGCGGCGTCACGGCCGTGGCATGCTATTAGGGATCAGCTGACGCCACCTAGTCTGAAGAAGCGTGAAGAAGGGGAGTGAGAGGCTAGTATATGCACTGCGCATGGCCATGGATACCAGGCCCACTGTGGGATCACATTAGACGACACTGCGAGGTGGGATTTCGGGCAGCGTGGACGCACAGGCGCAGCCAGGACGACAACAAATGATGTCAGAGGACGGGCAGCGCAAACTGTGCATGGCCAAGGGATAACATAACAGCGCAGGGTCCATGACGGAATCAAACAGCGCTAAGGAGGCAGCGCGCGGTGCCAAGGGGGTAGCAATGACGGCTGTGCTGCGTCACATTACAAAGGAAAGTCCCACCTCCGGGACGGTTGGACGGTGTGAGGGGACAAATTACATGAGTGTGTAGTTCAGCGTTTGCAAGGAGCATAATTTCAAGAGCGACCTTTTCCTTGTGCAGTATTAGTGCTGCACAAGGTGGCTCTTTCAGTAACAAACGCCTAGGGTGGGGGGGGGGACAGGTCCCCTTACATTTTAGTTGTGCCAGCGTGGCGGTCGCATGACACGTTGCCGGATACACAGCTGGGGATCAGCTGACGTTACTGAACCCCAATAACAGAGGAGCGACTGTTGACTGTGCACACAGCACTTCCAGGCACCAACTGGCGGTGTTAGAGCCCAGGGACAGCAGGAGGAGCAGATTGGAGGTATTGCCGCACACACAGCTGGGGATCAGCTGACGTTACTGAACCCCAATAACAGAGGAGCGACTGTTGACTGTGCAGACAGCATTTCCAGGCACCAACTGGCGGTGTTAGAGCCCAGGGACAGCAGGAGGAGCAGATTGGAGGTATTGCCGCACACACAGCTGGGGATCAGCTGACGTTACTGAACCCGAATATCAGAGGAGCGACTGTTGACTGTGCAGACAGCACTTCCAGGCACGAACTGGTGGTGTTAGAGCCCAGGGACAGCAGGAGGAGCAGATTGGAGGTATTGCCGCACACACAGCTGGGGATCAGCTGACGTTACTGAACCCCAATAACAGAGGAGCGACTGTTGACTATGCAGACAGCACTTCCAGGCACCAACTGGCGGTGTTAGAGCCCAGGGACAGCAGGAGGAGCAGAGGAACAGAGTGTACGCCGAAGCCTGATTGGAGCAAGTTGAAAGGGAACTTTTAACCCCCCCCAAGACGTTTGTAGCTGAAAGAGCCATCTTGTTCAGCACTAAGGATGCAAAAGGAAAAGGTTGCTCTTTTAATTATGCTCCTTGCAAACACAGAAGTAAACACTAAAAATGTGTCCCCTTATACCATAAAACCGTCCCGGAGGTGCGAATTTCCTTCGTAATGGGACACAGCACAGCTGTCATTCCTATCCCCTTGGTGCCGTGCGCTGCCTCCTCAGCGTTGTTTTAAGCTGTCACGGAGCCTGCGCTGTTCTGTTATCCCTTGGCTATGCCCAATTAGCGCTGCCTGTCTTCTGACATAATTTGGTGTCAGGCTGTCAGTGCCTGTGCGTCCACGCTGCTCCAGATCCCACCTCGCAGTGTCGTCTAACGTAATCCCACTGCGGGCCTTGGATCCATGGGCATGCACAGTGCATATCCTCGACTCTCACTCCCCTCCTTCCCTCTTCTTCAGACTGTGCGGTGTCATGGCCGTGGCATGCTATTAGGGATCAGCTGACGGCGCACAGTCTAAAGAAGGCGGAGGGAGATGAGCGAGAGCCCGAGGGGAAGATATGCACTGCGCATGCCCATGGATCCCAGGCCCGCAGTGTGATTCAATCAGAAGACACTGCGAGGCGGGATCTCGGGCAGCGCGGCCGCACAGGCGCAGCCAGCCTGACACCAAATTATGTCAGAAGACAGGCAGCGCAAATAGGGCATGGCCAAGGGATAAAAGAACAGCGCAGGCTCCGTGACAGCTTAAAACAACGCTGAGGAGGCAGCGCACGGCACCAAGGGGGTAGGAATGACGGCTGTGCTGCGTCACATTACGAAGGAAAGTCCCAGCTCCGGGACGGTATAACGGTATCAGTGAACACATTTTATAAGTGTTAAGTTCTGCGTGTGCAAGGAGCTAAACTAAAAGAGCTACCTTTTCCTTGTGCAGCATTACTGCTGCACAAGATGGCTCTATCAGTAACAAACGACGGGGGGGGGGACAGGTTCCCTTACATTTAGGTTGTTGTGCCAGCGTGGCGGTCGCAGGACACATTGCCGGCTACACAGCTGGGTATCAGCTGACGTTACTGAAACCCAATAACACTGGGTCGTATGTTTTTACTGTGCAGCCTGCACTTCTGAGCCGCAACTGGCGGTGTTGGAGCCCAGGAATAGCAGTTCAGGTGGTAGAAAGATGAACACAGCAGGAGACCTGGATGACACCCAATTACTTAATCAGGCAGAGGAGTGGCAAATTCCTGCGAGATCCAGGCCTGGTTCATTTTCAGGAAAGTAAGCTGGTCAACGTTATCGGAGGATAGCCGCATGCGACGGTCTGTTAGTACACCACCTGCGGCACTAAAGACACGTTCCGATAAGACACTAGTCGCAGGTCAAGCCAGCACCTCCAATGCATACTGGCTTAGCTCTGGCCATGTATCCAGCTTAGAGACCCAAAACTTGAACGGGGAAGAGCCGTCTGGGAGTACAGTAAGAGGGCAAGCCATGTAGTCTGTCACCATCTGACGGAACCGTTGCCTCCTGCTGACTGGAGCCGCCGGTGATGGTGTAGACATTTGGGGCGGGCACACAAAAGTGTGCCAGAGTTGTGCCATACTGGGCTTGCCTTGGGCAGAGGCACTGCTTCTGCTCCCTCTTTGGGCAGAGCCTCCCCCACTGCCTCGACGCACTGAGCTGCTTTGTAAAGCACTAGCAGCACTCCTCTCAGTTGGACTGGAGAAGATGATGGAATTCACCAGTGTGTCGTGGTACTCCCGCAATTTACGCTCCCGGGTCAACGCTGGGATGAGGTTTTGGACGTTGTTCCGGTAGCGAGGATCGAGGAGGGTGAACACCCAGTAATCAGGCATGTTGAGAATGTGGTCGATGCGGCGGTCGTTTCTCAGGCACTGCAGCATGAAATCCACCATGTGCTGCAGAGTGCCAACTGGCCCAGAAACGCTGTCCCCTGCTTGAGACATGATCTATGCCCGCTCGTCATCACCCCACCCTCGCTGTACACACTGACCACTGGACAATTGTGTCGCTCCCTTCTCTGGACGGAGCTCTTCCTCCTCCATTGACTCCTCCTCATCCTCCTCACAAAGTGGCCCCTGCGTACCCCTTTGTGAGGAACCACATGGCGCTGACTCTTCAGAAGCTGATGGAAAAGGTGACTCCTCATCCTCCACCTCTTCCACAACATCATCCCTTAACCCTTGCAAAGTTTGCTGAAGCAGGCAGATAAGGGGGACAGTCATGCTGACTAGTGCATCATCTGCACTTGCCATCCGCGTGGAATAATCAAAATGACGCAAAACCTGGCAGACGTCCTTCATAGTGGCCCACTCTGTGGTTGTGAAGTCTGATCGGCGCTGACTGCGACTTCTTTGCGCCTGATGCAGCTGGTACTCCATAACTGCTTGCTGCTGCTCACACAACCGCTCCAACATATGTAACGTGGAATTCCACCGGGTAGGTAGGTCACATATGATGCGGTGTTCCGGAAGGCGGAATCGGCGCTGCAGAGCAGCAATGTGGGATCTTGCCATGCTGGAACGCCGCAAGTGAGCACACTCTAGGCGGACCTTGTGCAGCAGGGCATCAAGATCCGGATAGTCCCTCAGAAAACTCTGCACAACCAAATTGAGCACATGTGCCAGACATGGGATGTGAGTGAGGTTGCCAAGGGCCAAAGCTGCCACCAGATTTCGGCCATTGTCACACACTACCATGCCTGGCTGGAGATTCGCTGGCAGTAACCACACATCGCTCTCCTGCTTGATGGCATTCCAGAGCTCCTGCGCTGTGTGGCTTCGATTCCCCAATGAAACTAGTTTCAAGACGGCCTGCTGACGTTTGGCCACGGCTGTGCTCATGTCAGTCATAGGTAAACGTTCACGGGTCCATGTGGAGGTGGACTGTGACGGCTCCTGCAGAGATGATTCTGAGGAACTTGTGTAAGAGGAGGAGACAATGCGTACAGACTGGATTCCTGCAATCCTTGGAGTGGGCAGGACACGTCCTGCGCCACTCGCACAATCTGTACCTGGCTCAACAACATTAACCCAATGGGCAGTGAGGGAAACGTATCGCCCCTGTCCATGCTGACTGGTCCACGCATCGGTGGTGAGGTGGACCTTGCTACTGACGGCGTTCAGTAGCGCATGTTTTATGTTTCCCTCAACATGCCTGTGCAGGGCAGGGACAGCTTGCCTGCTGAAGTAAAAGCGGCTGGGCACCTTGTACTGTGGGACTGCCAATGCCATCAAGTCACGGAAGCTGTCAGTCTCCACCAGCCTGAATGAGAGCATTTCCAGGGACAACAGTTTGGCAATGCCTGCATTCAGAGCCTGTGCTCGGGGGTGGTTGGCCGAGAATGCCCGCCTTTTCTCCCATGCCTGTATTACCGATGGCTGTAGAGTAGACTGGGAGTGTGAGGATGACTGGGAAGGTGGTGCTGTGGGTGGAATTACACAAGGTCTCTGGACAACAGTGCCAGAGGTTCTTCCATGGCGATCCTGGGAGGAAGCCAAACCAGCTGTGCGTGAGCTGGAGGAAGAGGCAACACGAGCTGAAGAGGTGGTGGCTGCCGCTGTTGGTTGGCCTACATCTTTAGTGTGTTTCTGTAACTCTACCGCGTGCCTGGTCCGCACATGTTTCCACATATTTGTGGTATTGAGGTTGCTGACATTTTTCCCTCTTTTTACTTTCTGATGATACAGCTTGCATTTGACAAAACAAATGTCATCTGCAACTGTGTCAAAAAAGGACCAGGCACTACAAGTCTTGGGAGCACCCTTTTTGGCTTTGGAAAGAGACAGGCTCCTAACGGGTGCCAAAGTGGAGGCTACAGGCTCCGCAGTCTTCCCCCTCCCTCTCCCTCTTTGGCCCGTAAGGGGAATCTCTTCCTCAGAGCTGCTCCCACCACCTTCCTGTTCCTCACACCACGATGGGTCAACGACCTCATCATCTCCACTACCCTCTGCCACCAACTGCTCCTCCTGGGTAGTCTCGGCAGCACAGTACGCACCAGAAAGCGGCACCTGAGTTTCATCATCAGATGCGTACTGCGCTGTGGTCACCGGAGGCACTGGCCCACCCGCCTCTTTAGAGTCAGAGAGACAAAACTGTTGGGCATCACTGCACACTGCCTCTTCTTCCATTTCTCCAATGCTGCTTGGCTGGCCCCCTGTTTCCAAGCCAAGAGATTCAGAGAACAGAAGTAGAGACGGCTCCAGTCCTGGGCTCTCTGACTGCCTGGCCAATTTGGCAGGTGGTGAAGAGACAGATGGCTGCTCTCCAGTGCTCTGTGCCTGAGAGGATGTGGCACTAACTGAAGTCGATGTTGAGGCGTTAGCTGCCATCCACCCGACTACGGCTTCAATTTGGTCTTCACGCAGCAGCGGTGCACGGCGCTCTCCGACAAAGCTGCGCATGAAGGACTGTTCCCTGCTGAAACTGAGTGACAATGAGTCACCGGTGCCCGCAGCAGGCACAGAATCACCACGTCCTCTCCCTGCTCCTCTCCCTGCTCCGCGCCCACGCCCACGTGCCTTACTCCCTGCCCTCTTCATCTTGGTTGACAGATAAAGATAAGCAGAAAAGTACTAAGGCCTTAGTGTGCTTATTCCTGAAATGCTCCTCCTAACAGGTGTAAGAAACACTAATGTTGTAAAGTGTGGACTAAACTTTATTATTTTTCAAATGTGGCCTACACAAGTGTTAAGTTGTGTTTGGTGAACTTTCCTTTTTTTTTTTCTGCAGATCGGACTACAGAGCAAGTTTAACTCACACGGGGACCGTGCAGACAGCCGTAAACGGCGCTGCAAGGCCCAAAAACCCTCCTCTAGGTTATCCTATGTAGTGTTTTTCCACTATTTAGCTGGAGACGGGTGGAAAGACACTAATAGGAAATTTTTTTTTTAAATTTTAAACAGGCTGCACTATTTGAAAAAAGGAAATTTTTTTTCAAGGTATGAGGCAGTATTGCACCCTGAGCTGAATCCAACCGGCTATGGCTGCACACAGACTACAGGGCGAGCTGCGCTCACACAGAGACCGTGCAGACAGCCGTAAACGGCGCTGCAAGGCCCAAAAAAACCCCTCTAGGTTATCCTATGTGGTGTTTTTCCACAATTTAGCTGGAGACGGGTGGAAAAACACTAATAGGAAATTTGAGAAAAAAATTGCAGCAGGCTGCACTATGAGCAAAAAAGGACAACTGTGTGAGGCAGTGTGGACCCCCCCCTGAGCTGAATACAACCGGGTATATGGCTGCACACAGACTACAGAGTGAGCTGCACACACACACACAGAGACCTTGCAGAACGCTGTTAAAACAGCGCTGCAAGGCAAGAGCAAGGTGAACAGTGAAGAACACACAGCGTTTTGCTAAATTAGCCTTGGGAAAGGAAAATAAAGCAATTAGCTATCTCAACTGGCCCTCAGTTAGAACATAGCGTCCTGTCCCTAACTGAAATCACAGCAGAGTGAGCGCAAAATGGCGGCAGCGTTTTTTATAGTGCAGAGTGACATCATTTCAGCAGCCAATCACAGCCTTGCCAGTACTTACATGCCCACCATGCTAAACAGGATGTGCCCACACTTCCAATCATTCCTCATTGGCTGCTGCGTTCAGTTTGAATTCTGGGAATTTCCGATTCCGGTATCCGATACGCGGGAAGTATCGGAATTCGGTATCGGAATTCCGATACCGCAAATATTGGCAGATACCCGATACTTGCGGTATCGGAATGCTCAACACTAGTCTTGAATAAATTAGGTTGGGGTTGTCCAATTATTTCTTTTTTATGCTTGAATGTTCGCCTATTGCTATTGAAAGTTGTCTTGGTACATTTAAAATTCTCAGTATTCTCCACAAAAAGTAATTGAATGTACAGATTTGTGAGAAAACAATTACATGCTGCAAATGTTACTGCCATAGAGTTGAAAATGGTACAATACCTTGTAATGTCTCTGTTACAAGCACATAATGGAGTTCTAAGGGAGCGATGGAGACACGGAGAACTGAACGCCTTACATTGTCGAAGGAACAACATGCATGTTTGGAATACACAATGTTTGTTTTCTTCTTAAGGCTGATTCTTGAGCGGCAGATATCGTCTTCATTGGTTATTTATTTTTAATTTCATGAGAAAAAAAAGGATCATTGTGTACTTTAATGCTAGTCATTTAAGTGGAGGAAAGTGGCACGAAAGATTTGCAGATATTAGTTTCTGAATCTAATACATTGAGATTATTCATCAGGCTCAAGCTGTTTGCTGTTTGCAGATATACGTTCTTCATATTTCATAATAAATGCATTTACTGAGATTCTCTAGAAATTGATGTTTTTCATGAATATTCTTGACTGTAACATTTAAAGAGTAAATGCATCCTGACAAATAAAGTAATAAGCTAGGGTATATTTCCCTAGTCTATGATGGTGACAAATCCAAAGAACGCCAGAGACATCTCTATACTGCTAGTAGAGATAGAGTAGAGATCATACAGCCGGAGACTGATACATGCTGTCCGTGGATTGGGCAGCATGTATCAACTGATTGGCTCACATTAAGACATGACTGATTCAATAAGTGGCATATGTCTATTAAATAATGAGGTGCCTCTGACTTCACCCCACTGCCTCATCAAGACTGACACGCACAATGTCGGTCTTGGTGAATAGGGACAATATACTCATTGCACAACTGTTGAATTAGAAATTTTAAACTGCTTGACACTGACATTTGCCACATTTACCTTTTCAGTTACTTATGTTTTGTAACCACCCACCCTTGTAATAACTAGCTGCCAGTTCTCAAGCTTCCCTTTTACAGAAACATCCAAAACTTTCCAAACCAATCTGCATCAGATTTACTACATGTATTCACCTCCAAACTCACCACTCTTCAGGATTGGAGATGAGCGAACTTGTTCGGAAAACGTTGCCAATCTCAAATTCGTCACAAACGTTGCACATTCAGATTCATGTGCGAATTCCAGAGCATCTTCCTCAAAATCAGCAAAATTCAGCCAAAGTTCAATAAATGAACTAGTTTACACTAATGCTTTTGTTAGGACTTTGTGCTGTATGATGAGCATCCCCGACTTGTCTGATGAGGGGAAGATTTGGGGATAGGTCAGAGGAGTGGTGAATTGCTATTTTTGTATTATTATGTTAATGTGTGAAGATTCTGGCAGCCAATCAGTGCGAAAAAACAGGATGGGAGCAATCAAGGTATGTTTGAAGAATGAGGGGAAGACACCAGTTGTTAGTGACAGGTTGAAGATGTGGGTTAGGGTTGGGATGATGACTATGGGAAGGTTTTGAATGAGGTTGGATAGGACTGGGTCAAGTTCTAATATTCTGAGATGTGATTTAGAGAAAAAGGTGAAAGTTGATCTTCCATGATGGTGGAGAAGTTGGTTTTGGAGGAGGAGAGTTAAGTAGTTATGAGGAGGGGCTGTGGGCACTTTTGGTATGCCATATGTTGTCAATCTTCTGCTTGAAGAATGAGGTGAAGTCTGCAGCTAAAATGAGTGGAGAGAGAGGGGCAGCTAGGGGACGAAGGAGTGAATTAAAAGCACTTAATAGCTGTTTAGGGTTGTGAAAAAGGGGTGATATGAGAAATGAAGTGAGTCACTGAGTAGCATTTTGACAACTTCTGTTAATAGACGGGCTACTCAACCCCCTTTCTTTGGCAGCCGCACAGAGGTACGCCTTGTAGATGAGGGCCAGAAAGAGCATGTGTTCCAGTGCATTCCAAGCTTTGTATCAAATGGGCTCTCCTCTTCTTCCTCCACAATGACATCACACACAGTATAGTCCTCAGAAGTTGCACCCCAATTATCCTTGTTTCCCACAGCATCAGAACTCTCCTCTCGCCTACTGACTGTGGAGAACCACAGATGGGCGACTCTGCAGAGCTGTTTGCACATTTTATACCATGGGAATCAGAGGTCTGCTTCAAAGTCAACAAACTCAAGAAAGGGAAAGCATTTGCAGCAATGTGCAAATTTTTTTTCAGTTGTATCCGGGGCCGCACGAAGTAGGGTCTGAGCAGAATCCAGACCCTTGTCATGAGACATCAACCCCCGTTGTGGACATGATCCTCATGAGACTGAGATACCTGAGACGCACGCGGACTGTACTGTGCTTTCAGGGCAGGACGAGAAGGAGGAGGGTGTCTCTTAGGACAAGGATTGGGAAAACAGAGAGGATCATGATGAAGTTGTAGATCCCACTTGATGTGAACTCAGAGGCATGCAGTTTACTAGCTCAGCAGATAAGGTGTAGAAGGAGGAAGATGAGGAAGTTACATTGCGGCTTCCCAAGCAGACACGGAATGATGCAACCATGACAAGCCCTGCATCCTCAGCCACAAATGTGGCAATGGCCAATAATAGTCTCGGGTCTGCTCTTCGCTGGGGTGGCAAGGATTATCTAGCATGGGCCTTTTTTGAGAACGAAAATGATAACTCATGTTATTTGCCTACTTTGTAAAAAATGAATAAATAGAGGCACAAACTCCATTAATTTTATTTTTACATGCATGAACTGACACATGTGTGATCAACATGCAATAGTCTGGGAATCTCACTGCGCTAAAATGTGGCCTAATGGGTCTCACCAACCACCGACTGCCAAATCAACCGCATCTGCTGCTTCTTCCTCCTCAGTCACCATGGTAAGTGTTCTCACACAGGTCTATGGCAGCAGAACCTCCACTTGTTTACCCACAACAGTCGGGGTGTGTGAGAGCCAGTCAGCTGTTATGGAAGTGGACATGCTAGCTGTTTTTGACCGATCTCAGACACCGAGCACACTACATCTTTCTCAATCAACCATAACATCTCTGCCTGCACTTCACTAACAGTTTGTCTTCTTCATCATTATCCTCCCTCTCTCAGCACAGCAGCTAGCCTTTGGTCCCGCAGTTGTGGTTGTGTAAAAGATTGTTTCTGACTACACATGCCAAAGCTAAGAGCTTCAAGTTTATCATCTCCAATCTGTTGTCTACGTAAGTGCTGCTTTTCTGCCTGGTTGATATAGTCGGTCTCTGAAAGCTGACAGCCGTCACAGTACCCCAGTAACAACTGCCCAGTCACCATTGCTTCACAAAGAAAGCTGTGACTGCACTACAACACCATGTCACAGACAACATCACCCATTATGTCTGACAGAGTGCATTTCACCACTGGCACATAAATGGGCAAGCATGCCAGGGGAATTACATCTCCCTGACTGGCCACTGGGTGACTCTGGTCACAAGTCTTGGAATCCCTAAGGCTTGCGAGACAAACTTCTGTATTTAACACTTACTGCACTGCTCATGTCCCCTCCACCTCTTCTATGGCCTCTACCTGCATCATCAACCTCTACCTTAATGAGACACACATTCCAACTGTGCAGAGAGAATCCCCACCACCCTCGTACTGCACAGCCAGTGCTCACTGTAATCAGGCAGTGTTAATATTAATATACCTTGGAGATTGCAGTCACACAGCTCAAGAGTTGTGGACAGCTATCCAGGCTGAGTTTGAACAATGGCTGTCTCCACTGAACCTGGAGCCACGGAAGGCTGTGTGTGATAACGGACCAATGCCAGGGCAACCTCACACACGTGCCTTGCATGACTCATGTCCTCAAGCTGGTGGTACTGCAATGTCTCCACCACTATCCCGGCCTGCATGCACTGCTGCAGAAAGCTTGGTCACTGTCTGTTCACTTCCACCATTGACACCCAGCGGGCCATCGATTTTCATCTCTACAGAGGTCTTTCGGCCTTCTGGTTAACAGGTTGATATTCAATGTGCAGACACAGTGGATTAGAAATAGTGATGAAGACTGGGTTGCCATATGCTCCACCCAGTCAAATGCTGAAGTTTTGAAACAAGCTTGTAGACAATCTTAAGGGTGGTTTTCCCCAATACTGCAGTGAGGCACACAGTGTGCATCTCAGTTTTAACTTTCCAACCCTAAGAATGTTGAGTCGTCAACGCAAAAACATTAGCAGCAGTGTAAGTGGAAGAAGCAATTTCTGTGAGTCATTTCACACATTTTCTTCGACCAGCCTGTGCACCAGCAAAACAGAGTACATGTCTGATACACAGTCAGCGCATCAGGCTATCTCCTGACAGTGTGGAACAGGGCTGGACTGGCCATCTGGCAATTCTGGCAAATGCCAGAAGGGCCTGTCTGGTCGTGGCTGCCTTGTCTGCTATGTTAACAGAATCGGTGTTCTCAGGACACTCATACTATTAAGAGTTGTGATGGAGCACAAAGTCACTGACTACGTCGTTTACCCCAGCAGGCCACAGGAATAATTAGAAATATTGGTCTTGTAGAAAATCTCCCTTTCCTCCATCCAGGGTCACATTAGTAATATATCCCATCAGGTTCATGGGTACAGGGACAACATGGGCCTGTGTGATTTCAAATGCCAGGACTGCATTTCAGCCCCAGTCCATACCTGGTGTGGAACGCCTAACTTTCATAAAGATCAAATAGTCATGGATCTCCAATGACTTTTGCACCCCAGTCTCAAACTGGACAGACTAGATGATGGTATATTTCTTATTGTGCTGCACTGATCTCGGGTTATTGCAGTCTGTGACACCTTTGTCGTGGCTTCTGTGCCTGCTGTTGATTCTGCTGCTGATGTTACAAACAATTTTTTGAAATGTGGAGATTTCAAGTTGGGTCACCATCTGGTAGGTTGCCTGTAATCGAAGGGGTGTCAGTGCCCCATTACACTATTTCTACTCTGCAGAAATTGATGCCACTTTTCCCAGTGTCTGCCCATAATTTTTGGAAATGTTTGGACTCCAAGTTGGGTCTCCTTCATGTATGTTGCCTGAAGCAGTAGGGCTCCCAGACCGACAGGCCTGCACTTACTTTCAGTCAAATACCTGTATTACTATCCTTACATTTTCTAACAATGGTAGTCTACCAAGCTGATATTTGTGCCACCTGAGTGTGGATGAGCAGAAAAGCAATTTGAGCTGTTTTATGAGGAATGAAGGCTCCCAGTATAGCAGGCCTGTGTGTTGCCTGAATTTGGCAGGGCTCTCAGCACAGAAAGCCCTTACTGCTCCCTCACCCACCTCCTAATTTCAACTTAATTTCAAGGCTGTTAATGCTGGCCCAGACCCTGTCTCATGTATGGTGCCATTATACCATTGGCTGTGTTATATACTGTGTGGGCTGTGCTATATACTGCATGGCTGTGTTATATACTGAGTGGGCTGTGCTATATATTATGTGGCTGTGTTATATACTACGTGGACTGTGTTATATACTATGTGGCTGTGTTATATACTGCGTGGGCTGTGTTATATACTGCGTGGGCTGTGCTATATACTACGTGGGCTGTGTTATATACTATGTGAGCTGTGTTAAATACTACGTGGGCTGTGCTATGTACTACGTGGGCTGTGTTATATACTACGTGGCTGTGTTATATACTGCATGGGCTGTGCTATAAACTATGTGGGCTGTGTTATATACTATGTGGCTGTGCTATATACTATGTGGCTGTTTTATATACTGCATGGGCTGTGCTATGTACTACGTGGGCTGTGTTATATACTACATGGCTAAGCTATATACTATGTGGCTGTGTTATATACTATGTGGCTGTGTTATATACTGCGTGGGCTGTGCTATATTCTACATGGGCTGGTGTTATATACTACGTGGCTGTGCTATATACTATGTGGGTGTGTTATATACTGCGTGGGCTGTGCTATATACTACGTGGGCTGTGCTCTATATTACATGGCTATGCTATATACTGCTTGGGCCGTGTTATATTCTGCGTGGCTATGCTATATACAATGTGTTCTGTGTTACATACTACATGGCTGTGTTATATACTATGTGGCTATGCTATATACTATGTGGGCTGTGTTATATACTACGTGGCTGTGTTATATACTATGTGGCTGTGTTATATACTACGTGGGCTGTGTTATATACTATGTGGGCTGTGTTATATACTATGTGGCTGTGCATTCTAAAATACCCGATGCGTTAGAAACGGGCCACCAACTAGTGATGTTTATAGTAATCTTATATATTAGCTAGTCTGCATACTTTTCTCCTATGGAGCATTACCTATAACACTACACACTCTATACAATGTCATAACACGACAATTACACACTGCAAGTTCAGCAGACACTGACAATGATAGGACAGCTCCTTTCACACTAGCGTCGTTTGCTGTACGTCGCAATGCGTCGTTTTGGAGAAAAAATGCATCCTGCAAAGTTGCCCGCAGGATGCCTTTTTTCTCCATAGACTTTCATTAGCGACGCATTGCAACGTATGACCACACGTCGCGTCCGTCGTGCGACGGATGCGTCGTGTTTTGGCGCACCGTTGGCACAAAAAAAGTTACATGTAACTTTTTTGTGCGTCGAGTCTGCCATTTCCAACCACGCATGCGCGGCCGGAACTCCGCCCCCTCCTCCCTGGACCTTACAATGGGGCAGCGGATGTGCTGTAAAACTGCATCCGCTGCCCCCGTTGTTCTTTTTTTTCGCAGTTTGCGTCGGTACGTGGGGCCGACGCATAGCGACGGCCCCGTACTGACGCAAGTGTGAAAGTAGCCTAAGTGATGAACAGGACCAGTGCAAACTACACCTCTCATTTCTAACACCTATTATTATGTTATGATCTTCAACTGCTTTTAGTTGTATCTGTTACTGGGAATCATTCCTATGAACAGGTTTCCCAGAAATAGATGCAACTAGCAGTGGCTAAAGAACCTATCTGTTCCCAGGAAAGTTTCCAAGTTTCCTAAACTGTATCCTCCCCCTCCTTTTGCAAACACCCAGAAGAGGAGGAGAGGAATAACATCAATTACATGTGATCAGATGCTGCTCACATTTACTGCAGTCGTAATACAAGCTAGAATTACACTTTATTTTAATGTCTAAAGTAGGCAGATGCTGAGTCTAGTGTTTAAACTTATGAAAAACATTTTTAATTATTTTTCATATTTTAGACCAGTGGTCCTCAACCTTTTTAACTTTCAGAGACACATTCCACTCTGAGAGATGACTGCTAGCAACAATCTGTGCCAAGAATCATAGAAGCCATATTGCAACCAATCATAGATACAGTATAAAAGCTTGGACACCCCTTGACAAAATTACTGTTATGAACACTATTTGACGGCCATTCCGCACGGCTTGTGCTTCAACGGGTCCAGGTGAAGCACAAGCCGTGCGAAAAGGCCGTCGTCCACACTCCATCCCCGCACCCTCTTGCAGTCCTGATGTCCTAACGGATGTATTAACATTTTTGTCCAATAAAGAGCACGATTACACAGCTACGATAAGGGTGAGTGCCGCATTCATGCTTCTTCTTCTGCTACGTGGCCAAAATACCTGTCGAGAGGAGCAGAAGTCTCATTGGCAGTTACAGGAATCGTTTGATTGCAGTGATTGCCTCAAAAGGTTGTGCAACAAAATACTGTATTAAGTTAAGAGTGGCATCATTTCTGTCCAGGCCTATTTCATGAGTTTTTTTTTTTTTTTTAAATTCTGTGGAAGCATGGCTGAAAAGCAATGCCTGACTTTCATTTGTTCATTTTCATAGATCTTTTATTTATTATTACTCTTTGTCAGATTCAAATTATTTCTATAACCGTTGTGGGTCTTTCTGTCATTAAACAAGGGGTACCAACAATTTTGACCACGTGTGTATAGTCCTTTTTTTTTTTTTCATTTTAAAAATTACAAAAATAAAAAAGAATCGATGCAAAAGTTTGGACACCCTAGAAGATTCGTGTGCTAAGATAAAATTGACCAAGGTTACAGACGTAAATTAACCTGTTAGAGTTATGGATTGTGATGAACAAATAGTGAAATATTCGGATTTAGCACAAATAATTTCTAATATCTGTGTATTCGTGCCAAATAACGATTCCAATGCAAGTCAAATGGAAAGCCGAATATTTTTCCATTGGAACCAACGAGCAGGTCTGGGGGCATAGGAAAAAAGCTGAAATTAATGGGAAAGAACTAAAACTAAATGGAGCGTGGAGAAGATGCCTGCATGAATTTCTGACTAACATATGGCATCTGGGAATAATGTTGTCAGTCTATTGTGCCGGTTTTACGGATTTTTAGAAAGATCTACAAACCTAACAATTTTTTTGAAAATGCGAAAACATTATTTCCTTCATAATTACATGTACATTTAGGGCCAGAAATATTTGGACAGTGACACAATTTTCGCGAGTTGGGCTCTGCATGCCACCACATTGGATTTGAAATGAAACCTCTACAACAGAATTCAAGTGCAGATTGTAACGTTTAATTTGAAGGGTTGAACAAAAATATCTGATAGAAAATGTAGGCATTGTACACATTTCTTTACAAACGCTCCACATTTTAGGAGGTCAAAAGTAATTGGACAAATAAACATAACCCAAACAAAATATTTTTATTTTCAATATTTTGTTGAAAATCCTTTGGAGGCAATCACTGCCTTAAGTCTGGAACCCATGGACATCACCAAACGCTGGGTTTCCTCCTTCTTAATGCTTTGCCAGGCCTTTACAGCCGCAGCCTTCAGGTCTTGCTTGTGTGTGGGTCTTTCCGTCTTAAGTCTGGATTTGAGCAAGTGAAATGCATGCTCAATTGGGTTTAGATCTGGAGATTGACTTGGCCATTGCAGAATGTTCCACTTTTTGGCACTCATGAACTCCTGGGTAGCTTTGGCTGTATGCTTGGGGTCATTGTCCATCTGTACTATGAAGCGCCGTCCAATCAACTTTGCAGCATTTGGCTGAATCTGAGGTGAAAGTATATCCCGGTACACTTCAGAATTCATCCGGCTACTCTTGTCTGCTCTTATGTCATCAATAAACACAAGTGACCCAGTGCCATTGAAAGCCATGCATGCCCATGCCATCACGTTGCCTCCACCATGTTTTACAGAGGATGTGGTGTGCCTTGGATCATGTGCCGTTCCCTTTCTTCTCCAAACTGTTTTCTTCCCATCATTCTGGTACAGGTTGATCTTTGTCTCATCTGTCCATAGAATACTTTTCCAGAACTGAGCTGGCTTCTTGAGGTGTTTTTCTGCAAATTTAACTCTGGCCTGTCTATTTTTGGTATTGATGAATGGTTTGCATCTAGATGTGAACCCTTTGTATTTACTGTCATGGAGTCTTCTCTTTACTGTTGACTTAGAGACAGATACACCTACTTCACTGAGAGTGTTCTGGACTTCAGTTGATGTTGTGAACGGGTTCTTCTTCACCAAATTAAGTATGCGGCGATCATCCACCACTGTTGTCATCCGTGGACGCCCAGGCCTTTTTGAGTACCCAAGCTCACCAGTCAATTCCTTTTTTCTCAGAATGTACCCAACTGTTGATTTTGCTACTCCAAGCATGTCTGCTATCTCTCTGATGGATTTTTTCTTTTTTTTCAGCCTCAGGATGTTCTGCTTCACCTCAATTGAGAGTTCCTTTGACCGCATGTTGTCTGCTCACAGCAACAGCTTCCAAATGCAAAACCACACACCTGGAATCCACCCCTGACCTTTTAACTACTTTATTGATTACAGGTTAACGAGGGAGACGCCTTCAGAGTTAATTGCAGCCCTTAGAGTCCATTGTCCAATTACTTTTGGTCCCTTGAAAAATAGGACGCTATGCATTACAGAGCTATGATTCCTAAACCCTTTCTCCGATTTGGATGTGGAAACTATCATATTGCAGCTGGGAGTGTGCACTTTCAGCCCATATTATATATATAATTGTATTTCTGAACATGTTTTTGTAAACAGCTAAAATAACAAAACTCAAGTCACTGTCCAAATATTTCTGGCCCTAACTTGTATGTAACAAAATGAAAATGAAAAAAAAAATACCTCCCCTTTAGCATATGTTCACATGGAGCATTTTGATTTATTTTTTACTTTAACATTTGTAAGGGCTCTCACTCCTACATTTGGGAGGACCCTCCCTCATGCGAATAGTTAGTTACCAAGATAGTGGAACACATATTCCCCTTCACTTTACAATGTCCGCTAAAACATGCTCGCTTGAATTTTTGGTATTGCCCGCCGCCACCACCACAATGTCCACCGCCAGTTCATTATGCGGCCCTTGCTGACAATTAGCAGAGTGCCAGATGGTGCTGTGAAACCTGAATTTGGTAAGGGCAATTAGATGGCCCTGTATCATACATTTTGGAGGACCCTCCCTCATGCCAAATATTTAGCCAGATAGTGGAATACATATTCCGCATTACTTTACAATGCCAGCTAAAACATGACATTTGAATTTTGGGCTTTGCCCAGCAAAACCACCATGTTCACCGCCATGTTATAATGTGGCTTTTCATTTTCAGAGGGTCACCAGGTGCTGTGAAACCTGCGTTTTGTAAGGTCCACAGTTCATTTTTGACACCGGATCCCAATAGAACCACTTTCATAGTGGGTGAAACCGCTGTAAGCTGACATGAGTTGGGTGAGTTGTATGATCAATGTCAGTAAATTGGATTATACCAACACCAAAAGCATTAGAATTAAAATTGAAATACAGCGTATTCAAGCGAGGGCCTGTTTGGTGGTCAGTCTGTCAGGCCTGAAACCCATCTCTGAAACATGTGCAAGCCTCCTTTTACTTGGAAGCAGCCTCCTCAAAAGAAAGAGACAGGAGTGCCATTGACCAATTTGCACAAGACCAAGCATTTCTTCTGGAAGCTACCTAACCAGGCAAAATATATCTTTTGCATGGTTTTGAACAACAATGGAGTAATTACAGGATATGTCCCAGAGAGTGTCAAGGTCTGTGGAGTGTATTACTCAGGTGACAGGCTGCAGAGCTCACGTGAAGGCCTTAGTGTGACAATGACGCTGCGGCTCCGGCGCAGGAGTACTTTGTCTGCCCTGTTGAGGGCACAGCAAAGTACTGTAGTGCGCAGGTGCCGGGAAAGGTCAGAGAGGCCCAGCGCCTGCGCACTGCAGCACTTTGCTCTGCCCTCAACAGGGCAGATAAAGTACACCTGCACTGGAGCCGCAGCCTGAAGATAAGAAGAGGACGTCATCGTAAGAAGATGGGATGCCCCGGACCGGACCGCGACACCCATCGTACCAGAACAGAACCGGGACTGCCCCTGGGTGAGTATAATCTAACCTCTTTTTCTCACCTTTCAGGATACATTGGGGGCTTATCTACATCATTACAGAATGCTCTAGATAAGCCCCTGATGCCGGTGGGCTTAGCTCACCTTCGATTTGGGGGGTGACAGGTTCCCTTGAAATGTTCAGTGTCCTTGCCAGGAAGAACAGGAACCACCCTTTCCTCCTCCTGATGTATAGCCTCCTCCCGATGTATAGCCTCCTCCTCCTCTTAAGGTCATCCATGCTGGACAGGTTTGAAGCTGGGATTGGAAGTCCCCTCTGTACCGCAGATCAAAAATTCCTACTCCTCCTCCTGTTCCTCGTCGTCACCCAATGTGGCCAGAGAATACTGTGTGAGGCTGGACTGTGTGGTATCAGCCACTGTGCAATCTTGCTCCATAGCCACTTGATGGGGATTCAAAGCTTCCGCTTTGAGATTCTGCAGCAAACATTTTAATAAACAGAGCAGTGGGATGGTTACGCTCATAATAGCGTCATCAGTGTTCACCATCTTGGTGTAGTATTCAAAGTTTTGAAGAACCTCGCAAAGGTCAGCAATCCACACATACTTCGCAGTTGTTATGTGTGAGAGCTGAGTGTTACACTGACGGGCATTGAGAAGCTGGAATTCAGACACTGCCCTCTGCTGCTCATTAAGCCTTACCAACATATGGAAGGTCGAATTCCAGCACATGGGCAGGTCACAAATCAGTCAGTGAAGAGGCAAATTAAAGTGCTGCTGCATCAAAGCTAGATCGGCGAAAGCCTGAGATGACTTTTGGAAATGTGTGCTGACACGGTGTACCTTGGCAAGTGGGTCTGGCAAGTCAGGGTATGTTTTTAAAAACCACTGTACAACCAAGTTCACCATGTGGGCTATGCATGGAACGTGTACCAGATTGCCAAACGTTAAAGCAGCCACCAAGTTACATCAATTAATGCAAACAACCAGATCTGGTTGGAGGTTCAGCGAGGAGAGCCACTGATCGACCTGTTCTTTAATCCCTTTCAACAGCTTGGCTGCATTGTAAGCTTTATCACCTAAACAGATGAGCTTGAGCAGAGTGTGCTGTCGCTTCGTCAAGGCAGTGCTGCAGATTTCCCAGCTGAGAATTGATGTGGAAGTTAGTTCCGCTGAGGATGAGGAGGAGAGACAGGAAGTGGAATACGAGGAGACTGAAACCCTAATTGAAGTTGGGCCCACTATTCTTGGTGTGGGTAAGATGTGTGATGTCCCAGCCTTTGACTCTGTCCCAGACTCCACCAGGTTAACCCAGTGTGCCATTAGGGAAATGTATTGTCCCTATCCACTAGAACTTTTCCACGTGTCTGTGGTTAGGTGGACTTTCCCTGTGATAGAGTAGGCCAGAGCACGGATGATATTGTGTAACACGTGCTTATGTAAAGCGGGGACAGCACAGTGGGAAAAATAGTGTCTGCTGGTAATCCAGTATTGTGGTTCTGCCACTACTAAGAGGTTGCGGGAAGAGTCAGTTCCCACAAGTCTAAACACCAACATTTCCAGGGTTAGCAATCTGGCAATGTGGGTGTTTAGCATTTGGACCTGTGGGTGGGTGGCTGGATATTTCTGTTTTCTAGTAAATGTCTGGGACAGGGACAACTGAACGCTGCACTGGGACAACAAAGGGGACGTGGTTGCTAACTGTTGTGTGTGTGAACGCTGGTTGAGGACAGGAGGCATCAGCACCTGCTTCATAGTAAGCAGTTTGGGAAGGCCGTAACACAGGGGTAGGGGCAGTGGTTTCATCCTCAGAAACAGATTTGGTACCCAGGGGGTCCACCCACTTACTAAGGTGCTTGACTGCCATGTGCTTTTGCATGCTGCTGGTGTTCAGGTTGGCAGTGTTCTTGCCTCTTCTTACCTTAGTTTGGCAGATGCTGCAAATTACATTTTTTTATCTGACATACAGGGGAAAGACGCACACTCTGCCTGTTATCTAGCCAAATGGTGGGGCTTTGTGGAACAGTTGACCATGTTCTACCTCTTGACAAACCACTACCTTTGCTTGCCTGTTTTCTTGCTATGGATCCAACCCTCTCTGGACTGCTGTGCTCGCTAGGCATGCCACTGTGCCTAGTTGGATCAGTGGCCTCATCATTGACGACGTTGGCTTCCAATTCCTCAATCTATTCCTCCTTCTGAGCTGCAATTTCAGGCTGACTTGAAGGCTACCGTGCCTCATGATTATCCTCCACCTCTTCAGACATCAATTGATCTTCCCCAATGTGGCTTTCTTCTGGCAGTGGGAGCTCAATTGTTTGGGCTTCACTGCACTCCATCTCCTCATGACCCTCTTTAGTGATGCATGTTGAGAGACCTGACAAATTACAAGGGAATGTAAACAGTTCCTCAGAGTGGCCATCGCTGGAGTTATGTCTCCTGGGACTCTTGTTGGTGGGGGGAAGAAGAACCAGGTTGAGGACTCAGATGCCCAGCTTCTTGGCTACTGAGACTGGACCGTGTGAAAGACTTCATGACGCTGCTTGTCAACAAACTGGATCCTTTGTATGCAATCCAACCCACAACATCATTTCACTTGTCTGGGTTTGTTAGTGGTGTAGCCCGTTTACCAAATTTTGACAGGAACATAGAATGAGATACAGTCACCTTTGAATCTGTCACACAACCTTGGTGGGCACCACCACATCCCATAACCCCTTTCTGACATTAGACATACTATTTCGTCGAGGTGGGGTGGGCCCGTATGCCGCGTATGTGATCACGTTGCTCCGAGAGTCTCCTACCGTATTCTCCCTGCAGCCCTCAGATCCAAAATGGCCACGGGGCTGCATCCGGGTCCTGCAGGGAGGTGGCTTACCAGCGCCTGCTCAGAGCAGGCGCCGGGAAGCCTTCAGGACTGCAAGTCAGATCGCTGATTTCACACAGTACACAGCAAAGTGTCAGATCAGAGATCTTACACTATAACATGATGCCCCCCCACCCCACCCCCCGGGGAAATGTTATAATGTAAAAAAATATGTTTACATGTGTAAAAAAAAATTAAAAAAAATCCTAAAAAAATATATATATATATATTGTTCCCATAAATACATTTCTTTATCTAAATAAAAAAACAATAAAATTACACATATTTAGTATCGCCGCATCCGTAACGACACAACCTATAAAACTGTCCCACTAGTTAACTAGTTAACAGTGATCACCGTAAAAAAAAAAAGCAGGCAAAAAACAACGCTTTATTATCATACTGCCGAACAAAAAATGGAATAACACGTGATCAAAAAGACAGATATAAATAACCATGGTACCGCTGAAAACGTCATATTGTCCCGCAAAAAACGAGCCACCATACAGCATCAAAAGCAAAAAAATAAAAAAGTTATAGTCCTCAGAATAAAGCGATGCAAAAATAATTATCTTTTCTATAAAATAGTTTTTATCGTATAAAAGCACCAAAACATAAAAAAATGATATAAATGAGGTATCGCTGTAATTGTACTGACCCAAAGAATAAAACAGCTTTATCCATTTTACCAAACGCGGAATGGTATAAACGCCCCCTGCCCCCCCAAAAGAAATTCATGAATAGCTGTTTTTCGATCATTTTGCTCACAAAAATCGGAATAAAAAGCGAACAAAAAATGTCACATGCCCGAAAATGTTACCAATAAAAACGTCAACACGTCCTGCAAAAAACAAGACCTCACATGACTCTGTGGACCAAAATATGGAAAAATTATAGCTCTCAAAATGTTGTAACGCAAAAAATAACTTTTGCAATAAAAAGCGTCTTTTAGTGTGTGACGGCTGCCAATCATAAAAATCCGCTAGAAAACCCGGTATAAAAGTAAATGAAACCCCCCTTCATCACTCCCTTAGTTAGGAAAAAATTAAAAAAAAAATAAAAAAATTTATTTATTTCCATTTTCCCGCTAGGGCTAGGGTTAGGGGTAGGGTTAGGGCTAGGGTAAAGGGGTAAGGGTTAGGGTCAGGGCTAGGGTTAGGGCTAGCGTTAGGGTTATGGCTTGGATTACATTTACGGTTGGGATTAGGGTTAGGGGTGTGTCGGGGTTAGGGGTGTGGTTAGGGTTGGGATTAGGGTTAGGGGTGTGTTTGGGTTAGGGTTTCAGTTAGAATTGGGGATTTCCACTGTTTAGGCACATCAGGGGCTCTCCAAACACAACATGGTGTCCCATCTCAATTCCAGTCAATTTTGCATTGAAAAGTCAAACGGTGCTCCTTCCCTTCCGAGCTTTACCATGCGCCCAAACAGTGGATTACCCCCACACATGAGGTATTGACGTACTCAGGACAAATTGTGCAACAACTTTTGGGGTCCAATTTCTCCTGTTACCCTTGGTAAAATAAAACAAATTGGAGCTGAAGTAAATTTTTTGTGAAAACAAGTTAAACGTTCATTTTTTTAAACATTTCAAAAATTCCTGTGAAACACCTGAAGGGTTAATAAACTTCTTGAATGTGGGTTTGAGCACCTTGAGGGGTGCAGTTTTAAGAATGGTGTCACACTTGGTTATTTTCTATCATATAACCCCTCAAAATGACTTCAAATGTGATGTGGTCCTAAGAAAAAATTGGTGTTATAAGAATGAAAAACTGCTGGTCAAATTAAACCCTTATTATTCCCTAACAACAAATAAAAATTGACTCCAAAATTGTGCTGATGTAAAGTAGACATGTGGGAAATGTTACTTATTTAGTATTTTGTGTGACATATCTCTGTGATTTAAGGGCATAAAATTCAAATTTGGAAAATTGCAAAATTTTCAAAATTTTCGCCATATCTCCATTTTTTTCACAAATTAATGCAAGTAATATCAAAGAAATTTTACCACTAACATGAAGTAAAATATTTCTCGAGAAAACTGTGTCAGAATCACCGGGATCCGTTGAAGCGTTCCAGAGTTATAACCTCATAAAGGGACATTGGTCAGAATTGTAGAAATTGGCCCGGTCATTAACGTGCAAACCACCCTTGGGGGTAAAGGGGTTAACTTCACCCTCTCTCATATTGAATACATTATGCTTAATAAACCAAAAAATACTGGTTTTATTTTTCACAAGTACCCTTACAAAGGTTTTATGTACAAATTCACTGTATCTAGCAATGTGTGGCTACTTTTTGGAGATCGCCTTGCTGACACACTTTAAATGAAGAGTAATGAAGATTATTGCCCCTGCTAAATTGTCAAGTGCGATTATCTCTACCCAGATTGCTCCATTCACACAACTGCTAGATACAGAAAAGCAATTTTTTAAAACAATAGAAAATGATGATTTTTTTTTCAGTCATCTTGCTGACACCCCAAATGCAGAGTAATGAAGATTATTACCCCTGTAAGGGTATGTGCACACGTCAGGATGCGTTTTTACCGCGATTTTACAGCGTTTTCACGCGTTTTTGATGCGTTTTGGTGCGTTTTTTCCCAAATGAATAGAATAGCGGGAAAAACGCAGAAAATCCTCAAAATTAATGAACATGCTGCTTTTTTTTTACCGCGATCCATTTTTTTCGCGGAAAAAAATGCATCATGTGCACAAAACATGCAGAATGCATTCTAAATGATAGGATGCATAATGTATGTGCTTTTAATGAGTTTTTACAGCTATTTTACCGTGAAAAAACACGAAAAAACCTGAACGTGTGCACATAGCCTAAATTGTCACATACGATTATCTACACGCAGATTGCAGTAGTTGCACAATTGCTACACAAATATTAGGTCTGGCAGAGCGGTCTGGTGTCATGGGGACTCTTTCTTTTAGCATGGGTGCTGTGAGACACCGGTCCGTCTGCCCTGCAGCTCAATTGCCACTGTGACAGTGGTCAGCATGCGGCTCCACTCCGTGGGGGCAATGGGGACTCCTTTGATTGGAGTTGGTGCTGTGTGGTGGCCATTGTTGCTGTGGTTTGTGCTGGTGGGGCGGCAGGGTCTGAAGACACTGGCCGTCTGCCCTGCCTGTGCTCTGCCGCTGTGATGGCGGTCGGCACGCGGCTCTGCTCTGTTAGGGTGGTAGGGACCCACTACGAGGTTTGACATGGCAGTGGGCTTAATACAGTCCAATCCGAAAGTTAAACTAAGAACCTCATGTTCAGTTTTAAATATTTTTGCCTGGCGGCTTTGGCTCAAACATATTTTTGGAGTTGCGGTTCATGCTCTTTTTTTTGGCATATAACAAATGTTAGGTATTTTAAGTGAAAAATAGCAGAGAGCTGCAGCATTTACTTCCAGTGATGAGATCACCCTGGTGCCTGCCTGCCTTTCACCCATCCTCCCTCCATCCGTCCCTTCTATTAAATATCTCCCTACTAAATCCCCACCTAACAGACAAAAACGATAGTCTTCAGCTATTAAAAGAGCTTTTTTGGAATAAATAACGCTCACTATAACTTTTGATAACTGTCCCTAAGCTGGAACTATGCTCTACCTATGCTGTTTCCGGCTGCAATGTGCACAAGACGGCGCCGGCAGCCTTTAAATGGTCCCTATGACACTGGAAGGCTGCCAATCACAGTAATGCCACTTCAAAGATGGCGCCAGCATTACTGTGATTGGCAAGCCAACCCAGCATGTTCATTGGCTGCTAATAAAGCACCAAACAAGCTGGGTGGGTCATTTATTTGAGTAATGAACAGTGCTTAATGCATTAGCTCATCACTAGTTATGCCTTGTTCACGATCACTGTTAAGAAAAGTCAGGTGATGCAAATTTCTCAGCTTTATAAAAACCCAGGCCCCTCTAACCTTGTGCCAAAACAACAGCAGCCATGGGTTCTTCTAAGCGGCTGCCTAACACTCTGAAAATGAAAATGGTGGTGGCACACAAAGCAGAAGGCCATAAGAAGATAGCAAAGCGTTTTCAAGTTGCCCTTTACTCAGTATGAATATAATTAAGAAATGGCAAGACTGATGCATTTTGGAAACAACTCCTGTGCACCAATGAGGTTTAAATTTAACTCTTTGGCTACAATGATTAAAAGGAATGTGTGAAAAAAGGGCACAGAATTTCAAGAAAAGAACATCTCACCAACCATTGAGCATGGGGGTGGATCAATCATGCTTTAGGGTTTTGTTGCCGACAATGGCATAGGGAACATTTTGCTGGTAGAGGGAAGAATGGATTCAATGAAATTTCAACAAATTCTAGATGCAAACATAACACCTTCTGTAAAAAGCTGAAGTTGAAAAGTTGATTTCTTCTGCAAATGAATAATGATCCTAAACAAATGTCAAAATCCACAATAGACTGCCTCAAAGGTGCAAGCTGAAGGTTTTACTATGGCCCTTACAGTCCCATGTGCATAAGGATGGTCCTGCAGGACACATGCATTCAAGACCAGCAGGAGCTACTTTTGAGCCCCTCATTTACTTTCCCCTGATGAACCCTTCTTTGCATCACATTGAGGGGAGAAACGCATCGGAATGAGGTACTCATGGTTTTGAGATAAGTCATGAGTGTTAATATATTTTCTATTAAGGGTTTATTATAATCTTCTTTGTACTATTCATCTGAATATTGATCTTCTTTGTACTATTCATCTGAAACCTGTTTTTGAATGCTCATTATATAATGAATTACATCTGCTGCAATAAGTCTATTACTCTTTTGTTATGCTATTTCATATCTAACACTGTCACAAAGCCAAACCTATTATTGAAATTTAAATTATCAACTGCCAGATTACGCGCAGATAGAAGTATATTTCAAGTCCATTTTGACTATTTTATTGGAACATCACACTATTTGCTATGTATGTGGTTATAACCCTGAATATTCTATATTAGTGTGGGAGGAATTCCTACAATCTATTTATCTATATCTATATATCTATATATATATATATATATATATATATATTCTGTATACAGTATATATATATATATATATATATATATATATATATATATATATATATATATATATAGATTCCGTTCTTGATATTGAGACTGAGGCAGTGAGCACTTTTTAAATGACGTGTAATAAGGAGCACTCACTGAGTTACTTTTTACAGATGATTGTGTCAGATTTCTGATATGCATTGCACTTAAGCACTTTAATGGGTGTTGGCGATGGCTTGGTGAGGGAATTCCTTGTGAGGTCGGATGGAATGAGCCGACGTGGAGCGGGAGCGCCACTGCGTTCTCTATGGGATGCCGGCCTCTGCTACTAGAAAGGGAAGTGGAGAATTTACTTCTCTTCCCGTAGATGTGATTTCCATCATAACTAATCATAATTCAACCCAGATATGCTTGATTACAATTACCAATGTAATAGCCAGCTACGGCAATTCAGAGAGCTGCAGCCTATTAATAGGCCGGGAAGGTCCATGGATATTGTTCCCTTCCCAATGTAATAAGACCATCCCTCAGCCACCTCAGAAATGGCGCATCCTTTAGATTAGCCAGTTCTGGCCCTTAGACTCGGCTCTTCTTGATTTCCTTGGTGCGGTGGCAATAGGAGTAAAATTTTTGGCAGTTGAAGTCAGTTGTGTAATGTCAGCTTGCATCAAGCCCAAGGGATAGTAGTGGAGAAAAGCCCTCTCTCAGACTGTCCCATTACTAAATATTAAATCAATAGGTACATTTTCGTTATCTAATAAAGTGTCACTACGCTATTAGTAAATCCAAACGTGCCACTTAGCATAATTCCTCAATTCCCCCAATGAACTAAATGGACACAGTAAACACTGAGAACAAATACATAAATATGTTATTTTATTTGTAGACAAACAAAAATATAACAACAAATGTCCCAGATGCCTCTTGGGACACAGGACAAGCTATCCAGCATAAGCGAGCAAATACATCCGTAATAGTGATGAGCGAATATGCTCGTTACTCGGGTTTCACCGAGCACGCTCGGGTGGTTTCTGAGTATTTCAGCATGCTCGGAGATTTAGTTTATATCGATGTAACTGAATGATTTCGGGCTGCAAGACAGCTTGAATACATGTGGGGATTGCCTGTTTCGTAAGCAACCCCCACATGTATTCAAGCTGTCTAGCAGCCGCAAATCATGCAGCTGTGTCGACATAAACTACAGTAAATCTCCGAGCACTCACAAATACTCGAAGACCACCCGAGCATGCTTGGAGAAACTCGAGTAATGAGCATACTCGCTCATCACTAAACCTTACATATCTTTAAATGCAATGGTGCAAACAGTAGAGAATTTCCAGTATAGGAAAGGGTGTATGACGTAGCACTTTAAACAAAAAAGTGTTTATAGTGCATCGTGCATGAAAAAGATTAACAAATTTTCCCTGGTGGGTTAGTACTGTCCTATGGTAAGATAATTGTAAGAGCTTGCGTGCTAAAAAAAGCAATGGAGTCAGTCTATATGCAGAGATATGCTATGTATATTACAGATCAAGATATGCAGATGCTGTAGATCAGTTTCCCCAACTCCGGTCCTCAAGAGTCACCAACAGGTCATGTTTTCAAGATTTCCTTAGTATTGCCAGGTGATAATTCCATCACCTGCGAAATACTAAGGAGATCCTGAAACAAGGCTTGTGTGGTTGTAGAGATTGTGACTGCTATATGTAGTATAAAACACCTAAAGCACCTTTAAAAGTCATTGAATAGAGGCGTTGTAGTGCGAAGATCAAAGCTTTGCCACTTACTGGACTAGTTGCTAGCTGGATGAGTCTTGCATCTCTCTGCTCTGATGCACGTTTCATGCAAATTTCTTTAGGGGTCATGTCAGAGGAGGGAGATGCCAGACCTTAAGAGTAAGAGATGCATCAATGAGCGGGCTTGAAGCGTGACATGTGACCTGTTCATATATCTGAATGATGGGGGTTAGTGATGATGTGTCACAGAGCCCATCATCGTGTACCCACCCAGTCATGTGACCCAACGTCTCTGGCAGGTGACCCCCAAGCCGGCAGTGAGCTAATGGAAAATTAGATGCAAAATCAGAATGGAGACCAACAAACTGCAATTAAGGAGCTCCAGAGTTATAAAGATGTTTTGTTTGAACCAGTGGATCAGGAGAATAATTTGGTAATTTAGTTGAATGAGATGCATGAAATGTAGGCCCAAAAATTGCAGAGAAGGTACAGATGAATGACCTCGGGGAGACCAAAACATCCAACACCGCGGAGACACCATCACGTGTTTCTCAACGCAGTGATCCAGAACACTGCCCCCATCCCTTATGGGAAATATGCAAATGCATGTAAAGTAAGCTGCGGAGACACTATCACGTGTTTCTCAACGCAAGCAATGAATAGCCAGGCCTTTCCCTGGGAAGGAACAACCACGGGAAGGGCAGCATCCAATAAAGGAAAACATCCAATAAAGGATGTTTACACTGATGAGGGGCAAAACCCCCAAAACAGCTGTCTGTGGATGGATACCATGCTTGGCATAGGTGGTTTTCCTTTATTGGATGTTTTCCTTTATTGGATGCTGCCCTTCCCGTGGGTGTTACTTCCCGGGGAAAGGCCTGGCTATTCATTGCTTGCGTTGAGAAACACGTGATGGTGTCTCCGCTGCTTACTTTACATGCATTTGCATATGTCCCATAAGGGATGGGGGCAGTGTTCTGGATCACTGCGTTGAGAAACATGTGATGGTGTCTCCGCGGTGTTGGATGTTTTGGTCTCCCCGAGGTCATTCATCTGTACCATCACAGCCTTTTACTAGGCACTGCTCCTAATAGCCAGTTTCCTACTCCACACTGATGAGGGGCATAAACCCCGAAACAGCTGTCTGTGGATGGATACCATGCTTGGCATAGGTGGTTTTCCTTTATTGGATGTTTTCCTTTATTGGATGCTGCCCTTCCCGTGGTTGTTCCTTCCTGGGGAAAGGCCTGGCTATTCATTGCTTGCGTTGAGAAACATGTGATGGTGTCTCCGCAGCTTACTTTACATGCATTTGCATATTTCCCATAAGGGATGGGGGCAGTGTTCTGGATCACTGCGTTGAGAAACACGTGATGGTGTCTCCGCGGTGTTGGATGTTTTGATCTCCCGAGGTCATTCATTTGTACCTTCACAGCCTTTTACTAGGCACTGCTCCTAATAGCCAGTTTCCTACTCCACACTGATGAGGGGCAAAAACCCCGAAACAGCTGTCTGTGGATGGATACCATGCTTGGCATAGGTGGTTTTCCTTTATTGGATGTTTTCCTTTAATGGATGCTGCCCTTCCCGTGGTTGTTCCTTCCCGGGGAAAGGCCTGGCTATTCATTGCTTGCGTTGAGAAACATGTGATGGTGTCTCCGCAGCTTACTTTACATGCATTTGCATATTTCCCATAAGGGATGGGGGCAGTGTTCTGGATCACTGCGTTGAGAAACACGTGATGGTGTCTCCACGGTGTTGGATGTTTTGGTCTCCCTGAGGTCATTCATCTGTACCTTCACAGCCTTTTACTAGGCACTGCTCCAAATAGCCAGTTTCCTACAGTTTCCTACTCCACACTGATGAGGGGCAAAAACCCCGAAACAGCTGTCTGTGGATGGATACCATGCTTGGCATAGGTGGTTTTCCTTTATTGGATGCTGCCCTTCTCGTGGTTGTTCCTTCCTGGAGAAAGGCCTGGCTATTCATTGCTTGCGTTGAGAAACACGTGATGGTGTCTCCGCAGCTTACTTTACAAAAAATTGCAGAGAGACACCAAATGTTATAAAAAATTATCCTCCAACCCCCTTACTGTCTTCCAAGCAGAACTGATCTGTATCCTGGAAATGGCTCATTCGGAAAGTATAATTCCAAAACAGATGCTCGAGATGGTTTTGACACAAGACCCCCACCTACCCACTATTTACCTTATTCCAAAAATTCATAAGGATGCACTCAACCCTCCCAGCAGACCCATCCTAGCAGGGAATGATGGTCTATGCGAGGTGGTTTGTGACAAACTAGACCACGTGCATTGCGGCAGAAGGATGCAGGACTCACCCAGATAGCTTCTAGTCCAGTAAATGTCAACTTTTGATCTTGGCACTATTCTGCCTCCATTCAATGACTTTTATAGGTGCTTTAGTTGTTTTGTACTACATATTTTGGTCCCCATCTCTATAGCTGCATAGCATATCTCTGGAAATAGACTGACTCTGTTACTTTTCTTTGCACACAACCTCCTATAATTATCTTACCATAGGACAATAGCAGAAGTGTTTGCTGGGCCCTGGTGGGGTGAGTACCTGAAGAGTTTGTTGCATTATGTACTTTTCACACTTTACTGAACATAGACATCCTCTTAAACCCATTCATGACCAGGCAATTTTTAGTTTTTTTCCTTTTTGCATTTTCAGCTTCATTTTTATTTTTCTGTCCATATAGACATATCAGGGCTTGTTTTTAGTGGAACGAGTTGTACATTTGAATGACACCATTCATTTTACCAAACAGTGTAAATTTCACTTTCAAGTGTGCTAAAATTGGGAAAGAAAAATGTCATTTTCTGAGACCTATAATATTTTTATTTTTCAGGCTGTGTGATGCGCCTGATCTGACATTTTTACTTTTTAGAGCAAATACAATGTTTAAATTGCCTCTTATTGCATTTTATTATTTATTATGTGTGCAACCTGTAAAGCGCTGCGGAATATGTTAGGGCTATATAAAAAAAAAAGAAAAGAAAAAAAAGAAAAATAAAAGATTTTATTGCAATGTTGTGGCTGCCAAAAAAGGAATTCTGGCGTTTGGATTTTTTTTTATTTTCTGATCAGATTAATTTATTTTATCTTTTGATAAATCAGACTTATACGAATGCAGCGATGCCAAATAAGTGTATTTTTTTATGGAACAAAAAATTGGTGATTTGAATTGATATTTTTATTTTTTTCACATTTTTAAAAACAGAAATTAAAGGAAGAAAATGGTAAGTAAAATTTTTTCCTGTATAATGACTTGTATTGTTTATAAGGCAAATTTTTAAAAGTATTTTTTTATATAATTTAACTAAACCAAGTTATATTTTATTTAAGTAAAAGGAAATCTCAGTTAAATTTATGAAGGAAGCAAGAATTGCCAAACATTATGGACTCAAATGCACCCCGTATTAGACATAAAAGAGGGCCTAATACACTTTCTGTTTCAATTGTCATGTATTGGTACTCCTAAAATCATAAATGCGATGCACTTTTGAGGGTTATGTACTTCAGACCGTGGCAGAGTCTATGGGTGACCAATATAATACCGATACATTTTTAACAAGTTTTTGAGGATTATATACCAACAAAATATACTCCAGACCATTTAAATTCTTCAATGCAAAAAGTGAAACTCATATATTATATACTGTATATTGCAATGGCCTTTTCTTAACAATCCTTTCAAGGCTGCGGTTATCTTGGTTGCTTGTGCACCTTTTTCTACCATACTTTTTCCTTCCACTCAACTTTCCATTAATATGCTTGGATACAGCACTCTGTAAACAGCCACCTTTTTTAGCAATGACCTTTTGTGGCTTAAGGTACCTTCACACTAAGCGACGCTGCAGCGATACCGACAACGATGTCGATCGCTGCAGCGTCGCTGTTTGGTCGCTGGAGAGCTGTCACACAGACAGCTCTCCAGCGACCAACGATGCCGAGGTCCCCGGTAACCAGGGTAAACATCGGGTTACAAAGCACAGGGCCGCACTTAGTAACCCGATGTTTACCCTGGTTACCATCGTAAAAGTAAAAAAAAACAAACACTACATTCTTACCTTCTGCTGTCTGTCCCCGGCGCTCTGCTTTCCTGCACTGACTGTGAGCACAGCGGCCGGAAAGAAGAGCGGTGATGTCACCGCTCTGCTTTCCGGCTGACCGGCGCTGACACAGGATGCAGGAGGAGTGCAGAGAAGCAGAGCGTCGGGGACAGACAGCTGAAGGTAAGTATGTAGTGTTTGTTTTTTTTACTTTTACGATGGTAACCAGGGTAAACATCGGGTTACTAAGCGCGGCCCTGCGCTTAGTAACCCGATGTTTACCCTGGTTACCAGTGAAGACATCGTTGAATCGGTGTCACACACGCCGATTCAGCGATGTCTGCGGGAGATCCAGCGACGAAAGAAAGTTCTGGCCTTCTAGCTCCGACCAACGATGGCACAGCAGGATCCTGATCGCTGCTGCGTGTCAAACACAACGATATCGCTAGCCAGGACGCTGCAACGTCACGGATCGCTAGCGATATCGTTGTGAAGTTGTTTAGTGTGAAGGTACCTTTACCCTCCTTGAGGAGTTTGTCAATGACTGCCTTCTGGACATCTGTCAAGTCAGCAGTCTTCCCCATGATTGTGGAACCTACTTAAACAGACTAAGGAACCTTTTTAAATGCTTAGGTGGCCTTTGCAGGTGTTTTTTGTTAATATATCTAATTTTCTAAGATAATGACTTTTGCAATTTCATTGCCTGTAAGCCATAATCATCAACATTATCAGAAATAATCACTTGAAATAGATAACTCTGTTTGTAATGACTCTATATAATATATAAGTTAAATTTTTTTATTGAAGAACTGAAATAAATTAACCTTTTAATGATATTCTAATTTTGTGAGAAGCACCTGTAATACCGGTAAGGATATGTGCACACATTAAGTAAAATTTCTGCACCATTTCTGCATCTTTTGGCAGGAAAAATGTAGCTGCAGAACATGCTTTTTTGGGGGCTTTTTGCCTGCATTTTTGATTGATTGGAGTGAAGTCAATAGTAAAAAACACAGAGCAGAAATGAACAGAAAACTGACATGCAGCAGATTATTTTCTGCATACAACTCCTACAGTAAATAATATATGAATAAATCAAATATTACCCCATATAACTACTAATACCTCCTCAAGAAAAGGGTGAAAGAATAAAACATACAAAACCAATATGGTAAAAATATATACATTTTTATTATATAATGTTAAAAAACACATTAAAAGAGGGGAAAAGAGAAAACACCAGGACAATGCAAAAAATCCCCATAGTGCAATAATTGGAGTGGGCTCATAGACATAGTAGTAAATAAGTAAAAGGGTATACATGGTAAATCTTCTAGCACATAGCCAACATCTATTTTGCAGACATGCATTCAAAGAGATTAAAGTAAGGCAAAAAAGGGATTAACACAAGTACCCTATAACATAGAACAGTCCATACCCAGTAATATCCTGCTAGCTCCAACGCACGTTTCGCCTGGACGTGGCTTTTTCAAGGAGTGAAAATAGGATACTTGTGTTAATCCCTTTTTTTAACTTACTTTTATGTTCACCCAGTGTGCCATCAGGGTAATGTAGCTTCCATGGCCTCAAGTGCTTGTTCTTGTGTTAGTCATTAAGTGGACAATGTCAGTAAGTGCATTGGTAAGGGCAAGGGTAATGTTCCTGGACACATGTTGGTACAAGACAAGAATGCGTAGCCGAGAGAAAAAGTGTACGGAGTACGGAGGGAAGGCTGCTACCATGAGTCAGCAGAAATCCTCTGTGTCTACAAACCTAAGTGGTAACATTTTTATGGTGAGCAACCTGAGAATGTGCCCGTTTAGCATTTGGGCTTGTGGGTGGTTGGCTGGAAACTATTTTTCATTCCAAGGCTTTGGTTAGGGACAGCTGGATTTTGAAGTTCCTGATGAGTCCGAATGTGCAAGGATAGGTGCAGGGCAGGACGTATCTGTGCCAGTTTTGCACAGAGGATTGGGAAGCACCTAGCACAGGGAAAGAAGCAATGGTGTCACCTGATGGCACCAATTGCATACCCACGAGTTCTGCCCACAAAGTTGGGTGCTTAGATAACGTGTACCTCGATCTGCAAGCCAGCTTTTCAGGTTGGGTTGGGGACTTTGTCATCCACCACTTCATCTTCCACCAATGCACGATGGTCCTCCAAACTTTGTGATTTAACAATAACAAGACTTAGCAGCAACTGTGGCTCGTCATTATTTTCCTCCTCATTATCACAATATTTGTTATTTCTCATGTTCTTGTGGCCGTGGCTGCTCTAAGCTTTGTGCATCACTGGGTCACGGATAACAGTGGGGTACCACAGGGGTCAGTATTAGGCCCACTTCTTTTTAACAATATTTGCAGATGACACTAAACTCTGCAGGGTAATCAATACAGAGGAGGACAATTTTATATTACAGGAGGATTTATGTAAACTAGAAGCTTGGGCTGATAAATAACAAATGAGCTTTAAAGGGGATAAATGTAAGGTCATGCACTTGGGCAGAAGAAAGAAGATGTATAATTATGTGCTTAATTGTAAAACACTGGGTAAAATCATCAATGAAAAAGACCTGGGTGTATGGGTGGATGACAAACTCACTTTTAGTGGCCAGTGTCAGGCAGCTGCTACAAAGGCAAATAAAATAATGGGATGCATTAAAAGAGGCATAGATGCTCATGAGGAGAACATAATTTTACCTCTATACAAGTCACTAGTTCGACCACACTAAGAATACTGTGCACAGTTCTGGTCTCCGGTGTATAAGAAAGACATAGCTGAACTGGAGCGGGTGCAGAGAAGAGCGACCAAGGTTATTAGAAGACTGTGGGGTCTGCAATACCAAGATAGGTTATTACACTTGGGGCTATTTAGTTTGGAAAAACGAAGACTAAGGGGTGATCTTATTTTAATGTAGAAATATATGAGAGGACGGTAGAAAAATCTTTCTAATGATCTTTTTACTCATAGACCCGAGACAGGGACAAGGGGGCATCCTCTACGTCTGGAGGAAAAAAGGTTAAAGCATAATAACAGACGCGGATTCTTTACTGTAAGAGCAGTGAGACTATGGAACTCTCTGTGTATGATGTTGTAATGAGTGATTCATTACTAAAATTTAAGAGGGGACTGGATACCTTTTTGGAAAAGTATAATGTTACAGGTTATCTATACTAGATTCCTTGATAGGGCGTTGATCCAATGAACTAGTCTGATTGCCGTATGTGGACTCGGGAAGGAGTTTTTTCCCCCAATGTGGAGCTTACTGTTTGTGTAACATATAATCCCCTTAAAATATATATTTTATTCAAATATTTTTAAAAATACCACTTCCCAGTGAAAACAGAAAAAAATATATAGATATATACTTGAATCTACTTAGTGCACTTGTCCTCATACAATAACCCTGCGCTCGCCTGCTGTCCCTTCCTATCAGTGGAGGTTGGCACCCTGATAGATTATTTGGCACCCCCACTCCGCGACGGCTGACACCTGCTAGCCCTATTAAGTAGCTAACCAGCTATAGGGGGGAAAACAATGAGCAATTGAAAGAAATGAAAAAAGCGTAGGGTAAAAGAAAACTAAGATGCACACAAAATGTAAAATATCAACCTCCTGTATTAAAGTCCCATATAGGACGATAAAACGCTATAAATATGCATTTAGAGCACACAGATAATTATGCTCATAGCGTTTTTTGGTATAGCGATCCTATTGCACTGCTGAAAAAATACAACTGTGTGCATAGATAATAAGACATTCAATAGGAGGAAAGATATAACGTAACAGCTGACCTGGTTCAGTCCGAGTAAAAACCTGTGCATGACAGCACTCCCCTGTTGAAATTAAACAGTACTTATAGTCCGTGCATTAAAGAATGTTCAACAATATTGCGTATCTCAGTATAGTTACTGGTCCCTATAGGCCCACAATAGTTTCCTCGTGCAATACTGGACAAGGGGGAATAGTGAACAAATGTACTCAGCTGCACATTGGATGAAATGATATGCAGACGCCAATAAGCATTAATAACTAATGGTAGGTGCCTATATACATGCACAGTACGGTAGACCAAAGTAAATGGTTCCAGAAGCAGCCAGTGAAGGGGGTATTAACCTCAAAGCAAACACTTAGCTGTCAGTAGAACGCCCCGACGCGTTTCCCCGTCATACGGTTCCTCAGGGGGCAAAAAAGATGATGAACCGGAGGTCAAAGATGCAGGTGCCCTGATGCCGAGGCAGACCTGGTTAGATCCCTGGAGAGGAGACTTATATATAGTAAAGTGTGACACCTGCTGACCAATCAGTAGGAAGCCACTCGCTCCTATCCCCCAATTTCCGGAAACACCGGGTATAATAGACCGACAAACATAGTCCATAAAAATGTACCAATAAACAAGCATATGTCCATAGCAATATAGGGCTCCCATCCCCAAATAAACAAACGGATCATTGATCAAATGAAAGATGAATCACATACCGCACTGGGCACTGATCCCCGAATACGTTCACCGCCGCATGGTGCGTGCTGGGCGCTGCCATCATGTATATCAGACACCAGATCGCGCCTGCACCCGGCCCACAAGCAAAAGCCAGGAAGGAGGCGCGCGCGCACAACATACCAAAAGACTCCAGACGCCAGGGCACACATGATTCGTGCTGGGCGCCGCCATGTTTGATGTAATTTAGTGAACCGCGCATGCGCCCGATCCCACAAGAAGCGTAGGAGCGGCGCGGGCGCACCAGACACACCGGAGATCAAAAGACCAGTGCGCACGCACCATCCGTACAAGCAAAAGATCGGCGCGCGTGCACTGGGACAAAGAAATGAAATTCTGGAAACCGCATGCACAAACGTAAATTTTATGTTGAAATCGTTATTATTAATGTATTTTTGTATGGCAGATACAAAAATTTGTGGAGTACATTAATAATAACGATTTCAACATAAAATTTACGTTTGTGCATGCGGTTTCCAGAAATTCATTTCTTGATTTGGAATTGACAGGGATTCCTGATGAGTTGGTATCTACATGTACGTTTACAAAGCCAATGGCAGGGAATACGGTGCTCCATGCCAAAAGTAGCCATCCTAGGCATACAATCAAAGCCATTCCCGTGGGGGAATTTACCAGATTGAAGCGGAATTGCAACAACAATAGTAATTTAATAATGATTTACTTCAAGCAGGAAATAAATTCAGAAAGCGGGGGTACCCCAACTGGATGCTCAATAGAGCATTAAATGTTTCCAAACAGAAGAATCAGTCAGATCTTTTAGATGTGGAATCTAGTCATAAGAAAAATGAAAATAAAAATGACAATCATAAAAATGTGGCAACCAAGCCATATGTCTGTATACAATTCAGCCCGCAATTTAATGAGATCAAAACAATTATTAATCGGGCTATTCCAATTCTTTTTGAAGATCCCACTCTTGCTGTATTGTTGAATAATGGTTGCAACGTTGTAGCAAGAAGGGCACGTACGCTAGGCAACATATTATCCCCTAATTGCTTTATGTCCAAACAACCTAATAGCACCTGGCTTAGTTGTACGGGTTGCTATAAATGCAATATCACTAATTGTACTACCTGTAAGCATTTAATAGTCACAAAATTTTTTGGTACCAGGAGTATGGAAAATAAATATAAAATTAAAACTTTTATTAATTGTAACACACGATTTGTAGTATACAAAATAGATTGCATTTCCTGCGACAAATCATACATCGGTTGCACAATTAGAAAACTAAAAAACCGCATCTCTGAACATTTGTACGATATCAAATGTACAACTAACAGCAATCGTACCGTTTCCTCAGCAGCAAGACATTTCATTGAAATGCATTCACGCAGCACTGATTCTTTAAGAGTAACGGGCATTGAAAAAAAAAAAAATCCTCCGCGGGGAGGAGACATGCATAGGTCTTTACTCACACGGGATGCCTTTTGGATGTTCAATTTGGGTACTAGATTTCCGCATGGTTTGAATAAAAAGAGTGAACTTATGTTTCACTATTAGATATGGTAAATTGCAGTGCAGGCACAGATTCATGCATTTATTTATTGCATGTTTTTTTAGCCCTTTTTTTGTGTGTTTTTTCTGTCTTTTTTTGTTTTTTCATATATATGGGATTTATTGTATCTTACCATTATATATATATATATATATACTAGATTGTGGCCCGATTCTAACGCATCGGGTATTCTAGAATATGCATGTCCCTGTAATATATGGACAATGATGATTCCAGAATTCGCGGCAGACTGTGCCCGTCGCTGATTGGTCGAGGCAACCTTTATGACATCATCGTCGCCATGGCAACCATTATGACATCATCGTCGCTGTGCCCATTGCTGATTGGTCGAGGCCTGGCAGCCTCGACCAATCAGAGACGCGGTATATCTACGTCCTTTATGACATCATCGTCGCTGTGCTCGTTGCTGATTGGTCGAGGCCTGGCGGCCAGGAGGACTGATCAATATAGAAGTGTCAGGAGGACTGATCAATATAGAAGTGTCAGGAGGACTGATCAATATAGAAGTGTCAGGAGGACTGATCAATATAGAAGTGTCAGGAGGACTGATCAATATAGAAGTGTCAGGAGGACTGATCAATATAGAAGTGTCAGGAGGACTGATCAATATAGAAGTGTCAGGAGGACTGATCAATATAGAAGTGTCAGGAGGACTGATCAATATAGAAGTGTCAGGAGGACTGATCAATATAGAAGTATCAGGAGGACTGATCAATATAGAAGTGTCAGGAGGACTGATCAATATAGAGGTGTCAGGAGGACTGATCAATATAGAAGTGTCAGGAGGACTGATCAATATAGAATGTCAGGAGGACTGATCAATATAGAAGTGTCAGGAGGACTGATCAATATAGAAGTGTCAGGAGGACTCATCAATATAGAAGTGTCAGGAGGATTTATCAATATAGAGGTATCAGGAGGACTGATCAATACAGAAGTGTCAGGAGGATTTATCAATAAAGAGGTGTCAGGAGGACTGATCAATATAGAAGTGTCAGGAGGATTTATCAATATAGAGGTGTCAGGAGGACTGATCAATATAGAAGTGTCAGGAGGACTGATCAATATAGAATGTCAGGAGGACTGATCAATATAGAAGTGTCAGGAGGACTGATCAATATAGAAATGTCAGGAGGACTGATCAATATAGAAGTGTCAGGAGGACTGATCAATATAGAGGTGTCAGGAGGACTGATCAATACAGAAGAGTCAGGAGGACTGATCAATATAGAGGTGTCAGGAGGACTGATCAATATAGAAGTGTCAGGAGGACTGATCAATATAGAAGAGTCAGGAGGACTGATCAATATAGAGGTGTCAGGAGGAATGATCAATATAGAAGTGTCAGGAGGACTGATCAATATAGAAGTGTCAGGAGGACTGATCAATATAGAGGTATCAGGAGGACTGATCAATACAGAAGTGTCAGGAGGACTGATCAATATAGAAGTGTCAGGAGGACTGATCAATATAGAAGTGTCAGGAGGACTGATCAATATAGAAGTGTCAGGAGGACTGATCAATATAGAAGTGTCAGGAGGACTGATCAATATTGAAGAGTCAGGAGGACTGATCAATATAGAAGTGTCAGAAGGACTGATCAATATAGAGGTATCAGGAGGACTGATCAATACAGAAGTGTCAGGAGGACTGATCAATATAGAAGTGTCAGGAGGACTGATCAATATAGAAGTGTCAGGAGGACTGATCAATATAGAAGTGTCAGGAGGACTGATCAATATAGAAGTGTCAGGAGGACTGATCAATATAGAAGTGTCAGGAGGACTGATCAATATAGAAGTGTCAGGAGGACTGATCAATATAGAAGTGTCAGGAGGACTGATCAATATAGAATGTCAGGAGGACTGATCAATGTAGAGGTGTCAGGAGGACTGATCAATATAGAAGTGTCAGGAGGACTGATCAATATAGAGGTGTCAGGAGGACTGATCAATGTAGAATGTCAGGAGGACTGATCAATATAGAAGTGTCAGGAGGACTGATCAATCTAGAAGTGTCAGGAGGACTGATCAATGTAGAATGTCAGGAGGACTGATCAATATAGAAGTGTCAGGAGGACTGATCAATATAGAGGTATCAGGAGGACTGATCAATATAGAAGTGTCAGGAGGACTGATCAATATAGAAGTGTAAGGAGGACTGATCAATATAGAAGTGTCAGGAGGACTGATCAATATAGAAGTGTCAGGAGGACTGATCAATATTGAAGTGTCAGGAGAACTGATCAATATTGAAGTGTCAGGAGGACTGATCAATATAGAAGTGTCAGGAGGACTGATCAATATAGAAGTGTCAGGAGGACTGATCAATATAGAAGTGTCAGGAGGACTGATCAATATAGAAGTGTCAGGAGGACTGATCAATATAGAAGTGTCAGGAGGACTGATCAATATAGAAGTGTCAGGAGGACTGATCAATATTGAAGTGTCAGGAGGACTGATCAATATTAAAGTGTCAGGAGGACTGATCAATATAGAAGTGTCAGGAGGACTGATCAATATAGAAGTGTCAGGAGGACTGATCAATATAGATGTGTCAGGAGGACTGATCAATATAGAGGTATCAGGAGGACTGATCAATATAGAAGTGTCAGGAGGACTGATCAATATAGAGGTATCAGGAGGACTGATCAATATAGAAGTGTCAGGAGGACTGATCAATATTGAAGTGTCAGGAGGACTGATCAATATTGAAGTGTCAGGAGGACTGATCAATATAGAAGTGTCAGGAGGACTGATCAATATAGAAGTGTCAGGAGGACTGATCAATATAGAAGTGTCAGGAGGACTGATCAATATAGAGGTATCAGGAGGACTGATCAATATAGAAGTGTCAGGAGGACTGATCAATATAGAGGTATCAGGAGGACTGATCAATATAGAAGTGTCAGGAGGACTGATCAATATTGAAGTGTCAGGAGGACTGATCAATATTGAAGTGTCAGGAGGACTGATCAATATTGAAGTGTCAGGAGGACTGATCAATATTGAAGTGTCAGGAGGACTGATCAATATTGAAGTGTCAGGAGGACTGATCAATATAGAAGTGTCAGGAGGACTGATCAATATAGAAGTGTCAGGAGGACTGATCAATATAGAAGTGTCAATCAGACTGGCGGCCTCGACCAATCAGAGACGCGGGATTTCTACGTCGATGCTGTGCCGGTCTCTGATTGGTGATCAATATAGAAGTGTCAGGAGGACTGATCAATATAGAAGTGTCAGGAGGACTGATCAATATAGAGGTATCAGGAGGACTGATCAATATAGAATGTCAGGAGGACTGATCAATATAGAATGTCAGGAGGACTGATCAATATAGAAGTGTCAGGAGGACTGATCAATATAGAAGTGTCAGGAGGACTGATCAATACAGAAGTGTCAGGAGGACTGATCAATATAGAAGTGTCAATCAGACTGGCGGCCTCGACCAATCAGAGACGCGGGATTTCTACGTCGATGCTGTGCCGGTCTCTGATTGGTCGAGGCCGCCAGGGATTTCCAGGACAGACAGACAGAAAGACAGACAGACAGACAGACAGACGGAAAAACCCTTAGACAATTATATATATAGATATATATATATATATATTGTTTATATTTTTTAGAATATCTGGCAATGGTTTATATGTTTTTGTGATTATAAGTACTCTTGGTCAGATGAGCCCCTTTTTTTTTTTTTTACTTTTCCATTGGTAGGTCAGTCCTACTTATACTGGATGGACTGCTTGCTGAGTAGATCAGCTGTGACAAAGACCGTAAGGTCGAAACGCGTAGCTTTCTTCACTTGTGATATGGCATTGTCCCAGGAGTGTGCCTTCTACTATTTTATATGATGGATTAAAGTTTTACATTTTATCAAGAAGCTGGAACATTTTTCTCTTTTACTTGGATTTGCACTACGTCGAGTCAGGACGAAGTTCCGTGCTCCTTGCACATATCGGTGAGCTGGCTTTTTTCTTTCTTTGTACTTAATTTTAAATTGACTGCCGTGCACCTGATATATACTCCTTATATGGGACTTACCACACTAGATTAAGCGAGTGAAGTTTCGATCTGCTTTTGTGACAGAATTTAACTCTGCACTGCACCATGTCGGACTATACCAAAAACCGCATGCAAAAGGCGGCTAATGTGTTTTCTGGTGGACTTAATGAGACGAATCTTGGCTCTGATATTTCCAACACATGGACTCTTCTGAAAAAGACTATGATTCACGAGACGAAAATCTGGTGGGATTTAACCACCCTCCAGAATTACGTGTCTAAAGACATGATTCCAAGAGGTTTACGGTTGAAGAAAAAAGCCACCACCGATTTTGGTTCAACATTTTCTAATGAATAGAATGAAATTTTAACCAGCTGTTCACTGAACCTCATGCGACTTATTGTCAAATATGAAGAGAAAAAACTTCAGGACGTGCAAAAGGAAATTGAAACCTCCAAGGAAAGTTTACATAGTATGAATGTCATGTGTGAAAACAGTGACACATACAAGAAAATACGGGAGGAAATTACAACATTGGAAGATGAAATTATATCTAGGAAAAAGCGCAAATTTGAACGTGATTTGGAAGACTATGCCAATAATAGAGTATACAATTGGCACGAAGATAAGGATTCTTCCAAGACTCTCAGATCTATCTTGCGTTTTTCCAATCGTCGTAGGAAATCAAATAGACGCTATGTGAGTTTTAGTTCACGTGATGGCGATTCGGACGACAACGGCTTTAGTACATCTGATATCTCTCTCAATGAGCCCATAGAACATAATTCAGCTAAACAATCAAATCAAAAAACGCAAAAGGCGCGGTGGGAGGAAGCACAGAAAATCATCCTGGTGTGCTAACCCGCCGCAAGAAGGGCATGATGAGATAAGCCGTAATATAGTCAATCTCTCTTCTAAGTCTTTTTCAGAAGAACAATTGCAAGTTTTGACCTATGGCTTAAATTTTGCACCGGACCAAGACTTTGATTTGTTTTCCACCATTTTGGATGTCAATAAATTTATCAGGAACTTAGCCATAAAAAAACATTTTTTTTCCACTGATCAAGAAAATTGTGCTGAAAGGGAGGAAAAAGTTAAAAATGACTTTCACACATTAGACTTTCACGAGCAAATGTCACTTGTTATATTGCAGGATTTGCAGGATAGTGGTACAGAAAATAAAGTTATTAACCCCTTAGTGACAGAGCCAATTTGGTACTTAATGACCAGGCCAATTTTTGCAATTCTGACCACTTTCACTTTATGAGGTTATAACTCTGGAACGCTTCAATGGATCCCGCTGATTCTGAGATTGTTTTTTCGTGACATATTGTACTTCATGGTAGTGGTAACATTTCTTCGATATTACTTGCGATTATTTATGAAAAAAGCGGAAATATGGCGAAAATTTTTAAAATTTTGCAATTTTCAAAATTTGTATTTTTATGCCCTTAAATCAGAGAGATATGTCACGAAAAATAGTTAATAAATAGCATTTCACACATGTCTACTTTAGATCAGCACAATTTTGGAAACAAATTTTTTTTTTGTTAGGGAATTATAAGGGTTAAAAGTTGACCAGCAATTTCTCATTTTTACAACACCATTTTGTTTTAGGGACCACATCACATTTGAAGTCATTTTGAGGGGCCTATATGATAGAAAATAATGAAGTGTGACACCATTCTAAAAACTACACCCCTCAAGGTTCTCAAAACCACATTCAAGAAGTTTATTAACCCTTTACGTGCTTCACAGGAACTGAAACAATGTGGAAGGAAAAAATAAACATTTAACTTTTTTTTGCAAACATCTTAAAGGGACTCTTGCCTTATGCAGGCGTGTACTATGGAGGACAGATAATGAACTTCAAACCAATATTGCAGCCAGCATGCAGCCAGCGGGTAAGGAAAGGGTGAATCAAACACCCGAAAACTCCGCCCATATGACCCAAAACCAGTCCCGCCAAATTCAGATGACAGGTTCCCTTTAATTCAGAACCATTTTTTTTATTTTCACAAGTGTAAAAACAGAAATGTAACCATAAATTTTGTTATGCAATTTCTCCTGAATACGCCAATACCCCATATGTGGGGGTAAACCACTTTTTGGGCGCACCGCAGAACTTAGAAGTGAAGGAGCGCCGTTTGACTTTTAAGGAACTTATCTAGATGTGTGGTGAGCACTTTGAACCCCCATGTGCTTCACAGAAGTTTATAACGTAGAGCCGTGAAAATAAAAAATCGCTTTTGTTTACACAAAAATGATCTTTTCGCCCACAAATTCTTATTTTCACAAAGGTAACAGGAGAAATTAGACCACAAAAGTTGTTGTGCGATTTCTCCTGAATACGTTGATACCCCATATGTGAGGGTAAACCACTGTTTGGGCGCACCACAGAGCTTGGAAGTAAAAGAACGCCGTTTTACTTTTTCAATGTAGAATTGGCTGAAATTGAGATTGGACGCCATGTCGCGTTTGGAGAGCCCCTGATGTGCCTAAACAGTAGAAACCCCCCACAAGTGACCCCATTTTGGAAACTAGACCCCTTAAGGAACTTATCTAGATGTGTGGTGAGCACTTTGAACCCCCATGTGCTTCACAGAAGTTTATAATGTAGAGTCGTGGAAAAAAAAAGTCGCATTTTTTCTAAAAAAATTATCTTTTTGCCCACAAATTTTTATTTTCACAAGGGTAACAGGAGAAATTAGACCACAAAAGTTGTTGTGCAATTTCTCCTGAGTACGCTGATACCCCATATGTGGGGGTAAACCACTGTTTGGGCGCACCGCAGAGCTTGGAAGAGAAGGAGTGCCGTTTTACTTTTTCAATGTAGAATTGGCTGGAATTGAGATTGGACGCCATGTCGCGTTTGGAGAGCCCCTGATGTGCCTAAACAGTAGAAACCCCCCACAAGTGACCCCATTTTGGAAACTAGACCCCTTAAGGAACTTATCTAGATGTGTGGTGAGCACTTTGAACCCCCATGTGCTTCACAGAAGTTTATAATGTAGAGTCGTGGAAAAAAAAAATCGCATTTTTTCTACAAAGATTATCTTTTTGTCCACAAATTTTTATTTTCACAAGGGTAACAGGAGAAATTAGACCACAAAAGTTGTTGTGCAATTTCTCCTGAGTACGCTGATACCCCATATGTGGGGGTAAACCACTGTTTGGGCGCACCGCAGAGCTTGGAAGAGAAGGAGTGCCGTTTTACTTTTTCAATGTAGAATTGGCTGGAATTGAGATTGAACGCCATGTCGCGTTTGGAGAGCCCCTGATGTGCCTAAACAGTAGAAATCCCCCACAAGTGACCCCATTTTGGAAACTAGACCCCTTAAGGAACTTATCTAGATGTGTGGTGAGCACTTTGAACCCCCATGTGCTTCACAGAAGTTTATAATGTAGAGCCGTGAAAAAAAAAAATCGCATTTTTTCTACAAAAATGATCTTTTTGCCCACAAATTTTTATTTTCACAAGGGTAACAGGAGAAATTAGACCACAAATGTTGTTGTGCAATTTCTCCTGAGTACGCTGATACCCAATATGTGGGGGTAAACCACTGTTTGGGTGCACCGCAGAGCTTGGAAGAGGAGTGCCGTTTTACTTTTTCAATGTAGAATTGGCTGTAATTGAGATTGGACGCCATGTCGCGTTTGGAGAGCCCCTGATGTGCCTAAACAGTAGAAATCCCCCACAAGTGACCCCATTTTGGAAACTAGACCCCCCATGGAACTTATCTAAATGTGTGGTGAGAACTTTGAATGCCCAAGTGCTTCACAGAAGTTTATAATGCAGAGTCGTGAAAATAAAAAATATTTTTTTTTTCCACAAAAAAGATTTTTTAGCCCCCAAGTCTTTATTTTCACCAGGGTAACAATCGAAATTGGACCCCAAAAGTTGTTGTCCAATTTGTCCTGAGTATGCTGGTACCCCATATGTGGGGGTAAACCACTGTTTGGGCGCACGGCAGAGCTCGGAAGGAAGGAGCGCCGTTTTGGAATGCAGACTTTGATAGAATGGTCTGCGGGCATTATGTTGCGTTTGCAGAGCCCCTGATGTACCTAACCAGTAGAAACCCTCCACAAGTGACCCCATTTTGGAAACTAGACCCCCCAAGGAACTTATCTAGATGTGTGGTGAGAACTTTGAATGCCCAAGTGCTTCACAGAAGTTTAGAATGCAGAGTAGTGAAAATAAAAAATAATTTTTTTTTCCACAAAAAAGATATTGTAGCCCCCAAGTTTTTATTTTCACAAGGGTAACAGGAGAAATTGGACTGCAATAGTTGTTGCACAATTTATCCAGAGTACGCTGATGCACCATATGTGGAGGTAAACCACTGTTTGGGCACACGGCAGAGCTCGGAATGGAAGGAGCGCCTTTTTGGACTGCAGACTTTGATAGAATGGTCTGTGGGCATTATGTTGCGATTGCAGAGCCCCTGATGTACCTAAACTGTAGTAACCCCCCACAAGTGACCCCATTTTGGAAACTAGACCCCCCAAGGAACTTATCTAGATGTGTGGTGAGAACTTTGAATGCCCAAGTGCTTCACAGAAGTTTAGCATGCAGAGTCGTGAAAATAAAAAATATTTTTTTTCCACAAAAAAGATATTGTAGCCCCCAAGTTTTTATTTTTACAAGGGTAACAGGAGAAATTGGACTGCAATAGTTGTTGCACAATTTATCCCGAGTACACTGATGCACCATATGTGGGGGTAAACCACTGTTTGGGCACACGGCAGAGCTCGGAAGGGAAGGAGCGCCTTTTTGGAATGCAGACTTTGATAGAATGGTCTGTGGGCATTATGTTGCGATTGCAGAGCCCCTGATGTACCTAAACTGTAGTAACCCCCCACAAGTGACCCCATTTTGGAAACTAGACCCCCCAAGGAACTTATCTAGATGTGTGGTGAGAACTTTGAATGCCCAAGTGCTTCACAGAAGTTTAGAATGCAGAGTCGTGAAGTTAAAAAATATATTTTTTTTCACAAAAAAGATATTGTAGCCCCCAAGTTTTTATTTTCACAAGGGTAACAGGAGAAATTGGACCACTAAAGTTGTTGTCCAATTTATCCTGAGTATGCTGATGCCTCATTTGTGGGGGTAAACCACTGTTTGGGCGCACAATAGAGCTCGGAAGGGAAGGAGCGCCTTTTTGGAATGCAGACTTTGATAGAATGGTCTGTGGGCATTATGTTGCGATTGCAGAGCCCCTGATGTACCTAAACTGTAGTAACCCCCCACATGTGACCCCATTTTGGAAACTAGACCCCCCAAGGAACTTATCTAGATGTATGGTGAGAGCTTTGAATGCCCAAGTGCTTCACAGAAGTTTAGAATGCAGTCGTGAAAATAAAAAATATATTTTTTTTCACAAAAAAGATATTGTAGCCCCCAAGTTTTTATTTTTACAAGGGTAACAGGAGAAATTGGACCACTAAAGTTGTTGTCCAATTTATCCTGAGTATGCTGATGCCCCATATGTGGGTGTGTAAACCACTGTTTGGCGCACGGCAGAGCTCGGAAGGGAAGGAGCGCCGTTTTGGAATGCAGACTTAGATAGAATGGTCTGTGGGCATTATGTTGCGTTTGCAGAGCCCCTGATGTACCTAAACAGTAGTAACCCCCCAACAAGTGACCCCGTTTTGGAAACTAGACCCCCCAAGGAACTTATATAGATGTATGGTGAGAACTTTGAATGCCCAAGTGCTTCACAGAAGTTTATAATGCAGAGTCATAAAAAAATATATATATTTTTCCACAAAAAGGATTTTGTAGCCCCCAAGTTTTTATTTTCACAAGGGTAACAAGAGAAATTGGACCCCAGAAGTTGTTGTCCAATTTATCCCGAGTATGCTGATGCCAAATATGTGGGGGTAACCCACTGTTTGGGCGCACGGCAGAGCTCAGAAGGGAGGGAGCACCATTTGACTTTTTGTGCGCAAAATTGGCTGTCGTGTTTGGAGACCCCCTGATGTACCTAAACAGTGGAAACCCCCCAATTCTAGCTCCAATCCAACTCCAACACACCCCTAACCCTAATCCCAACCCGATCCATAATCCTAATCACTAACCCTAACGATAATCCCAACACTTACCCCAAAACAACCCTAATGTCAACCCTAACCATAACCCTAATCAAAACCCTAAATCCAACACACCCCTAATCCTAATCTCAACACTAACCTCAAACCTAACCCTAATCCCAATACACCCCTAATCACAACCCTAACCTTAACCCTAATCCCAAACCTAACCCTAATCCCAAGCGTAACCCTAATGCCAACCCTAACCCTAATACCAACCCTAACCCTAATCCCAACTCTAACCCTAACTTTAGCCCCAACCCTAACCCTAGCCCTAAGGCTACTTTCACACTTGCGTCGTTTGGCATCCGTTGCAATCCGTCATTTTGGACAAGAAACGGATCCTGCAAATGTGCCCGCAGGATGCGTTTTTTGCCCATAGACTTGTATTGCCGACGGATCGTGACGGATGGCCACACGTCGCGTCCGTAGTGCACTGGATCAGTGTTTTGGCGGACCGTCAGCACAAAAAAACGTTCAATGTAACTTTTTTTGTACGTCGCATCCGCCATTTCTGACCGCGCATGCGTGGCCGTAACTCCGCCCCCTCCTCCCCAGGACATAGATTGGACAGCGGATGCGTTGAAAAACTACATCCGCTGTCCACGTTGTGCACAATTTTCACAACGTGCGTCGGTATGTCGGGCCGATGCATTGCGACGGCCCCGTACCGACATAAGTGTGAAAGAAGCCTAACCCTAAATTTAGCGCCAACCCTAACTCTAAATTTAGCCCCAACCCTAACCCTAAATTTAGCCCTAACCCTAGCCCTAACCCTACCCCTAACCCTACCCCTAACCCTAACCCTAGCCCTAACCCTAGCCCTAACCCTAGACCTAACCCTACCCCTAGCCCTAACCCTACCCCTAACCCTAGCCCTAACCCTACCCCTAACCCTACCCCTAGCCCTAACCCTAGCCCTAACCCTACCCCTAACCCTACCCCTACCCCTAACCCTAGCCCTAACCCTACCCCTAACCCTAACCTTACCCCTAACCCTAGCCCTAACCCTACCCCTAACCCTACCCCTAGCCCTAACCCTACCCCTAACCCTACCCCTAACCCTACCCCTAACCCTACCCCTACCCCTAACCCTACCCCTAACCCTACCCCTAACCCTACCCCTAATTTTAGCCCCAACTGCTCTTCTTCTGCCGGCCGGCAGATGGAGACAGATGGCGGGCGCACTGCACATGCGCCCGCCATTTTCTTTTGCCCATAAGATGCCGGCGGCGAGGAGGAGCAGCAGGAGGATCCAGAAACACAGGTGAGTATGGCAGGGTCCCCGAATCCCCCTATTTCTCTGTCCTCTGATGTGCGATCACATCAGAGGACAGAGAATTACACTTAGCTTTTTTTTTTTTTTGGGGGTCGCCGGTAAACAGTTAATTACCGGCGATCGCAAAACAGGGGTCGCTAAAACCGACCCCCGATCATGCTCTTTGGGGTCTCGGCTACCCCCGGCAGCCGAGACCCCAAAGATTCTCGCGGGGCCGGCCAGCGGGCGCACTGCGCATGCGCCCGCCATTTTCAAGATGGCGGCGCCCACCGGGAGCCACGAGGAGCATCGGGGGAGATAGGTAAGTATTGGGGGGCTACCTGGGACCCCTTTTCTCTATCCTCCGATGTGCGATCACATCGGAGGATAGAGAAATTAAAAAGAGATTGCGGTTTTTTTTTGCGATCGCAGGTAAACGGTTAATTACCGGCGATCGCAAATGCGGGGTGGGTTAAAAACCCCCGAATCATGTTCTCTGGGGTCTCGGCTACCCCCGGCAGCCGAGACCCCGGAGAAAATCCGACTCTGGGGGGCGCTATTTACTTTTTCTACAGCGCCGTTAATTAACGGTGCTGTGGTTTAAGTACCCTTAGCGACCGCCGTTAAAAGGCGTATCGGCGGTCGCTAAGCGGTTAATCAAGCAAATAATTTCAGTACAAAAAATTCCTATTTTTATCCTATAAACTCTCGAGTAGAGTGCATGAATAAATTCCAGGAAATAGTAGAACGAGATCTTAAATCTCTACATGAAAATAAACTATCGATTAAAAACAATTTATCTAGAAAGGAGAAAAAAGCCATTCAAGAAATTAAGGCTATGAAAGACATAGTGATAAAAACAAGTGACAAGGGGGGGATCATTGTTATAATGAACTCTATTGATTATAAAAATGAGATCTTGAAATTAATCTCTGACAGTAATGTCTATAAAAAATTAAATTCTGATCCCACTATCCTTTTCAAACAACAGATTGATGTAATGATAGAGGAAGGTGTAGCTTTGGGAGTTTTAACATCTAAACAAGCTGATTATTTACACGTCTCTCATCCAGTAACGCCCATATTATATGGGCTTCCTAAAATGCACAAGCAAGCAGCATTTCCTTCAATGACACCCATTGTTTCTAGTATTGGTTCACTGAATGAATTTTTAGGTCAGTGGCTGGACTCGGTATTGCAGCCGTTGGTTTCTAGAACTCCTGGACATATTAGAGACACTAAAGATGTTTTGGGTATCATAACACAAAAACAGTGGAATTCAGATTTTACATGGCTAAGCTGCGATGTAGTATCATTGTATACTTGTATTCCGCATGATATAGCATTTATTCGGAGGACTTGGTTAATTTTATTTTACAGGTCACTTTCTTCTTATTAACACATAATTTTTTTCTTTTGATGAGGAGTATTATTTGCAGCGCACAAGCATTTCTATGGGCGCTAAATTTTCTCCATCTCTGGCAAATCTGGTGATGATGGCCCATTGGGAATATTTATATTTATTTTCAGCAGTAAATCCTTTTTCTTCTTTTATCCACTGGTATGGCAGATACATCGATGATACGTTGATTATCTGGAAGGGCGATGTATCTGCCATACAAAAATTTGTGGAGTACATTAATAATAACGATTTCAACATAAAATTTACGTTTGTGCATGCGGTTTCCAGAATTTCATTTCTTGATTTGGAATTGACAGGGATTCCTGATGAGTTGGTATCTACACGTACGTTTACAAAGCCAATGGCAGGGAATACGGTGCTCCATGCCAAAAGTAACCATCCTAGGCATACAATCAAAGCCATTCCCGTGGGGGAATTTACCAGATTGAAGCGGAATTGCAAAAACAATAGTAATTTAATAATGATTTACTTCAAGCAGGAAATAAATTCAGAAAGCGGGAGTACCCCAACTGGATGCTCAATAGAGCATTAAATGTTGCCAAACAGAAGAATCAGTCAGATCTTTTAGATGTGGAATCTAGTCATAAGAAAAATAAAAATAAAAATGACAATCATAAAAATGTGGCAACCAAGCCATATGTCTGTATACAATTCAGCCCGCAATTTAATGAGATTAAAACAATTATTAATCGGGCTATTCCAATTCTTTTTGAAGATCCCACTCTTGCTGTATTGTTGAATAATGGTTGCAACGTTGTAGCAAGAAGGGCACGTACGCTAGGCAACATATTATCCCCTAATTGCTTTATGTCCAAACAACCTAATAGCACCTGGCTTAGTTGTACGGGTTGCTATAAATGCAATATCACTAATTGTACTACCTGTAAGCATTTAATAGTCACAAAATTTTTTGGTACCAGGAGTATGGAAAATAAATATAAAATTAAAACTTTTATTAATTGTAACACACGATTTGTAGTATACAAAATAGATTGCATTTCCTGCGACAAATCATACATCGGTTGCACAATTAGAAAACTAAAAAACTGCATCTCTGAACATTTGTACGATATCAAATGTACAACTAACAGCAATCGTACCGTTTCCTCAGCAGCGAGACACTTCATTGAAATGCATTCACGCAGCACTGATTCCTTAAAGGGAACCTGTCACCTGAATTTGGCGGGACCAGTTTTGGGTCATATGGGCGGAGTTTTCAGGTGTTTGATTCACCCTTTCCTTACCCGCTGGCTGCATGCTGGCCGCAATATTGGATTGAAGTTCATTCTCTGTCCTCTGTAGTACACACCTGCGAAAGGTAATCTTGCCTTGCGCAGGCGTGTACTACGGAGGACAGAGAATGAACTTCAATCCAATATTTCGGCCAGCATGCAGCCAGCGGGAAAGGAAAGGGTGAATCAAACACCTGAAAACTCCGCCCATATGACCCAAAACTGGTCCCGCCAAATTCAGGTGACAGGTTCACTTTAAGAGTAACGGGCATTGAAAAAATAAAAAAACCTCCGCGGGGAGGAGACATGCATAGGTCTTTACTCACACGGGAAGCCTTTTGGATGTTCAATTTGGGTACTAGATTTCCGCATGGTTTGAATAAAAAGAGTGAACTTATGTTTCACTATTAGATATGGTAAATTGCAGTGCAGGCACAGATTCATGCATTTATATATTGCATGTTTTTTAGCCCTTTTTTTGTGTCATTTTTTCTGTCTTTTTTTGTTTTTTCATATATATGGGATTTATTGTATCTTACCATTGTATGTATATATATATATATATATATATATATATATATATATATATATATTGTTTATATTTCTTAGAATATCTGGCAATGGTTTATATGTTTTTGTGATTATAAGTACTCTTGGTCAGGTGAACCCCCTTTTTTTTTTTTTTTTTTTTTTTTTTTTTTTTTACCTTTCCATTGGCAGGTCAGTCCTTCTTATACTGGATGGACTGCTGAGTAGATCAGCTGTGACAAAGACCGTAAGGTCGAAAAGCGTAGCTTTCTTCACTTGTGATATGGCATTGTCCCAGGAGTGTGTCTTCTACTATTTTATATGATGGATTAAAGTTTTACATTTTATCAAGAAGCTGGAACATTTTTCTCTTTTACTTAGTTTTACATCAAGCACTGCCCATTACTTGTATTACATGCCCATTACATCTGAGCACCGTGATACTCTAGTGATAACCGGGTATCACTGAGCACGTTTGCTTCTCCCTAGTAAGCGGTTAATATAATGGATTTGGAGGCTGTTCATTATCATATAGTGGTCACATATGCTGCTTATCCAGTCACAGGGTGAGGAATACACAATTTTCTTTCAGAACTGATGGGGAGTTAGGGGAGATCTGTGCTGTGTCCAGGGCCTTTCAAGTGAGTGTAAGTAATGGCCGCACAGGCAGTGACTGCTCAGCAGTAGGGTTGAGCGAAACGGATCGTTCATTTTTAAAAGTCACCCACTTGTGTGGGGTCGGCCATGCGGTACGCGACTTTCGCGCCAAAGTCGCGTTTCAATGACGCAAAAAGCGCCATTTTTCAGCCAATGACGGTGGACGCAGAGTGTGGGCAGCGTGATGACATAGGTCCTGGTCCCCACCATCTTAGAGAAGGGCATTGCAGTGATTGGCTTGCTGTCTGTGGCATCACAGGGGCTATAAAGAGGCGTTCCCGCCGACCGCCATGTTACTGCTGCTGATCTGAGCCTAGGGAGAGGTTGCTGCCGCTTCGTCAGAAGCAGGGATAGCGTTAGGCAGGGTCCATTAACCACCAAACCGCTTGTGCTGTAGCGATTTCCACTGTTCAACACCACCTTTTGTTTGCAGGGACAGTGGAAGCTACATTTTTTTCCCCTCAGCGCTGTAGCTCATTGGGCTGCCCTAGAAGGCTCCCTGATAGCTGCATTGCTGTGTGTACGCCGCTGTGCAAACCAACTGCTTTTTTCAAAGCACAAATCCTCTTGTTCCTTCCTTTCTGCACAGCTATCTTGTTTGTTTGTCCACACTTTTTATTTAATTTGTGCATCAGTCCACTCCTTATTGCTGCCTGCCATACCTGGCTGAGATTACTGCAGGGAGATAGTAATTGTAGGACAGTCCCTGCTTTTTTTTTTTTTTGTGGGAGATTAAGATTGGCATTTCTGCTAGAGTGCCATCCCTGTGTGTGCCATCTCTCTCACATAGTGGGCCATAGAAAGCATTTTCATTTTTCTGGTTTTTTTTGTGGGGTTTATAAATTCTCCCTGATAAAAAAAATACAGTGGGAGATTAATATTGGCCTTTGGGCTTCTGTGCCAGTCCTGAGTGTGCCATCTCTCTCTCAAATAGTGGGCCATAGAAAGCCTATTAATTTTTTTTTTATTGGGTTTCTAAATACTCCCAGAAAAAAATAAAAAAAAATCAGTGGGAGATTAATATTGCCCTTTCTGCTTGTGCGCCACTCCTGACTCCTGGGTGTGCCATCTCTCTCTCTCAACTAGTGGGCCATAGAAAGCCTATTTTTTTTATTATTGTGTTTCTAAATTCTCCCTGAAAAAATCAAAAAGAAATCAGTGGGAGATTAATATTGCCCTTTCTGCTTGTGTGCCACTCCTGACTCCTGGGTGTGCCATCTCTCTCTTTCAAATAGTGGGCACTGGGCCATAGAAAGCCTATTTTTTTTTATTGTGTTTCTAAATTCTCCCTGAAAAAATCAAAAAGAAATCAGTGGGAGATTAATATTGCCCTTTCTGCTTGTGTGCCACTCCTGACTCCTGGGTGTGCCATCTCTCTCTCTGAAATAGTGGGCCATAGAAAGCCTTTTTTTTTTTTTTATTGTGTTTCTAAATTCTCCCTGAAAAAAATAAAAAAAAATCAGTGGGAGATTAATATTGCCCTTTCTGCTTGTGCGCCACTCCTGACTCCTGGGTGTGCCATCTCTCTCTCTCAACTAGTGGGCCATAGAAAGCCTATTTTTTTTATTATTGTGTTTCTAAATTCTCCCTGAAAAAATCAAAAAGAAATCAGTGGGAGATTAATATTGCCCTTTCTGCTTGTGTGCCACTCCTGACTCCTGGGTGTGCCATCTCTCTCTTTCAAATAGTGGGCACTGGGCCATAGAAAGCCTATTTTTTTTTTATTGTGTTTCTAAATTCTCCCTGAAAAAATCAAAAAGAAATCAGTGGGAGATTAATATTGCCCTTTCTGCTTGTGTGCCACTCCTGACTCCTGGGTGTGCCATCTCTCTCTCTGAAATAGTGGGCCATAGAAAGCCTTTTTTTTTTTTTTATTGTGTTTCTAAATTCTCCCTGAAAAAAAAAAAAAAAAAATCAGTGGGAGATTAATATTGCCCTTTCTGCTTGTGTGCCAGTCTTGACTCCTGGGTGTGCCATCTCTCTCTCTCTCTCAAATAGTGGGCACTGGGCCATAGAAAGCCTATTTTTTTTTATTGTGTTTCTAAATTCTCCCTGAAAAAATCAAAAAGAAATCAGTGGGAGATTAATATTGGCCTTTCTGCTTGTGTGCCACTCCTGACTCCTGCGTGTGCCATCTCTCTCTCTCAAATAGTGGGCCATAGAAAGCCTATTTTTTTTTTATTGTGTTTCTAAATTCTCCCTGAAAAAATCAAAAAGAAATCCGTGGGAGATTAATATTGCCCTTTCTGCTTGTGTGCCACTCCTGACTCCTGGGTGCGCCATCTCTCTCTTTCAAATAGTGGGCACTGGGCCATAGAAAGCCTATTTTTTTTTTTATTGTGTTTCTAAATTCTCCCTGAAAAAAATCAAAAAGAACTCAGTGGGAGATTAATATTGCCCTTTCTGCTTGTGTGCCACTCCTGACTCCTGGGTGTGCCATCTCTCTCTCTCAGCTAGTGGGCCATAGAAAGCCTATTTTTTTTTTTATTGTGTTTCTAAATTCTCCCTGAAAAAATCAAAAAGAAATCAGAGGGAGATTAATATTGCCCTTTCTGCTTGTGTGCCAGTCTTGACTCCTGGGTGTGCCATCTCTCTCTCTCAAATAGTGGGCCATAGAAAGCCTATTTTTTTTTTTTATTTGGTTTCTAAATTCTCCCTGAACAAATAAAAAAAAAAGTGGGAGATCAATATTGACATTTCTGCTTGAGTGACAGTCCTGCGTGTGTGGCATCTCTCTCATTTGGTGCCACCGAAAACAGAGTGTGTAACATTGTGCCTGATTTTCCTTGCGGTCTCACCCACCTGTAAAGGGATATCTAAATCATGCTGAAGTTATAGCTCACTGTGTAAGTTGTTTGGCAGCAACAAATACCGTTACTTTGGTTACGTTTTTAAAACAATGAGGAAGTCTGGTGGAAGAGGTCGTGGCCGTGGGCGTTCATTGTCAGCTGGTAATGATGGTAGTGGTAGTGGAGCATCAGGTGGTCGTGGGAAAAAAAATATTGCACCTAAGCCTGGAGCTGTGGAGCCAGGTTCGTCGTCTGGCTACAGAAGGCCTCGAACGCTCCCTTTTCTAGGAGTAGGAAAACCGCTTTTAAAGCCGGAGCAGCAAGAGCAAGTTTTGGCTTACCTTGCTGACTCAGCCTCTAGCTCTTTTGCCTCCTCTTTTGAAACTGGTAAATGTAAAAGCAGCGCGTCGTTAGTGGATGTTCACGGTCAGGGACAAGTCGCTTCCTTGTCCTCTTCAGCAAAAACAACAACAGAAAAGGATGCAGCAGGCGACACAACGGGTTACTCCATGGAGCTCTTTACACATACCGTCCCTGGCTTAGAAAGTGAAGCAGTTAACAGGCCATGCCCATGACAAGTTGAATCTGACATGGAGTGCACTGATGCACAGCCACAGCCAGACTACTATGCTGGTCCTTTGACTCAGACCACAATATTGCCCTCGTAGGGTACTGCTCCAGAATCAGACCCTGATGAGACTATGTTGCCCCGTCACGAACGCTCTACCACCGACTTACATGGTGATACAGACGAAGTTGCGCACGAGCTAGAAGAGGAGGTTATAGATGACCCAGTTGTTGACCCCGATTGGCAGCCATTGGGGGAACAGGGTGCAGGCGGCAGTAGTTCTGAAGTGGAGGAGGAGGGGCCGCAGCAGGAATCCACATCGCAACAGGTTCCATCTGCCGGGCCCGTAGATGGGACAAAATGCGTGGCAAAGCCAAAAACTGTTGGAGGACAGCGTGTCCATCCGGTTAAAGCTCAGTCTGCAATGCCTGAAAAGGGATCCGAGGCTCGAAAGAGTGCAGTCTGGCATTTTTTTAAACAACATCCAATTGATCCGCACAAAGTCATCTGTCAAAAATGTTCAACTACCTTAAGCAGAGGTCAGAATCTGAAAAGTCTGAATACAAGTTGCATGCATAGACATTTAACCACCATGCATTTGCAAGCCTGGACTAACTACCAAACGTCCCTTAAGGTTGTAGCACCCTCGGCCAATGAAGCTACTCACCAATGCTACATCCCTGCCGTCACTGTAAGGCCACCATTTTCCACACCACCTGCAGTATCTGTGCAGGTTTCTTTGCCAGGCCAAAGCAGTCAGGGTCAGGGAATCACCAGTTTTGTAGTAGGAAACACTGCATCTAGGGCACAGGCAGAAACAATACCGTCTCCAACCGTCTCTCAGTCTGCCATGTCCACCGGCACACCCGCTAGTTCCACGATCTCCAGCTCTCCAGTCCAGCTCACCCTACATGAGACTCTGGTTAGAAAAAGGAAGTACTTATCCTCGTATCCGCGTACACAGGGTTTGAACGCCCACATAGCTAGACTAATCTCGTTAGAGATGATGCCCTACCGGTTAGTTGAAAGTGAAGCTTTCAAAGCCCTGATGGACTACGCTGTACCATGCTACGAGCTACCCAGTCGACACTTCTTTTCGAGAAAAGCCATCCCAGCCCTCCACCAGCATGTTAAAGAGCGCATCGTCCATGCACTCAGGCAATCTGTGAGTACAAAGGTGCACCTGACAACAGATGCATGGACCAGTAGGCATGGCCAGGGACGTTACATGTCCATCACGGCACACTGGGTGAATGTGGTGGATGCAGGGTCCACAGGGGACAGCAATTTCGGGACAGTTCTGCCTAGCCCACGGTCTAGGAAACAGTTGGCTGTAGGCGTTCGCACCCCCTCCTCCTCATCCTCCTGCAGAAGCGAGAGCTCGTCCACAGATCGCAGTCACCCAATCACTCCATCCGCAGCTGCCACTGTTGCACACCAGTTGTCCCATTATGGGGCAGCTACTGGCAAGCGTCAGCAGGCTGTATTGGCTATGAAGTGTTTGGGCGACAACAGACACACCGCGGAAGTTCTGTCCGAGTTCTTGCAGAAAGAAGCGCAGTCGTGGCTGGGCACAGTAGATCTTGAGGCAGGCAAGGTAGTGAGTGATAACGGAAGGAATTTCATGGCTGCCATCTCCCTTTCCCAACTGAAACACATTCCTTGCCTGGCTCACACCTTAAACCTGGTGGTGCAGTGCTTCCTGAAAACTTATCCGGGGTTATCCGACCTGCTCCTCAAAGTGCGCGGACTTTGCTCACATATCCGCCGTTCGCCCGTACACTCCAGCCGTATGCAGACCTATCAGCGGTCTTTGAACCTTCCCCAGCATCGCCTAATCATAGACATTGCAACAAGGTGGAACTCAACACTGCACATGCTTCAGAGACCGTGCGAACAGAGGCGGGCTGTAATGTTTTTGTGGGAGGATATGCATACACGGGCAGGCAGTAGGATGGCAGACATGGAGTTGTCAGGTGTGCAGTGGTCGAAGATACAAGACATGTGTCAAGTCCTTCAGTGTTTTGACGAATGCACACGGCTAGTTAGTGCAGACAACGCCATAATAAGCATGAGCATCCCCCTAATGTGTCTGCTGATGCAAAGTTTGAGGCACATAAAAAATCAGGCGTCTGCAACAGAGGAAGAGGAAAGCCTTGATGACAGTCAGCCATTGTCTGGTCAGGGCAGTGTACAGGACGAGGTAGCGGGCGAAGAGGAGGAGGACGAGGAGTATGATGGGGATGAGTATATTTTTAATGAGGAAGCTTTTCCGGGGCCACTGGAAATTGGTGGCGTGGCAAGGCTGTGTTCTGGTTTTTTGAGGGACACAAGTGACGTAGATTTGCCTGAAACTGCCCCTCAACCAAGCACAACCGCTGATTTGACAACTGGAAGTTTGGCCCACATGGCGGATTATGCCTTACGTATCCTCAAAAGGGACACACGCATTACTAAAATGATGAACGATGACGATTACTGGTTGGCCTGCCTCCTTGATCCTCGCTATAAAGGCAAATTGCAAAATATTATGCCACATGAGAACTTGGAACTAATATTAGCAACCAAACAACCAACTCTTGTTGACCGTTTGCTTCAGGCATTCCCAGCACACAGCGCCCGTGATCGTTCTCACATGAGCAGCAGGGGGCAGCAGACCAGAAGTGTTAGAGGTGCAGAAATCCGAAGTGGCGTTGGACAGAGGGGTTTTCTGACCAGGTTGTGGAGTGATTTTGCTATGACCGCAGACAGGACAGGTACTGCTGCATCAATTCAAAGTGACAGGAGACAAAATTTGTCCAGTATGGTTACTAACTATTTTTCATCACTTATCGATGTTCTACCTCAACCGTCATTCCCATTTGATTACTGGGCATCCAAATTAGACACCTGGCCAGAATTGGCAGAATATGCATTGCAGGAGCTTGCTTGCCCGGCAGCTAGTGTCCTATCAGAAAGAGTATTCAGTGCTGCAGGTTCAATACTAACCGAAAAAAGGACTCGTCTGGCTACCCAAAATGTTGATGATCTAACCTTCATTAAAATGAACCACAACTGGATTTCGAATTCTTTTGCCCCACCTTGCCCGGCCGACAACTAGCTTTCCTATGAAAAGGTATTGCCTGTGGACTACTCTGAATGAATTTACCAATCTCGTAATTTGCAGCAGCTGATTGTCCAGCATACGACATGTTTACACCTCCCTAAATGGCCAAATTCCCCATACGGGGTCGTGGTATCGCCACTTGGCGCAAGCACCCGTGAGAGTGCTGTTTGTCTGAAGAGGTGGGTGTGCCCGCTTTTGGTCTACGGCACTGCCACTGGGTCCCTCATAGTACAATAAAGTGTCTCTGGCGGTGGTGGTGCGCACCCAATGTCAGACACACTGTTGTAACATGAGGGGCCCTGGGCATGTACCGCAAGCCACAAGAGAGTTCACCCACCCCCAGCTCAAACATTGCTCTACCACTTGCACAATTATCTCTCACAGTTACACCTATGTTTAGTCTATGCGCTGACATCCGTAAATTACTGCCACTGACAATACCATTGCGTTGACATGTATGATGGTACTTAACATAGTCAGGGGCAGTGTCCTATATTTACCCAAGTAAATACTTTGTGCAAGATTACTAGGTCTGAAACTACGCAGAGGAGCCCAACCCTGTACCTAATGATTGCACCATTTTGTTTTTTCTTTTTGTTGTAATGCGAGACATTAACATGTATTGAGTTTTTGGGACTACTAACTGGCAGACACTCATTACAATCGGCCGCCGCTGACAACACCAATGGTGCCCAATGCCTGTGTACCCCTGCAAGAGAACTCAAAGTGCCTACAGCCCAATTTTATTATGTTAGGCCTTCGAAGCCTGTCTGTGGTCCCTCCTTCCACTCGGCCTCCACTGACCAGTCTACTGCTGCCCGTGTACCCCTGGAACCAATGTTAAAGTGCCCACAGCCCTAATTTATTATGTTAGGCCTTCGAAGCCTGTCTGCAGTCGCTCCTTCCACTAGGCCTCCACTGACCAGTCCACTACTGCCCGTGTACCCCTGGAACCAATGTTAAAGTGCCCACAGCCCTAATTTATTATGTTAGGCCTTCGGAGCCTGTCTGCGGTCCCTCCTTCCACTAGGCCTCCACTGACCAGTCTACTGCTGCCCGTGTTCCCCTGGAACCAATGTTAAAGTGCCCACAGCCCTAATTTATTATGTTAGGCCTTCGAAGCCTGTCTGCGGTCCCTCCTTCCACTAGGCCTCCACTGACCAGTCTACTGCTGCCCGTGTACCCCTGGAACCAATTTTAAAGTGCCTACAGCCAAATTTTATTATGTTAGGCCTTCGAAGCCTGTCTGCGGTCCCTCCTTCCACTAGGCCTCCACTGACCTGTCTACTGCTGCCCGTGTACCCCTGGAACCAATGTTAAAATGCCTACAGCCCTAATTTATTATGTTAGGCCTTTGAAGCCTGTCTGCGGTCCCTCCTTCCACTAGGCCTCCACTGACCTGTCTACTGCTGCCCGTGTACCCCTGGAACCAATTATAAAGTGCCTACAGCCCAATTTTATTATGTTAGGCCTTCGAAGCCTGTCTGCGGTCCGTTCTTTCTACTACTCCTCCACTGACCAGACCACTGCTGGCCGTGTACCCCTGGAACCAATTATAAAGTGCCTACAGCCCAATTTTATTATGCTAGACCTTCGAAGCCTGTCTGCGGTCCGTTCTTTCTACTACTCCTCCACTGACCAGACCACTGCTGCCCGTGTACCCCTGGAACCAATTATAAAGTGCCTACAGCCCAATTTTATTATGTTAGGCCTTCGAAGCCTGTCTGCGGTCCGTTCTTTCTACTACTCTTCCACTGACCAGACCACTGCTGCCCGTGTACCCCTGGAACCAATTATAAAGTGCCTACAGCTAAATTTTATTATGTTAGGCCTTCGAAGCCTGTCTGCGGTCCGTTCTTTCTACTACTCCTCCACTTACCAGACCACTGCTGCCCGTGTACCCCTGGTACCTATTTAAAAGTGCCTACAGCCCAATTTTATTATGTTAGGCCTTCGAAGCCTGTCTGCGGTCCCTTCTTTCTACTACTCCTCCACTGACCAGACCACTGCAGCCCGTGTACCCCTGGAACCTACTTAAAAGTGCCTACAGCCCAATTTTTTTATGTTAGGTCTTCGAAACCTGTCTGCGGTCCCTTCTTTCTACTACTTCTCCACTGACCAGACCACTGCTGCCCGTGTACCCCTGGAACCTATTTTAAAAGTGCCTACAGCCCAATTTTTTTTATGTTAGGCCTTCGAAGCCTGTCTGCGGTCCCTCCTTCCACTAGGCCTCCACTGACCTGTCTACTGCTGCCCGTGTACCTCTGGAACCAATTATAAAGTGCCTACAGCCCAATTTTATTATGTTAGGCCTTTAAAGCCTGTCTGCGGTCCGTTCTTTCTACTACTCCTCCATTGACAAGATCACTGATGCCCGTGTACCCCTGGAACCAATTATAAAGTGCCTACAGCCCAATTTTATTATGTTAGGCCTTCGAAGCCTGTCTGCGGTCCCTTCTTTCTACTACTCCTCCACTGACCAGATCACTGCTGCCCGTGTACCCTAGGAACCTATTTAAAAGGACACTGTCACCTGAATTTGGAGGGAACAATCTTCAGCCTTAGAGGCGGGGTTTTTGTGTGTTTGATCCACCCTTTCCTTACCTGCTGGCTGCATGCTGGCTGCAATATTGGATTGAAGTTCATTCTCTGTCCTCCAGAGTACACGCCTGCGCAAGGCAAGATTGCCTTGTGCAGGCGTGTACTATGGAGGACAGAGAATGAACTTCAATCCAATATTGCAGCCAGCATGCAGCCAGCGGGCAAGGAAAGGGTGGATCAAACACCCGAAAACCCCGCCTCTATGGCTGAAGATTGTTCCCTCCAAATTCAGGTGACAGTGTCCCTTTAAAAGTGCCTACAGCCCAATTTTTTTATGTTAGGCCTTCGAAGCCTGTCTGCGGTCCCTTCTTTCTACTACTCCTCCACTGACCAGACCACTGCTGCCCGTGTACCCCTGAACCTATTTAAAAGTGCCTACAGCCCAATTTTTTTATGTTAGGCCTTCGAAGCCTGTCTGCGGTCCCTTCTTTCTACTACTCCTCCACTGACCAGACCAATGCTGCCCGTGTACCCCTGGAACCAATTATAAAGTGCCTACAGCCCAATTTTATTATGTTAGGCCTTCGAAGCCTGTCTGCGGTCCGTTCTTTCTACTACTCCTCCACTGACCAGACCACTGCTGCCCGTGTACCCCTGGAACCTATTTAAAAGTGCCTACAGCCCAATTTTTTTATGTTAGGCCTTCGAAGCCTGTCTGCGGTCCCTTCTTTCTACTACTCCTCCACTGACCAGACCACAGCTGCCCGTGTACCCCTGGAACCTATTTAAAAGTGCCTACAGCCCAATTTTTTTATGTTAGGCCTTCGAAGCCTGTCTGCGGTCCCTTCTTTCCACTACTCCTCCACTGACCAGACCACTGCTGCCCGTGTACCCCTGGAACCTATTTTAAAGTGCCTACAGCCCAATTTTTTTATGTTAGGCCTTCGAAGCCTGTCTGCGGTCCCTCCTTCCACTAGGCCTCCACTGACCTGTCTACTGCTGCCCGTGTACCCCTGGAACCAATTATAAAGTGCTTACAGCCCAATTTTATTATGTTAGGCCTTCGAAGCCCGTCTGCGGTCCGTTCTTTCTACTACTCCTCCACTGACCAAACCACTGCTGCCCGTGTACCCCTGGAACCAATTATAAAGTGCTTACAGCCCAATTTTATTATGTTAGGCCTTCGAAGCCTGTCTGCGGTCCGTTCTTTCTACTACTCCTCCACTGACCAGACCACTGCTGCCCGTGTACCCCTGGAACCTATTTTAAAGTGCCTACAGCCCAATTTTTTTTATGTTAGGCCTTCGAAGCCTGTCTGCGGTCCCTCCTTCCACTAGGCCTCCACTGACCTGTCTACTGCTGCCCGTGCACCCCTGGAACCAATTCTAAAGTGCCTACATCCATATTTTATTATGTTAGGCTTTCGACGCCTGTCTGCGGTCCTTCCTTCCAATAGTTCTCCACTGACCAGACCAATGCTGGCCGTGTACCCCTGGAACCCAGCTGAAAGTGCATGGAGCCTCTTTTTTTTCTTTGTTTTATATTTAGAAAGCCCAGATGAACTACGCTGTACCACGGTTCAAGCTACCCAGTCGACATTTCTTTTGCGAGAAAAGCCATCCCAGCCCTCCACCGGCATGAAAAAGTCTGCATTGTCATAGCACTCAGGCAATCAAACAGTAGAAAGGTGCACCTGACAAGAGACGCATGGACCAGTAGGCATGTCCACAAAAAGTTACGTGTCCATTACGGCGCACTGGGTTAATGTGTTGGATGCATGGTCAACAGGGGACAGCCTACAAAGTCTGTCTGCAGTCCCTAATTCAAATTGTCCTCCGCTGACCACACCACTGCTGCACGTGTACCCCTGGAACCAATTTTAAAGTGCCTACAACCTAATTTTGTTATGTTAGGCCTACTACGCCTGTCTGCGGTCCCTCCTTCCAATACTGGTCCACTGACCACACCACTGCTGCCCGTGGACCCCTGGAACCTATTTTTAATTGCATAGAGCATCCTTTTTTTAATAGTAGGCGTACAAAGTCTGTCTGTGGTCCACTATTGAAATTGTCCTCCACTGCCCAGAGCAATGCTGCCTGTGTACCCTTGTAACCTTTTTTAAACTGCAGTGGGCCACATTTTTGGTTTAAGGCCTACTACCTGTGTCTATCTGCGCCACTCAATACAGCTGTCCTCCTTTGAAAAAAGCAGAGCGTCAATAGTCTTGTTTTCAGCCTCTAGGAATTTGAAAACTGCATTGGGGCTACTACTTTGGCAGGGCCTACTAACGGTGTCTGCCGCTCCAAGGTGTGCCCCAGGTTTCCTCTCCATTGCTTGGGTCTTCCGACTCTCGTTTAGTAGTTGTTGAAAACTACACTGCATTAGGCCTACAAATTTGGTATGGGGTGTAGAGACGGTGTGTCCCACTCCAAGGTGTTCCCCAGGTTTCCTCGCCATTGCTTCGGTCTTCCGACTCTCGTTTAGTAGTTGTTGCAAACTACACTGCATTAGGGCTACAAATTTGGTATGGGGTGTAGAGAGACGGTGTGTTACACTCCAAGGTGTTCCCCAGGTTTCGTCCACATTGCTTCGATCTTCCTACTCTCGTTTAGTAGTTGTTGAAAACTACACTGCATTAGGCCTACAAATTGGGTATGGGGTGTAGAGAGAGGGTGTGTTACACTCCAAGGTGTTCCCCAGGTTTCGTCCACATTGCTTCGATCTTCCTACTCTCGTTTACTAGTTCTTGAAAACTACACTGCATTAGGCCTACAAGTTGGGTCTGGGTTGTAGAGACGGTGTCCTCCGCTCCAAGGTGTTCTCCAGGTTGCCTCTCCATTGCTTCAATCTTCATGCTCGTGTTAAGTAGTTGTTGAAACAACACTACATTATGCCTACAAGTTGGTTCTGGGTCATAGAGACGGTGTCTTCCGCTCCAAGGTGTTCTCCAGGTTGCCTCTCCATAACTTCGATCTTCTAGCTCTCGTTAAGTAGTTGTTGAAACAACACTGCATTAGGCCTACAAGTTGGGTCTGGGTTGTAGAGACGGTGTCTTCCGCTCCAAGGTGTTCTCCAGGTTGCTCTTGTTAAATAGTTGTTAAATGGAACAACTGCATTTGGCGTACTAGTTGGTTTGGGGCCTACTAACAGTGTCTGCCGCTCCTTGCTGTTCTCCTAATTTCCTGTCCTGAAATTCCATTTTCAGGCTCTCATTAAGTAGTTGTTAATGTTAGACTGCATTTGGCCTACTAGTTGGGTTGGGGCCTACTATCGGTGTCTGCCACTCCTTGCTGTTCTGCTCCACTGAACAAAGCTGTGCCGCCTGTTTACTACTGTTGCCAATTTTGAACTGCATTTCGACTACTTACTGATTTGGGCCTACTCTCTGTGTCAGCCTCTCATTCCAGTTGTCCTCCACTGCAATGCCCCCTGGTTAATCCTGTGTTACCGATTTTGAACTGCATTTAGCCCACTTTATTCTTTGGGCCTATATCTGTGTTTCCTCCTCATCCTGCCCATTGCCCAGCCAGTGATACATGAGTCTGCTGGTACATTGACCCATAACGCAACATACCCCGTGCACACTACACAGCAAGATTGTGACCCTGCTGAAAGTCAGGTTCCTCTTCCCGCATACCATACCACCTTACACGGGGACAAAGAGGAAGGTGCAGATGAAAGTGCAGGTTCCTTCATCAGGTGGGGGGAGGAATACTAGTTGGCGACGTCACTGGTACAGGGCCTCTCATAGTACGCAAAAGTGTTGCTGCCGGTGGGAGGCGCCCCCGCCGTGCAAACACACCGCTGTACTTTGAGGGGCCCTGTGCCAGTGCCAATGCCAATGAGTGGGCCCCCCCTGCTTTCTCAGGATCACAGCACTTGCAAAGTTGAAATACTTACCTCTCCCTGCTCCACTGCTGTGACGTGGTCCAGATTTACTGGGCCCACTAATTACTTGAACCAGCCCTACCCCCCACAACTTTAGCCAAATGACCCTCAATTTCAAATGCCTTCCAATTATTATAAGCTAAATTACTATTGACAAGCTTCTGTAACAAGAATGGATGTTTTTGCCATTAAAATGGGCATTGTAGGTGTTTTCCTGGCCTCCACTCACTGCCGACTATGCTCCCCCATTGACTTGCATTGGGTTTCGTGTTTCGGTCGATACCCGACTTTTCGCGATAATCGGCCGATTCCACTTGACTCGACTTTTAAGATAGTCGGGTTTCGCGAAACACGGCTCGACTCTAAAAAGGTCAAGGTCGCTCAACCCTACTCAGCAGCATTACATGTCATGGACAGAACCAGCCTCCTTCTACTGACAACAGTCTCAGTGTCTGCATGGGTTGGTAATAGCACTCACTTGATAAGCCATAGAGATAGCACTTGTATGTTCTGCTTTTTTGCGTGACTGCCAGCGACTCCTCGCTGTCCTATAATTCTAAGTGCGCAGCATTCATCAGCTGCACTCTGAGGGGGGATGATATCGCCAGCAAGGAGGTGGAGGCAGCCTTAACCTCTTCATGACTCATTCTCCTCCTCTTCATCCAGCATGACACATTCCCTTTAAGTGGAACCAGTACTCCCTTAATCCCTTTTTTGGCTGATTAACTCAGTTTCATAGGTACATTCGGTTACTCGGTTAGCTGAAATAGTTTAGTAGAAGGCAAACTGCATCTGGTTTCCTTTCTCTGTATCCGTAGTTTATGATGTGTTTCTATGGATATTAACATCTCTGCTTATCTATTAACAGTGTTGTTGCTCTTTGTGAAACAGCATCATTTTCTGATAAAAGATTCCCTACTAGGCCTATATTTGCATGTAATTGTCTAATATTGCCAAAAGGACTTCATTTTACTTATGCACAATGGCTGCCAGCTTGCAATCATTTCACAAAGCTTCCGGCAAGAGGCTTGGCACTGATTTCCCCTATCTTACCTAACCACCTGTATTGAGCCTAACCAAAAGGGGGCTGCTGGAAGCTCTGCCAACTGTGATAACTGGAAGCCGGCAGTGTATTGGTGATGCTACAGTATAGACACTGTAGTTAATGAACAAACCAGCCTTGTTAGAGTTCATGTGACTTATTGTTCTTAAAATGAATTTCTCGGGACACATATAGAATGCACAGATAGAGTTGTCTGGACTTTGCCAGCTCATTCACGCCAGCAAAAGCCTGTCCTTATTAATTAACCTCTGTGCTCCTTGCATTTTGTATTCCACGAAGAGTTAGAGTTTGTATTTCATTCTTTAAGCTGCCAGTGAACATGGAACGAGATCATTGTATGGAAAAGTATGGGTCACATTTGTTTTGTCATTTGACTTTAGGGAAAACAATTTCGGCATAACGTCAAGAGGCTTTTATTTAAGTGTTGAGTTGGTTTTTTCCTTCAAACCTGAAATGAATGTAAAAGATGCAAGAGGTTGTCAGGGCTGCCATTAATTCTCAGCTGCAGCCCAGTAGTTATGGTAAAAATGCACACAATAGATTCTGGAGTAATATGTCAGATGTAGAAACACATACAATGTATAAAAACAGAAACTCTCCACTCAAATAATATCGCCATGCTTTGACTATTTAATACCTTCATACTACAGTATCCGAAAAGACTATTATAAAGGCACAGATGAAATTTCTGTATATTTCTCATACAATACTGTCATTCAATGCTTAAATAAACTGCTGTTTCAAATAATGGTGCCACGTGATGCCTTGATAGTGAAGCGGTTAATGGGAATTTCCCGGGTGGTTCAGAGCATTGAAGGAGTTATGCGCTACTTCCTCTCCATGCTCCAGTGTGTATGATAATAGAAGTTTGATCAATGGCAGGTTTTCTCAAGATAATCCTCTTAATCTTCCCCTAAATCCCCTGGAGAGACTGATAGGACTTTAGTGCTCTGATATAAAAGTTGTACTGTTCTCTTCAATGGGAAACTGACAGTGGAGTAGAGTGATTTTCAATTCCCTAGTCAGGTTGATTCTTGGGGAATAGTCCCTAGTGAGGTCATAGTTTATTCAGAATTTTCATGCAGGAGTAAGATGCGCGTATTTCATTAAGATGCGTGTGCCACTTAATGAGTTAGGTACGTATTACAAGGGCCGTGTGCTTACACCAGAGATGTTCTCCAGTCTGGGACTGGAGTAGAATTCTAACAAAAGTTATAGCTCTAAATTAGAGTAACTTTTCATCAATTCGATGAGTGGGTGTAGGCATGCCCCATTCCATTATTGCTCCAGCCATTTTGGTAAAATGTCATAAAAAAGCCAAAAGTCATAACATTTTGCAACTCATTGAGGGTTTTTACCAAAATACTGGCAAAAACACCTTAATCAATCTAGCCCCATAGCTTTGTAAAAATGAACAAGAGACAGACATGTTTTTGGGGAAATCTCTAATTCTACACTAAAATATCCACAAATACTGATGCTATGAAATCGCAACAAGCTGAAGAAAGCTTGTTTTACTGCTTCAGTGCCAATTGCTATAACTGAAGAATATTCTAACTAGGAATTATCCAATGAATTATCCAATTAACATAATTTTTAGGATTAACATAATATTTTAGTCATCCAATTATTATTTAAGAGCAAGAAAGATAAATTCTAACTTTGTTTTCTTTTTGCAATTTTAAGTGTTCCATGTGTAAGATTTTTTATTTATTAGGATCTACATTAACCCTGATCCAGCTCTCTGTTGTTGTGCTAACCTACTACATTACTGTGTGAAGACACTGCCAGATGCTCCAGTCCCTCTATAGAAATCTGGACTTATTTATTTGGGATCAGAGAAGTACATATAATACAATAATTTGCAAAAAAAAAAACACCTGCAATGGCTTCCTAAATATTTAAAAAGGTCTCAGGCTGGTTTCACATTTGCGAAGGGCAGAGCTGCGGAGGGCTGCGTAGTTTCTCTGTTAACCCCCGCCCACTGCCGCACCTCTTCCACTCAGCTCCGCCTACATCAGCATGCATCCTGCTTACCTATCTTTAACATTGGGTACGCAGGCCATGCGAATGTATGCGGATGCCTCCGCATGCTTTGCTTTGATGCTGCGCTGACCTCAACAAAATGCAACATGTTGCATTTGGTGCAGTTCGGCGCAGCATCAAAATGATGCATACGGAGGCATCCACATTCATTTGCATGGCCTGAGTACTCAATGTTAAAGATAGATATGCAGGACACATGCCAACGTAGGCCGAACTGAATGGAAGATGTGTGGCAGTGGGCGGGGCTTAATGGAGGAACTATGCAGCCCTCCGCAGCTCTGCCCTACGCAAGTGTGAAACCTGCCTCAGTCTGTTTCAGTAGGTTCCATAATCATGCGGAAGACTGCTGACTTGACAGATATCCAGAAGGCAGTCATTGACACACTCCACAAGGAGGGTAAGCCACAAAAGGTCATTGCTAAAGAAGCTGGTTTTCCATAGTGTGCTGTATCCAAGCATATTAATCAAAAGTTGAGTGGAAGGTAAAAGAGTGGTAGAAAAATGTGTACAAGCAATCGGGATAACTGCAGCCTGAAAAGGATTGTTGACAAAAAGCCCATTCAAAAATTTTGGGGAAACTCACAAGGAGTGGACTGCTGCTTGAGTCATTGCTTCATGAGCCAACACACACAGACATATCCAGGACATGAGCTACAAGTGTCACATTCCTTGTGTCAAGCCACTCATGACCAATAGGCAATGCCAGTAGCGTCTTACCTGGGCCAAAGAGAAAAAAAATGGACTGTTGCTCAGTGGTGCAAAGTGTTATTTTAGATTAAGTAAATTTTGCATTTCATTTAGAAATCAAGGTCCCAGAGTCTGGAGAAAGAGTAGAGAGGCATACAATCCAAGCTGTTTGAGGTCTAGTGTGAAGTATCCACAATCGGTGATGGTTTGGGGAGCCATGTCATGTGCTGGTGTAGGTCCACTATGTTTTATCAAGACCAAAGTCAGCGCAACAGTCTACCAGGAAGCTTCATGCTTCCTTCCGCCGACAAGCTTTTTGGAAATAGAAATTTCATTCTCCAGCAAGACTTGGCACCTCTCTACACTGTTAAAAGTACCAATATCTGGTTTAAAAGCAACAGTATCACTGTGCTTGATTGGCCAGCAAACTTGTCTGACCTTAACCTCATAGAGAATCAATGGGGTATTGTTAAGAGTAGGGTTGAGCGAAACGGGTCGAAATATTTCAAAAGTCGCCGACTTTTGGCAAGGTCGGGTTTCATGAAACCCGACCCGACCCCAGTGTGGGGTCGGCCATGAAGTCGGCGATCTTTTGAATCTGGAATCGGAATTCCGATACCGATTCCTGATATGTTTAAGATATCGGGAATTGGTATCGGAATTCAGATTTAAGTGTAAAATAAAGAATTTAAATAAAAAATATCGCAATACTTACCCTCTGACGCGCCCTGGTACTAACCGGCAGCCTTTCTTCCTTAGAATCAGCCTTCCAAGACCTTGCGGTGACGTCGCCGCGACGTCACCGAAGGTCCTGGAAGCGCTGATTCTTAGGAAGGACCTTCGGTGACGTCGCGGTGACGTCGCGGCTTGTGATTGGTCGCGCGGCCGCCCATGTGACCGCCGCGCGACCAATCAGAAGCCGCGACGTCACCGCAAGGTCTTGGAAGGCTGATTCTAAGGAAGAAAGGCTGCCGGTTAGTACCAGGGCGCGTCAGAGGGTAAGTATTGCGATATTTTTTATTTTAATGCTTTATTTTACACTAAAATATGGATCACAGGGCCTGAAGGAGAGTTTCCGCTCCTTCAGACCCTGGGAACCATGGAAACCCAATGCACTGCATTGGGTTTCGCGTTTCGGCCGACCCCAACCCCGACTTTTTTATAGGATCGGCCGATTTCACTCGACCCGACTTTTGAAAAAGTCGGGTTTCGTGAAACCCGACCCGATCCTATAAAAGCAAAGGTCGCTCAACCCTAGTTAAGAGGAAGATGAGAGACACCAGACCCAACAATGCTGACAAGCTGTAAGTTGCTATCAATGCAACTTGGGCTTCCATAACACCTCAGCAGTGCCACAGGCTGATCGCCTCCATGCCACGCCACATTAATGCATTAATTGATGCAAAATGGGACCCGACCAAGTATTGACTGCATTTACTGAGCGTACATTTCAGGAGGCCAACATTTCAGATTTTAAATTCATTTTTAAGCTGGTGTTATATAGTATTCTAATTAACTGAGATAAAGACTTTGGGGTTTCCATTGGCTCTAAGCCATAATCCTCAACATTAATAGAAATAAACACAATACATCACTCTGTTTGTCATGACATTATATATTATGCGAGTTTCACTTTTTGTATTGAAGAACTGAAATAAATTACCTTTTTGATGATATTGCAATTTTGTGAGAAACACCTGTAGAATAGACCAGCAGCATCATGCTGTTCACTGGCAAGTGAGCAAAGGTTTCTCCTGATTAGTTTTGCCTTTCATTTTTAGATCTTTTTACCATTTGAAAACTGAGCCAATAGGACAAAAGATTCAGTAGACAACAAGAAGAATAATTAGGAGTGATGAACCAATATTTATTGGTAAGACACTTAAGACTGATGATTCATAAATAAATCCATTAGGAAATGAGGATTAGGAGAAAGAGAAAGAATAATAAGCTATTGATAGTATATTTTTTATTTAGTGTACAAGTATAGTGTAAGAAGCTGAAAATCTACTTATAAAACAAATGGATGGGATTCAAATCAGGGTGATATAACTGTTATGGGGGATTTTGACTACCCTAATATAAATTGAAAGCAGGTCCAGCAAAGTAAACAGGTTTTTGACAATAAAAGACAATTACCGTATTTTTCAGGTTCTAAGACACACTTTTTCCCCTTCCCAATTTTTTCTTATAATGCAGATATACCTTACCGGCCGCAGTGGAGCAGGGTCCCAGGGTCGCTACTGCAGAAGGCAAGAGTGGAGCATTGCTGCAGACCGCAGACTGAGATGAGGGGAGTGTTCTGATGTGCACCACTACAGGTGTTCGGTGGTACTGGGGCTCTTCTGACATTTTTTGAAAGCCCAGAGCCCCCGCACTTACGGTACATGGCTTACTGTGCACTGGACTCCAGGAAAATGGCTACCAGGGCGGCACATGTGCAGATGGAAATCTCAGAGCTGAGATCTCATCTGCCCAGATCTTGGTGCTGAGATCTCCATCTGTGTATGCGCCGCCCCCGGCATCCATTTTCCCAGAGGCCACCACACAGTAAACCTTGTACCGTAAGTGGGAGCTCTGGGCTTTCACAAAATGTTGGCAGAGCCCCCACAGCACCGAACACCCACAGCGGCGCACATCAGAACACCCCCTCATCCCAGCCAATGGTCTGCAGCAACGCTCCACTCTTGCCTCCTCCAGCAGCGAACCTGGGACCCCGCTTCACCGCAGCCACCACCCCGGTAACCAATAAGATGCATGGATTATAAGAAGCACCAACATTTTATTAAAAAACGTTTTTTTCCTATTTTTCCCCTCAAAATTCGGGATGCATCTTATAATCCGGTCTTACAATCTGCAACATACGGTACCTCTCATAATTGGTGCAATTACTAATAACTATTAGGCAAACAAAGTATCAAATGTGCATTTGTGTTATGATGATCATAAATGTATGAGCTTTCACTTATCTTATAATAAGATTTTTAGTAGAGGGGCTACAAAAAGCCCAAACTTCAGGAAGACTAATTTCCATCTGTACAGACTTGACTACACTTTATTAGAGCCACCCACATAACAGATATTGGATATCCTTTCACCTTTGGATCTACAGCAATTTTTTAAAGATTAGATTCCATTTCATTAGTTTCCCCAAATTAGATAGCGGTGCTGACATATTCTGAACCATACTACCTGTTCCAAAAGATCTTGATGAATTGAGATACAAGATGAAGTTAGATGAGTTATACATGTGAACAGACTTGTTCTACTCCCAATGAATTCTTGAATAAGATGTGTGAAGAACATCTAATCAGAAGAATAATATCCACATCATTATGTAAGATATGCTATACTATATGCATTTATGTAACCATAGATGTGCAACCTTGGTATAACTATGATATAGCTGATATCATCCAGGGAAACTTTAATCCATTTTTGTGAATGTGGATGTGGAGAAACAGGAGTCAGTGGGTGCTCAAGTGTCTTTAGCAACACTGCATGGACTAAGGCTCATACCACTGAACGCCCGCGCTCTCTCCCCATGGGCAGGACACTACTCAGACAACACAGACTGAGGGTAAAACCGTGTGGCAATACTTTATTGAACCACAACACACAATAGCAAACAGAACCGTCCCAGCAAATACCCAAGTTAGTGCAATTTACAGAGTCTCACCCTTCCAATGTCTCGCCAGGATTAGAGCCACTTCCATTGTCGCATAACTCCACCAGTGGCACCCCACTTTTTGCAGGCCCCCACAGCGAGGCGGTAACAACAAACTTAGGAAGCAGTGAGGTATGTGGCCAAGCTAACCGAGAGCAGTGAGTTAAGTGGCTAGGTGAACCGATTGTCCCAACCTGGATTCTTTAAGACATCTCTAGGTTTCAGTGATGGTCAATGAAGCAGTCCTGTGTTCTTTCAGCCAGGACCGACGTACCCTCAGCTGAGATTCTGAAGAGTCTTCCTGAAAAGAAGGAAAAGTCTCTATAAATAGTGGCATGTAACCTATTTTTAGATCTAGCAAGTGTCCTTCAGTCTAGCATTATAGATACTTGAATATTTAAACTGTTGCGATCCATGTTTGGATCTGTGGCAGATCTGGTTTGCCTCAGTTAAAGACCTTTTTTCCTCTTTGGTCATCGGGGGTTAATGCAGTTTTTACCCCCCGGTGGCCGCTGATGTTACTGCATTGCTGCTGGCTCAGCTGATGTTTGTGATGACCACTCCCTCCATCCTTTAAGAGGTCACCTGGTTCATCAGCTGACTGTCGGTGTTAGTTCATTCTTCAGCGACCAAGCCGGATGTAGGAGCAAGCTGGGAACTGCTCTTCTACAGCTGTGTCCGTTGTTATCTGGTGTTTCTTTCTACTGTGCTGTGCCTTGCAGCATTAAGCTAAGTTTGGTTTACCTTTACTTTGTCTGTTTTCCTGTTTATTGTATAGTTATACACTGGTGCAGTCCACCTCCCTTTGGGGGAGTGTGGGTCACTATAGGGCCTGCATAGGAGACAGGGATACGCTGGCGACTCGGGCCTCCTAACCTTCATAGGTACCCCCGAGATAAGGGAAAGCCAGGGCCCCTTATAGTGGCAGGGACAGGTGCGGGTTCCAAATACGCTGTCCTGCCCCTTTATCACCGTAATCGGCGTGACATTAACACCGACCTTCACATTTTCTCTGGTGAGCTATGGCTCAAATGCAGGCCTTTGCCCAACTGCTTCAGACCCTCACCGATAAGTTTAAGGTGCTGCGTGGTGAGGTGGTGCAGCAGCTGCAGCAGTTGGTGGGGTTTTGGGCTTCGGCCCAGGTAAATGCTCAACCTGAGCCCACGTTATCTCTTCCTGACAGGTTCTCTGGTGGGAGAGATAAATTTTTGGTTTTTAAGGAGGCCTGTAAGTTATACTTCAGGCTCCGCGCTTGTTCATCAGGGAGTGAGGAACAACGGGTGGGAATCATCGTTTCCCTTCTTAAGGGTGATCCCCAATCCTGGGCCTTCTCCCTGCCAACCGGTTCTCCATCTCTACGGTCAGTGGACGAGTTTTTTGCGGCTCTGGCGCTGGTATATGGTGACCCAGACGGTGTCTCCTTGGCGAAATCAGACTCCGTAAGATCAAGCAGGGGGCTCGGCTGGCGGAGGAGTACTGTTCAGAGTTCAGGAGGTGGGCCACTGACACACAGTGGAATGACCCGGCCCTTAGGAGCCATTTTGTGCAGGGTCTGTCCCCTAGGTTGCAAGATACTCTGGTACAGTATGCCGCTCCCAAGTCATTGGAGGCCGTCATGTCTCTTGCCATCCGGGTGGATAGACGTTTGAGGGAGAGGCATACACCAAATGTGCCCCCGGTAGTCCTTGCTAGGGAGGAGGACACACCTGACCAGGTGGACGAACCCATGCAGGTGGGAGGAGTTGCTTCCCAAACGGGGTTGTCTGGGGTTCCCCGTGGTGTGGGGGCATGTTTTTACTGTGGGCAGACTGGTCATTTTATCAATGTCTGCCCAGCTCGCGCCAAGATACCTGTTCCATCTAAAAAGCCATGTCCCCCTGGTTGTGTGGAAGGAAGCGACCACGGAGTGTATATTTCCTCCATTTTCTCGTCTCAGTGTACCTTACCTGCTGAGATGGTTGTAGGTGGGGTAACTGAGAATATTCCGGTGCTTGTGGACAGTGGAGCAGGAGTCAATTTGGTGGATGCTCATTTTGTCCAGAATCATGGCCTGATTAGTAGGTCGCTAGCTAGAACCCTAAGCGTTCAGGCCATTGACTCTGTCCCGCTCAGCCAGGGGAGCATTACCCAAGTCGTTGACAAGATACATTTGCTTATAGGGGCTTGTCATGAAGAGTTCCTGTCATGCTATGTCTTGGAGAACATACCAACTCCCATTGTCTTAGGTCTCGCTTGGTTGAGTAAACACAACCCAGTCATAGACTGGCGGTGCAGAGAAGTAGTCAGCTGGGGTCAGTCGTGTAAGGACTGCTGTCCAGGAGCTACGATCTCTGCCGTCCTTCTACAACCTACCCCTTCTTCTCCTTTGGGGGCAGTAGAGGTGTTTGAAGGGAGTAGGGGCAAGATTCTACCCTCATTACATTCTAACCCAGTATGTCAGAGACCTCTTAGGAGGAGAGGTCGGAGGAGAGTGGTGGTTCCCTCGGTGCATAGTGGGGGTGTGAGTTTGGTGACACAGGGGGACACCTCTGTTGTTGGTTCTATAAAGAGTTCATCATCTTGTGGCAGATGCATGCGTGAAAATAAACGTTCAGGTCCGGACCTGTGTGTGAATGACTACGTATGGGTGTCCACCAAAAATATCAGGTGGAAGTGTGGAACTGGAATCTGGAGTTCGAGGGTAATCGGGCCATACCAGGTGTCAGCCATTGTCGGTCCGAAGACTTACCAGTTGGAGTTACCCACTGTAATGCCCATACACAACTCATTCCACAGGTCGGCGCTCTGGAGATTTGTGCGGCCTACGTTGTCATCTCCAATGTGCTGTGTCCACTGTAAACCTAAGGGTCAGGTGACTGAGGAGGTGAACTCTGGTGAATCGAGACGTTCGCACTGTAGGTTGTTTACTGGTGAGGTCCAGTGTTGAGGGTCCAGAGGCCCCTCATTGAAAGGGGGGTACTGTCACGATCCATGTTTGGATCTGCGGCAGATCTGGTTTGCCTCAGTTAAAGACATTTTTTCCTTTCTGGTCATCGGGGGTTAATGCAGTTTCTTCCCCCCGGTGGCCGCTGATGTTACTGCATTGCTGCTGGCTCAGCTGATGCTTGTGATGACCACTCCCTCCATCCTTTAAGAGGTCACCTGGTTCATCAGCTGACTGTCGGTGTTAGTTCATTCTTCAGCGACCAAGCCGGATGTAGGAGCAAGCTGGGAACTGCTCTTCTACAGCTGTGTCCGTTGTTATCTGGTGTTTCTTTCTGCTGTGCTGTGCCTTGCAGCATTAAGCTAAGTTTGGTTTACCTTTACTTTGTCTGTTTTCCTGTTTATTGTATAGTTATACACTGGTGCAGTCCACCTCCCTTTGGGGGAGTGGGGGTCACTATAGGGCCTGCATAGGAGACAGGGATACGCTGGCGACTCGGGCCTCCTAACCTTCATAGGTACCCCCGAGATAAGGGAAAGCCAGGGCCCCTTATAGTGGCAGGGACAGGTGCGGGTTCCAAATACGCTGTCCTGCCCCTTTATCACCGTAATCGGCGTGACATTAACACCGACCTTCACATTTTCTCTGGTGAGCTATGGCTCAAATGCAGGCCTTTGCCCAACTGCTTCAGACCCTCACCGATAAGTTTAAGGTGCTGCGTGGTGAGGTGGTGCAGCAGCTGCAGCAGTTGGTGGGGTTTTGGGCTTCGGCCCAGGTAAATGCTCAACCTGAGCCCACGTTATCTCTTCCTGACAGGTTCTCTGGTGGGAGAGATACATTTTTGGTTTTTAAGGAGGCCTGTAAGTTATACTTCAGGCTCCGTGCTTGTTCATCAGGGAGTGAGGAACAACGGGTGGGAATCATTGTTTCCCTTCTTAAGGGTGATCCCCAATCCTGGGCCTTCTCCCTGCCAACCGGTTCTCCATCTCTACGGTCAGTGGACGAGTTTTTTGCGGCTCTGGCGCTGGTATATGGTGACCCAGACGGCGTCTCCTTGGCGGAATCAGACTCCGTAAGATCAAGCAGGGGGCTCGGCTGGCGGAGGAGTACTGTTCAGAGTTCAGGAGGTGGGCCACTGACACACAGTGGAACGACCCGGCCCTTAGGAGCCATTTTGTGCAGGGTCTGTCCCCTAGGTTGCAAGATACTCTGGTACAGTATGCCGCTCCCAAGTCATTGGAGGCCGTCATGTCTCTTGCCATCCGGGTGGATAGACGTTTGAGGGAGAGGCATACACCAAATGTGCCCCCGTTAGTCCTTGCTAGGGAGGAGGACACACCTGACCAGGTGGACGAACCCATGCAGGTGGGAGGAGTTGCTTCCCAAACGGGGTTGTCTGGGGTTCCCCGTGGTGTGGGGGCATGTTTTTACTGTGGGCAGACTGGTCATTTTATCAATGTCTGCCCAGCTCGCGCCAAGATACCTGTTCCATCTAAAAAGCCACGTCCCCCTGGTTGTGTGGAAGGAAGCGACCACGGAGTGTATATTTCCTCCATTTTCTCGTCTCAGTGTACCTTACCTGCTGAGATGGTTGTAGGTGGGGTAACTGAGAATATTCCGGTGCTTGTGGACAGTGGAGCAGGAGTCAATTTGGTGGATGCTCATTTTGTCCAGAATCATGGCCTGATGAGTAGGTCGCTAGCTAGAACCCTAAGCGTTCAGGCCATTGACTCTGTCCCGCTCAGCCAGGGGAGCATTACCCAAGTCGTTGACAAGATACATTTGCGTATAGGGGCTTGTCATGAAGAGTTCCTGTCATGCTATATCTTGGAGAACATACCAACTCCCATTGTCTTAGGTCTCGCTTGGTTGAGTAAACACAACCCAGTAATAGACTGGCGGTGCAGAGAAGTAGTCAGCTGGGGTCAGTCGTGTAAGGACTGCTGTCCAGGAGCTACGATCTCTGCCGTCCTTCTACAACCTACCCCTTCTTCTCCTTTGGGGGCAGTAGAGGTGTTTGAAGGGAGTAGGGGCAAGATTCTACCCTCATTACATTCTAACCCAGTATGTCAGAGACCTCTTAGGAGGAGAGGTCGGAGGAGAGTGGTGGTTCCCTCGGTGCATAGTGGGGGTGTGAGTTTGGAGACACAGGGGGACACCTCTGTTGTTGGTTCTATAAAGAGTTCATCATCTTGTGGCAGATGCATGCGCGAAAATAAACGTTCAGGTCCGGACCTGTGTGTGAATGACTACGTATGGGTGTCCACCAAAAATATCAGGTGGAAGTGTGGAACTGGAATCTGGAGTTCGAGGGTAATCGGGCCATACCAGGTGTCAGCCATTGTCGGTCCGAAGACTTACCAGTTGGAGTTACCCTCTGTAATGCCCATACACAACTCATTCCACAGGTCGGCGCTCTGGAGATTTGTGCGGCCTACGTTGTCATCTCCAATGTGCTGTGTCCACTGTAAACCTAAGGGTCAGGTGACTGAGGAGGTGAACTCTGGTGAATCGAGACGTTCGCACTGTAGGTTGTTTACTGGTGAGGTATAGTGTTGAGGCTCCAGAGGCCCCTCATTGAAAGGGGGGTACTGTCACGATCCATGTTTGGATCTGCGGCAGATCTGGTTTGCCTCAGTTAAAGACATTTTTTCCTTTCTGGTCATCGGGGGTTAATGCAGTTTCTTCCCCCTGGTGGCCGCTGATGTTACTGCATTGCTGCTGGCTCAGCTGATGCTTGTGATGACCACTCCCTCCATCCTTTAAGAGGTCACCTGGTTCATCAGCTGACTGTTGGTGTTAGTTCATTCTTCAGCGACCAAGCCAGGAGTAGGAGCTAGCTGGGAACTGCTGTTCTACAGCTGTGTCCGTTGTTATCTGGTGTTTCTTTCTGCTGTGCTGTGCCTTGCAGCATTAAGCTAAGTTTGGTTTACCTTTACATTGTCTGTTTTCCTGTTTATTTTATAGTTATACACTGGTGCAGGCCATCTCCCTTGGGGGAAGTGGGGGTCACTATAGGGCCTGCATAGGAGACAGGGATACGCTGGCGGCTCGGGCCTCTTAACCTTCATAGGTACCCCTGAGATAAGGGAAAGCCAGGGCCCCTTATAGTGGCAGGGACAGGTGCGGGTTCCAAATACTCCGTCCTGCCCCTTTATCGCTGTAATCGGCGTGACATAAACTATTTGCATAGATTTTCCCTCTCTGCTTTCGAAGTCAACAAACTAGCTCTGTAACACAATGCAGAGTTAGCATATTAGCAGACCTCACTATTCACAAGGATTTGGTCCATTACGCTCTCCTTAGCCTGTCACGTGAGCAATCACGTGACCATGACGTCACGTAAGGTCCTGCAACAGCAGAGTACCTAGCGGCTCAGCCCAGCAGCACTGACACACTCCACGGAGGAAGCGAGTGCAGGACTTTCTGTCGCCGGCCGGGGCAGTGCCTGCAGCCCGCACTCCTGAAGGCAGCATGCGGTATTCACTTGATTCTACCCTTCTTTGGCAACACAAGTGGACTCAGCGACGGAAGATTGCACCTTATTGCGGTAGCCTCACCAGGTACATCTTATTTACAAATGCATTTTTAATATATTTTTAATATTTTTTACGGCAGTTGCATTATCTCTAGTTCCTTGGTCTTGAGTTTGTCATCAGCTACCACACTACTAGGTTACTATACAGGTCCTTCTCAAAAAATTAGCATATAGTGTTAAATTTCATTATTTACCATAATGTAATGATTACAATTAAACTTTCATATATTATAGATTCATTATCCACCAACTGAAATTTGTCAGGTCTTTTATTGTTTTAATACTGATGATTTTGGCATACAACTCCTGATAACCCAAAAAACCTGTCTCAATAAATTAGCATATCAAGAAAAGGTTCTCTAAACGACCTATTACCCTAATCTTCTGAATCAACTAATTAACTCTAAACACATGCAAAAGATACCTTAGGCTTTTATAAACTCCCTGCCTGGTTCATTACTCAAAACCCCCATCATGGGTAAGACTAGCGACCTGACAGATGTCAAGAAGGCCATCATTGACACCCTCAAGCAAGAGGGTAAGACCCAGAAAGAAATTTCTCAACAAATAGGCTGTTCCCAGAGTGCTGTATCAAGGCACCTCAATGGTAAGTCTGTTGGAAGGAAACAATGTGGCAGAAAACGCTGTACAACGAGAAGAGGAGACCGGACCCTGAGGAAGATTGTGGAGAAGGACCGATTCCAGACCTTGGGGAACCTGAGGAAGCAGTGGACTGAGTCTGGTGTGGAAACATCCAGAGCCACCGTGCACAGGCGTGTGCAGGAAATGGGCTACAGGTGCCACATTCCCCAGGTAAAGCCACTTTTGACCCATAAACAGCGGCAGAGGCGCCTGACCTGGGCTACAGAGAAGCAGCACTGGACTGTTGCTAAGTGGTCCCAAGTACCGTACTTTTTTCTGATGAAAGCAAATTTTGCATGTCATTCGGAAATCAAGGTGCCAGAGTCTGGAGGAAGACTGGGGAGAAGGAAATGCCAAAATGCCTGAAGTCCAGTGTCAAGTACCCACAGTCAGTGATGGTGTGGGGTGCCATGTCAGCTGCTGGTGTTGGTCCACTGTGTTTCATCAAGGGCAGGGTCAATGCAGCTAGCTATCAGGAGATTTTGGAGCACTTCATGCTTCCATCGGCTGAAATGCTTTATGGAGATGAAGATTTCATTTTTCAGCACGACCTGGCACCTGCTCACAGTGCCAAAACCACTGGTAAATGGTTTACTGACCATGGTATTACTGTGCTCAATTGGCCTGCCAACTCTCCTGACCTGAACCCCATAGAGAATCTGTGGGATATTGTGAAGAGAAAGTTGAGAGACGCAAGACCCAACACTCTGGATGAGCTTAAGGCCGCTATTGAAGCATCCTGGGCCTCCATAACATCTCAGCAGTGTCACAGGCTGATTGCCTCCATGCCACGCCGCATTGAAGCAGTCATTTCTGCCAAAGGATTCCCGACCAAGTATTGAGTGCATAACTGAACATTATTATTTGTTGGTTTTTTTTGTTTGTTATTAAAAAACACTTTTATTTGATTGGATGGGTGAAATATGCTAATTTATTGAGACAGGTTTTTTGGGTTATCAGGAGTTGTATGCCAAAATCATCAGTATTAAAACAATAAAAGACCTGACAAATTTCAGTTGGTGGATAATGAATCTATAATATATGAAAGTTTAATTGTAATCATTACATTATGGTAAATAATGAAATTTAACACTATATGCTAATTTTTTGAGAAGGACGTGTATATGTAGATTTTTGATATTTATATTGTTAATAAATACATTTTGTATGTTTTACTTCTAAATATGTTGGTTTGGACATTTTTACACCATTTTTTTTGTGATTATATGTAAAAGAAGAGGTTGGACAAGGAAATTACATCACACTTCTTTTTTTGTATATCTTTATTTAGCTTACAAAACACACACAATTCCGCATGAAAAAAACCACATGAAAACGCATCAAAAATGCATCTAAAACGCAGGTGACTTGTCAGTGACCTCAGATGCAGATTTGGTGCAGATTTTACCTGCGTCAAATCCTGAGCAAATACTGAGCCATTCCTGACCATAGAAACATACCCTAACAGGTAACTTAATATAAGCTCTAAGAACCCTTACAAGTGAGGCATGAATCTGAATTGAATCTGAATCTGAATCTGAATTCATGAAAATGAATTAGAATCTGAATGACCGTCATCAGAGACGGCACCTGAACTCTTCTATTTATGAATTATACTAAAACAGCAATTTTTTTTGTATTTAGAAGTAATTAGTTAACAAAATAGTCATTACAAAAAGAGACCAACAGCTCTTGGGCTGCTGGGCTCTGAACGAATTATCTCAGACGAAAAGGCAGGAAAACTAGAACACAGGGGGCTGAAAGTCAATCTTCGATCAGCCACTTGAGCCTCTGTACTGCAGATGGTCACTCTTTTCCCCTCCACTGAAAACGCTATCCCAAATGGAAACATCCATGAATAAAGAATCTTCTTCTTTCATAGAGCTTCCGTGAGAGGTTTGAGGATCCTTATTTTCTGAAGAGTCCCGGGGAGATGTCCTGGAAGATCTTAATATGAGAATCTTCAAAATAGATATTGTCTACTTTTCTAGATTCTTTGAGAATATCCTCCTTTACTTTGTAGTTTAGTAGACGGCATATTACGTCTCTGGGAGGTTCAGAGGGCTTAGGTTTTCTTTTTAACGCTCTGTGTGCGCTTTTTATAACAATCTCTTCCTTATATTTATCACCTGGAATTTGAATAAAGTGGGTCTTGGTTGTAGTAGGCATAGACCCAGGAAGCACAGACTCAGGAAGGCCTCTGACACGGAAGTTGATCCGACGTCCTCCATTCTCCTGATCCTCCAAGGCATCAAAAGCTGTGTTTAAGTAGTGTTGACGCTTATGAAGACTCTCTGAGGTCGCATAGGGACTCGAATATTTTCCAGTGTTTCCACTCTTGATCCAATTTGGGTTGCTTCTTGTTTAATGTCTTTAATATCTTTCATCAGGGGGTTTAACGCTGTGAGAAGAGCCTTCTGAATAAAAGAGCGAAAGACTGACCTCGTATCTTGAGTAAATTCCTCCATGTCACTGTCCATGTCGTCAGCTATTGAGCCCCATGTAGTAGTGGCTAGGTCTTTGGAGAGAGGAGACACTTTTTGAGATGATGTCTGGGGAGATAAAAAACGAATTTACCAAATCTTTCAATATTTCCTTTTATATTTTTTTATCTTTGTGTTAGTTTCCCTGGAGGGTCCTCCTTCTATTTTAACCCCTTCATGACCCCAGGTTTTTTTGGTTTTGCGTTTTCGTTTTACGCTCCCCTCCTTCCCAGAGCCATAACTTTTTTATTTTGATTCTCCAGGTCATTATAAGTTCATAGACACCAAACATGTCTAGGTTCTTTTTTTATCTAAGTGGTAAAAAAAATTCCAAACTTTGCTTAAAAAAAAAAAAAGTGCAATTTTCCAATACCCGTAGCATCTCAGTTTTTTATGATCTGGGGTTGGGAGAGGCCTTATTTTTGGAGTGGTGAGCTGATGTTTTTTATGATAACATTCCAATGCATAATTTTTGTGTTTTGAATTTTTTTCTTGCTACACCGTTTAGCGATCAGCTTAATCCTTTTTTTATTTGATGGATCGGGTGATTCTGAACACGGCGATACCAAATATGTGTAGGTTTGATTATTTTTTTTATTGTTTTATTTTGAATGGGGTGAAAGGGGGTGATTTAAACCTTTATTTTTTATATTTTTCATGTTTTTTAAAACATTTTTACACAGCAATCTGGTATCAAGAACCATAGTGGTCTTTAATAGACCTCTGGTTGTTATGCCGATGCATCGCTGACCCCCTATCACGCGACGGGGATTAGCGATGCCCTCATTTCCGTCCTGATGGCTGGAAGCACTAGTCAAATGCAGCTGTCAGCATTTGACCTCTGGTTGTCATGCCGATGCATCATGTTGTTTATATGTGCATTACTGCTGTGTATTTACATTCACTGTTAGTAGGGAAAGTGAGTTACCTCACATTGTCCATTTAATGGAGATGGTGAGCATAATATAGGATAAAGGTTTAACAATAGTGTAAATAGTTAACTGTAGGATGGGTCACTTTGGCTGGAGGAGGAGAGCTTCCTGGTTGTAGTCAGAGGGGCCTGGGTCCCCATAAAGATCTGAAGGGCTTATATGCTCAGGAGTCGGCTAGATACCCTGCAACGTTGGTGCTTAAGCCTAATGCTCAGCCATCCAGCACCTTCATTACCAGCTTGGTCAGAATCATGTCAGCGTCAGCAGCTACTGGATGAAGGCTATATTTTACAGTGGATACGTCAGGAAAGACGGGCAGGTCACTCGCCATGTGGCAGATGATTGAGTGTGCTGTTGCCCTCGGAGCTGAGGCGAAGCAGCTGTTGAGGGAACCCCCTCATGGAATCTGGACAGGGAGGAAACTGAAATTCCGTATGAGATGGTAGGACCTTGGCTCGAGCCGTGTGAGGAGGAAAGAAAGAGGGGGAAAGCTAAAGTGACATATATTGTAAAACCCCATGTATCTGTTGTAATGGAACTGGATGAGCTGCGAAGAAATGAAAGGAAACTGTTGTGTTTGAAGTTAAACTTGAACTGTGTCTCAGTTATTCCCAAAGGGACTGGAGCAGTTTGTCTGGAACCGAACCGAAAGCCGACGGCTGGGGGCCAATATTTGTAGCCTGCTATGAATATCAGCCCGCAGCTGTCTGCGTAGCTTTTACTGGCTATTAAAATAGGGGGACCCCCAAAAAAATGACGTAGGGTCCCTCTATATTTTATAGCCAGAAAGGCTATGCAGACAGCTGAGGGCTGATATTCATAGCCTAGAGAGGGACCATGGATATTGGACCCCCCGGCTACAAATACCAGTCTGCAGCCACCCCAGAAATGGCGCATCTGTAAGATGCACCAATTCCGGCACTTAGCCCCTCTCTTCCCACTACCGTGTAGCAGTGGGATATGGGGTAGTAAGGGGTTAATGTCACCTTGCTATTGTAAGGTGACATTAAGCCCGGTTAGTAATGGAGAGGCGTCAATAAGACGTATTTTAATATTCTTCATTTAACCATACTTACCATACTTCAGTGCCTACAAAAAATTAAAAATACTAAACCATATACTACCTGTCCACTGTAATCCAATTAATAATGAGTGTCCCATGACGATCTCCCCTATAAAACAGTGGCATCACTCTATAGGACCTTCAGTGACACACTGACAGGAGACAATGGCTAATGCAGTGCATCACTGAGAGGTTACTATAGTTCAAAGTCTCACTTTATGGCAATTGCTGCGTGGGAAAATTTCTCACACTGCAATGCCAAAAGTGAGACTAGGGACTATTTTTTTACAGTGGTGGAGGAATACAGTGAGGAAGGATACCTTCCTCCCGTCATTGTATTCCTGGAGCCCCTAGAGAGCAGTCGCATCAGCTGATGTTGCCGTTCTCCACGGGAGATCATCATGGGACACTCGTTGGTTTCTGAGAATCAGGGAGTATATTGTTTGTTTGTTATTTTAATCTTTTTTACAGATGACACTGGCTTCGGGAATCAAAATAACAAGTGATGGTGAGTATGTACTCTATGTTATATGTACTGTATGTATATGTATGTATTATATGTAATGTATGAATGTATTGTATGTAATGTATGAATGTATTGTATGTAGTATGCATGTAGTTTGTATGTAGTATGTATGTTGTATGTATGTAGTATGTATATAGTATGTTGCATGTATGTTTTATGTATGTATGTTGTATGTATGTATTAGTATATAGTATGTTGTATGCATGTTGTATGTATGTAAGTAGTATATATGTAGTTTGTTGTATGTATGTAGTATGTATGTAGTATGTATGTAGTATGCATGTAGTATGTTGTATGTATGTATGTAGTATGTTGTATGTATGTATGTATGTAGTATGTATGTAGTATGCATGTAGTATGTAGTATGTATTTATTATGTATGTAGTATGTATGTATGTAGTATGTATGCATGTAGTATATATGTAGTATGTATGTAGTATGCTTGTATGTAGTATGTATGTAGTATGTAGTTTTCTTTTGTTTTGTTTTTACATTCAACACATTAGCCATATGATGGGACTACTACTGTTCCATCATTGGCTAATGTGTCAATCACTGCCATTGTAGCAGGCATAGCCCGTTGGGACTTGGAGTTCCATCAGATGATGCTTGCACACAAACACCAAGACCCCCGGCAGGCCGCACAGACCCCCGAGAGGACCGTACAGACCCCTGGCAGGCTGCATGGACCCTCGGCAAGCTACACAGACCCCCGAGAGGCCCGTACAGACTCCCGGCAGGCCGCACAGACCCCTGAGAGGCCCGTACAGACCCCCAGCAGGCCGCACAGACCCCTGGCAGGCCGCACAGACACCCGAGAGGCCCGTACAGACCCCCGGCAGGCTGCACAGACACCTGGCAGGCCGCACAGACCCCCGAGAGGCCCATACAGACCCCCGGCAGGCCCACACAGACCGTCGGCAGGCCGCACAGACCCTCAGCAGGCCTGTACAGACCTCCAGCAGGCCCGCACAGACCCCCATGGTCCCACACAGACACGCAGTCTCCGCCCACGCACCGCTCACACTCTTCCCCCCTCCGGAACAGGATGTGCAAGGAAAGAAAGGGCTTATTTTCATTCCGATATTTGTGTCCCATTGACTTGCATTGGTTTCTGATATCGGTATCGGCGATATCCGATATTTTTTGGATATCGATTGATACAATCCGATCCCGATATTTCCGAATATCGGAAGGTATCGCTCAACACTAGTCATGTTGATTGTCCATTCAAATATGAATTAAAAATGAAACATCCAAAGAAAATGCACTTGATCCCTTGGTTTTATTCTGCTGTCTGTGGTTACTTGACTAAACTTCCATCATGAATGCGCAGGAGTCTATTATAAGGTGACCATTCACCATATGTCTTCTTGTTTACTTTGACTGATTCAATCTAGGAACAATACACAGTAATGTTTCTAAAAATACTTCTACAGTATTAAACTATTAACGTAAAATACTAAATATTTAATTGCTGATGCGCTAATAATGTGTTTTATCAGCTGATGTTATAATAATAAATTCTGTATTATGCTTTTTACATATGTTCAGACCTGGAGATTCTAGGTCCCAGAGAATACACACTGAATTTTATCTGATTAATACTTGTTTGCCTAGGGGAAAGTTAAAAAATAATGTTTGGCTTTCTCATCTTCAAAGCTCTTTGCTCTGAAAAAGATCAAAGTCAGGACTGACAGTAAAATTAAACTGAAACAAAAATGCTGAATACTGCAGGTCATAAAAAAAAACATTGTGAAATATTATGAGTTGTGTATAATAGTGGGAAAAAATGTAATTCCATGTGTGGTGAAATAGTGATATTTGCAATTCTGCCATTTTTTTGTGGGGGAGGTGGAAGTTTGTTTTTATGGCTTTCATTGTGTGGAAAAAATTACATGGAAGCATGTTTGCCTTCAACAGGCGCCCAACTGTTATAGTAACCCAACAGTCCTTCCCAATCTTGTCATGGAGGGCTGACTGCAGCCAGTGCACACAAGCCACACAAATTATGGCCAGAACCCAACTCTCACTGCAGCTGTTAGAGCCAGATGGAGACTATGTGGCATAGCCATGAAAAGATCTCAGCTGGACCCCCTTCAAAAGTCATGAATAGAATGTCCTTTGCAGGAAGGGGGCTACACAATATAAATTCAAATAACAAATATTCTTTTTACTATGAATAACATTTTAAGTTTTGAATCTGAACTCTTGATGTACAAAATTTATTGAAGAATTTATTTTAAATCTCATATGTGACATAAGGAACTGTCATTTTATGTATGGACAACTAACAATTTGCTTATACTTTTCCTCTGGATCAACTTGAGTCTATTTTACTATTTTCATACAATTATGTAATATAATTTTATAACCACCTGATATTTTGGTGACTCAAATCAAATAATCCCTAAAGTAATCTAATTTTGCAATCAGATTTATGTGAAAAACTATTGGCTATGTCTACACATTTCTGCAATAACAACTCCAATACTTTTTCAGGGAGTGACATAGAAAATATCAAAAATCTCTATGACTCTGTAGTGCACCACCTCCCCATTCTCCCCTCTCTCTCTCATTTCCAGCAAGGAATCAAAAGCGGAGAGTCAGTCTCTTAAGGTACCGTCACTCTCAGCGACGCTGCAGCGATATAGACAACGAGCCGATCGCTGCAGCGTCGCTGTTTAGGTCGCTGTAGAGACGTCAAACACGGCAACACCAGAACGATGCAGGAGTGATCCAGTGACGTAACGGCGACTCACTTATCGCACTCGCTGGTTGTTTGCTCCATGTAAAAACATTGCTGGCATCGTTGCTTTTGCTGTCAAACATGACGAATCACGCCGACCTGACGACCAAATAAAGTTCTGGACTTCTAGCTACGACCAGCGATGTCACAGCAGGATCCTGATTGCTGCTGCGTGTCAAACACAACGAGATCGCTATCCAGAACGCTGCAACGTCACGGATCGTTGTCGTTCTCGTTGTAAAGTTGCTCAGTGTGAAGGTACCTTTAGATGTAGGATTGTACAATCGTCTGATACAAGTAGAAAATTGGATGTGAGCCATCTTAATTAACATGCAAGAGTTCCTCTTAGGACAAAGGAACCCCTGCAATACTACAGAGGATGTATATTGTGCATAAATAAAAAGTTATAGCTTGGACAGGTAACTGAGCCATAAAAAGCATTTCCAACGGGTTATACAACAATAGGGTACAGGTGTTTACACTTAAGCAGAGCAATAGAAGCCTTTGTCCCCAGGAAATACCTTTTAGGTGAAAGACTGAGTTTACACAATAGGAAATGCCTCTTTAAACTTTGAGAGTGTTAAAGCAAACAGTTAACACTTCTTAAAGTACCTTCACACTGAGCAACTTTAGAAGATAACAATTGCGATCCGTGACGTTGCAGCGTCCTGGATAGCGATATCGTTGTGTTTGACACGCAGCAGCGATCAGGATCCTTCTGTGACATTGCTGGTCGGAGCTAGAAGGCCAGAACTTTATTTTGTCACTGGATCACCCGCTGACATCGCTGAATCGGCGTGTGTGACGCCGATCCAGTGATGTATTCACTTGTAACCAGGGTAAACATCGGGTTACTAAGCGCAGGGCCCCGCTTAGTAACCCGATATTTACCCTGGTTACCATTGCAAATGTAAAAAAAAAAAACACTACATACTTACATTCCGGTGTCTGTCGCGTCCCCTGGCGTCAGCGTCCCTGCATTGTGTCAGCGCCGGCCGGCCGTAAAGCAGAGCACAGCGGTGACGTCACCGCTCTGCTTTACGGCCGGCGCTTTCACAGTGCAGGGAAGATGACGCCGGGGGATGCGACAGACACCGGAATGTAAGTATGTAGTGTTTTTTTTTTTTTACATTTACAATGGTAACCAGGGTAAACATCGGATTACTAAGCGCGGCCCTGCGCTTAGTAACCCGATGTTTACCCAGGTCACCCGGGGACTTAGGCATTGTTGGTTGCTGGAGAGCTGTCTGTGTGACAGCTCTCCAGCGAACACACAATGACTAAACAGCGATGCTGCAGCGATCGGCATCGTTGTCTATATCGCTGCAGCGTCGCTTAATGTGACGGTACCTTTAGAAATATCTATTGTCACCCAGGATACACATTTCTTTCATCAGAACATTTACAGCTAGATATGAAAACCCTGAAAGAAAATAAGGAATATCGGAGTTTGTATAAATCCAATATTGATGAGACCTTTTTAATGTCAGGGTGAACAGGGGAAGAAGATGCATATTTTTTCCTAACTGTATGCCCTGCCTATAGGCCACAAATCGATAATGGGCAAATTGCTGACAACAGTCATGTCAAGTTTGATTTCTGGAGAAAGGTAAAATCTCGATAAAAAAATATGGTGGTGTTCTCGAACGTCTGCAATAATCTGGAGAGGAGTTATCACACAAGTTGCGATTATGATAATACTCAGGTAATGATAAAAGGTCAAGCCGAATTATGATCTTGGTTCCTGTAGAGAGTTATACACAATGTGTATGCATGAAACACGTTCACTGAGCGTCTCCAAGCGAAATACTCACCTTTTTCCTCATTTCTGTGAGCGATGCAGTAAATTCGTCTGTTAATCCCTTTTATTTTATGTACTGTATATACAGTAATGTTTTGACCCCTTTGTAAAATCTTTGTATATTTTTCATAAACACTTCCTCCCTTTTGATTAAATATAAAGTTTAATAGTTGTGTTCCCTGTGTTCTGTAAATCGTGCCTCAATGCCATATGCTACCTACCAGGCCTCAAGTCATCCTGTAAAAATCGATCGGTGGTGGCGGCAAAGGAAAAGCCTCTTTAAGCTTTGAGACTGTTAAAGCAAACAGCTAACACTTCTTAGAAATAGCTATTGTCACCCAGGATACATATGTCTTTCATCAGAACATCATCAGCTAGATATGAAGACCCCGAAAGAAAATAAGGAATATCGGAGTTTGTATAAATCTGATATTGATGAGACCTTTTCAATGTCAGGGTGAACCAGGGAAGAAGATGCATATTTTTTCCTAACTGTATGATCAGCCTATAGGCCACAAATCGATAATGGGCAAATCACTGACAACAGCCATGTCAAGTTTGATTTCTGGAGAAAGGTAAAATCCCAATAAAAACATGGTGGCGATCTCGAACTTCTGCAATAATCTGGAGAGGAGTTATCACATAAATTGGGATTATCATAAAACTCAGGTAGTGATAAAAGGTCAAGCCGAATTATGATCTTGGTTCCTGTAGAGAGTTGTACACAATGTGTATGCATGAAGCCCGTTCACTGAACGTCTCCAAGCGAAATGCTTACCTTCGGCTCATTTCTGTGAGCGATGCAGTAAATTCTTCTGTTAATCCCTTTTATTATATGTACTGTATATGCAGTATTGTTTTGACCCCTTTGTAAAATCTTTTGTATATTTTTCATAAACACTTCCTCCCTTTTGATTAAATATAAAGTTTAATAGTTGTGTTCCTTCTGTAAATCGTGCCTCAAAGCCATACACTACCTACCAGGCCTCCGGTCATCCTGTAAAAATCAATCGGTAGTGGCGGCTAACAGTGTTGGGTCATTGTGCAGTTGACAATGATTGTACGGGGTATATACGTATTCTATACGTTGGAATCGGAGGTGCATATACAGTACAGACCAAAAGTTTGGACACACCTTCTCATTTAAAGATTTTTCTGTATTTTCATGACTATGAAAATTGTAAATTCATACTGAAGGCATCAAAACTATGAATTAAAATATGTGGAATTATATACTTAAAAAAAAAGTGTGAAACAACTGAAAATATATCTTGAATTCTAGGTTCTTCAAAGTAGCCACCTTTTGCTTTGATGACTGCTTTGCACACTCTTGACATTCTCTTGATGAGCTTCAAGAGGTAGTCACCGGGAATGGTTTTCACTTCACAGGTGCGCCCTGTCAGGTTTAATAAGTGGTATTTCTTGCCTTATAAATGGGGTTGGGACCATCAGTTGTGTTGTGCAGAAGTCTGGTGGATACAAAGCTGATAGTCCTACTGAATAGACTGTTAGAATTTGTATTATGGCAAGAAAGAAGCAGCTAAGAAAAGAAAAACGAGTGGCCATCGTTACTTTAAGAAATGAAGGTCAGTCAGTCCGAAAAATTGGGAAAACTTTGAAAGTGTCCCCAAGTGCAGTGGCAGAAACCATCAAGCGCTACAAAGAAACTGGCTCAGATGAGGACCGCCCAAGGAAAGGAAGACCAAGAGTCACCTCTGCTTCTGAGGATAAGTTTATCAGAGTCACCAGCCTCAGAAATCGCAGATTAACAGCAGCCCAGATTAGAGACCAGGTCAATGCCACACAGCGTTCTAGCAGCAGACACATCTCTACAACAACTGTTGTAACAACTGCAACAAGCAGAAGAGCCATGTTTGGGCTAAAGAACACAAGGAATGGACATTAGACCAGTGGAAATCTGTGCTTTGGTCTGATGAGTCCAAATTTGAGATCTTTGGTTCCAACCACCGTGTCTTTGTGTGACACAGAAAAGGTGAACGGATGGACTCAAAATGCCTGGTTCCCACCGAGAAGCATGGAGGAGGAGGTGTGATGGTGTGGGGGTGCTTTGCTGGTGACACTGTTGAAGATTTATTCAAAATTGAAGGCATACTGAACCAGCATGGCTATCACAGTATCTTGCAGCGGAATGCTATTCCATCCGGTTTGCGTTTAGTTGGACCATCATTTATTTTTCAACAGGACAATGACCCAAAACACATCTCCAGGCTGTGTAAGGACTATTTGACCATGAAGGAGAGTGATGGGGTGCTACTCCAGATGACCTGGCCTCCACAGTCACCAGACCTGAACCCAATCGAGATGGTTTGGGGTGAGCTGGACCGCAGAGTGAAGGCAAAAGGGCCAACAAGTGCTAAGCATCTCTGGGAACTCCTTCAAGATTATTGGAAGACCATTCCCAGTGACTACCCCTTGAAGCTCATCAAGAGAATGACAAGAGTGTGCAAAGCACTCATCAAAGCAAAAGGTGGCAACTTTGAAGAACCTAGAATATAAGAAATAATTTCAGTTGTTTCACACTTTTTTGTTAAGTATATAATTCCACATGTGTTAATTAATAGTTTTTATGCCTTCAGTGTGAATGTACAATTTTCATAGTCATGAAAATACAGAAAAATCTTTAAATGAGAAGGTGTGTCCAAACTTTTGGTCTGTATTGTACCTATACGTCATAGGTCGTAAAGGGGTTTTAAACAAGTTGAAGATTAAATCTCTAAAAGGTCTAGAGGTAAAGATGAGATATTTCCTTTGTAATTTAGGAAAAAAATATAGTAATTTTTTACATTTTAAAAATGGCAAATGTGCTGATGTAAAGTTTGGGCACCCTTCAGAGCGGCGTACTGCGCATAATCAAAAGTGAAAAAGATTTCTGATCATGTGCAATGTACTTCTCTGAAGCCGGCACACGTACACTCGGCTTTGGAGGTTCAATGCAAAGGCATAGAAGTTGTGCACATGTGCAAGGCATTTATAGCACTGGCGATGACAACGGCGCTTGCAGGTCATGTTACCATGTCCTCAGGGGCATGATAACATGCCAACAAGTCTGGGAACACTAACATCCCATTGACTCAAAGGCCTCATTTATTTATCATAAATGGACTTTAGAAATACTTTTTTTAAAATTTGGTTATGTGTGTAATGTAATAAAGGGACTTTTAGACAGGGTATTTAGCTATGTAGATGCAACTGATTTTGGTTCTGGGGGCACAGGGGACCTGACAGGTTGCCATTAATTAGCTTGATAGGGTTATGGCTAGTTCACTATCATTGTTAGGAAAGGCCAGGTGATGAAAATTTCCCAGCTTTATAAAAAGCCAGCCTCCTCTAACTTTGTGCCAAAAAAACAGCAGCCATGGGCTCTTTTAAGCAGCTGTCTAGCACTCTAAAAATGAAAATGGTGGAAGCCCACAAAGCAGAAGAAAGCTATAAGAAAATAGCAAAGTATTTTAAAATTGCCCTTCCCTCAAAGGAAATTAAGAAATGGCAGTTAACAGGGACAGTGGAGGTCAAAATAAGATCTGGAAGACCAAGGAAAATTTCAGTGAGAGCTGCTCATGGGATTGCTAAAGAGGCAAATGAGAACCCATTCTTGACTGCAAAATACCTTCAGAAAAAGTTAGCAGATTCTGGAGCTGTGATACATTGTTCTACTGGTCTGAAACATCTGCATAAATATGTCCTTCATGGAATAGTCAGCAGAAGAAAACCTCTCCTGTGTCCTAACAATAAAATTCAGCATCAGAAGTATGCAAAGAACATCTAAACAAGCCCAATGCATCTTGGAAACCAGTCCAGTCCTATGGACCAATGAAGATAAAATAGAAATCTTTGGCCACAATGATCAAAGGTATTGATGGAGAAAAAAGGGAATATATTTTCAGTGAAATAAAATCTCTCCAGCCATTAAGCATGGGGGTGGATTAATGATGTGTTAGGGTTTTCTTGCAGCCAGTGGCATGGGGAACATTTCACAGGCAGAGGGAAGAATGGATTCAATGAAATTTCCACAAATTCTTAATGCAAACAAAACCCCATATGAAAAAAGCTTCTACAAATGGATAATGATAATAAACTCACATCAAAATTCACAATAGACTACCTCAAAAGGTGCATGATGAAGGCTTTACAATGGCCCTTAAAGGTTCCCTGATCTGAACATCATTGAAAATCTGTGTGTTTAAACCTCAAAATAGCACTGCATGCAAGACAACTCAAGAATTTCACAGAACTAGAAGAATTTTCCAAGGAACACTGGATGAAAATCCCTCAAACAAGAATTTAAAGACTTTTGTCTGGCTACTAAAAATGTTTACAAGCTGTGATACGTTCAAAGTACTACTGGGTACTAACTATGTAGGATGCCAATTCTTTTGTATTTTCCTGTTTGTAATTTTTAAAATGTAAAGGATATATATTTTTTGCATAAAATTCAAAGAAAATGTTTCATCTTTAATTTTAGGCCGTTTAGAGATCATTCCATCTTCAACTTGCTTAACTGTTCACAATAACAGTAATTTTGACCAGGGGTGCCCAAACTTTTACATGCCACTGTAATTTGGTGTCGTCAGCAAAAACTGACACTTTACTCTCAATACCATCCACAAGTTCATTAATAATGAGATGAAAAGGACTCAGTCTTTGTGCAGATTTCTGCGGTACCCTAGTGCTGACTATATCCCATTGGGAGAATGTACCATTTACGATCACTGTTTGTTTCATATATTTTAGCCAGTTCTTTACCCATCGGCATATTGCTTTCTCCAGTCCCTGCTTCAGGGGCTTCAATATTTGGCTGTTTTGTGGTACAGTACCAAATGCCTTTTCAAAGTCCAGATAAATCACATCAGCCACATGACCAACAGCCAGATTTGCACTTGCCTCCTCATAGAAACACAACATCTTTTGTGTTAGCCACTGGTGATGAGTAGTGACGGGTGGATCAAACATTAAACTTCATAGAAAAAACACCAAAAGAGGACTAAAAATCCTATGAAAATTCAAGAACTAATACATCACAAAGGGGCAGTAGTGCTTACCTGCCTAGGTCTCACAAAAGAGGCTTGTATAGGGCACTGTTCACACTCAGATAATGCAGAGTATCTGGCTTACAGCCTATTAGTAATGCCCATGCTATTAGATCAGCAAACTGCATACCATGAGAACAGACACCCTAGTTCACAAGGCAATCTAATACTAAGCAATCACCCCCTCCATGAGATGGTAGGATTTGAGTGGTTGCCTCATCAGTATTTTGCACCTGTATTTCCACCATCTTTATTACATGGATTTGCTGCATCCTCAGAGTGCACTCATTCTGAGACGTGGGCAGGTAAGCACTGCTGCCCCTTTGTGCTGTATTAATTCTTGAATTTTTTGAGGATTTTTAGTCCTCTTTTTAACCCCTTCCCGACCTTTGACGCCACGTAGGCGTCATGAAAGTCGGTGCTAATCCGACCTGTGATGCCTATGTGGCGTCATGGAGGGATCGCGTCCCTGCAGATCGGGTGAAAGGGTTAACTCCAATTTCACCTGATCTGCAGGGACAGGGGGAGTGGTACTTCAGCCCAGGGGGGTGGCTTTACCCTCCTGTGGCTACGATCGCTCTGATTGGCTGTTGAAAGTGAAACTGCCAATCAGAGCGATTTGTAATATTTCCCCTATAAAAACTGGTGAAATATTACAATCCAGCCATGGCCGATGCTGCAATATCATTGGCCATGGCTGGAAACCTTGATGTGCCCCCCCACCACCACCGATCCTCTACAGTCCTCCGTCCTGTGCTCCACTCCCCTCCGTCATCCTGTCTGCTCCCGTGTCCTGCCTGCTCCCCTGTGCTCCGATGCCACCCCCCGTCCTCCGATCCCCCCATGCTCCGATCTCCCCTGTTGTGAGTTCTGTTTTTGGGCTCCCTCTGGTGGTTACTGATGGTACTGGGTGACTTGTGTTCTCTGCGGTCTCTGGTGTCCACCTGTTCCATCAGGTTATGGTTGTTTCCTATTTAACCTGGCTGTTTTGTCATTTCCTCGCCGGCAATCAATGTAATCAGCGTGTCTGTTTGCCTTTGCTCCCTGCGTCTGTTATCTTCTGGACAAGCTAAGTTTTGATTTTCCTGTTCTACGTTTTGCTTACTTTTTGTCTTAGTCCAGCTTGCAGTTATGTGACTCCTTGCTGCTGGTTGCTCTGGTGGGCTGAAATTACTCCTCATGTTCCATGAGTTGGCACATAAGTTCAAGTAATTTCAGGATGGTTTTTTGAAGGGTTTTTCGCTGACCGCGCAGTTCACTTTTGTATCCTCTGCTATCTAGCTTTAGCGGGCCTCATTTTGCTGATTCTGTTTTCATTTCTACGTATGTGCTTTCCTCTCATTTCACCGTTATTACATGTGGGGGGCTGCTATTTCTGTGGGGTGTTTCTCTGGAGGCAAGTGAGGTCTGTGTTTCTTCTTATAGGGGAAGCTAGTCCTTCGGCTGGTGCGAGACGTCTAGGAATCATCGTAGGCACGTTCCCCGGCTAATGCTAGTTGTGTGTGTAGGTTCAGGATCGCGGTCAGCTCAGGTTCCATCACCCTAGAGCTTGTTTTGTTTTTCTGCTTGTCCTTTTGTGATCCCCTGCCATTAGGATCATGAGACTCCCCCCTCATACTTACCGAGCCTCCTGGTGTCCGTCCATCTTCTCCATGGGCGCCGCCATCTTCCAAAATGGCGGGCGCATACGCAGTGCGCCCGCCAAATCTGCCGGCCAGCAGATTTGTTCCTGGTATATTTTGATCACTGTGATATAACCTATCACAGTGATCAAAATAAAAAATAGTAAATGCCCCCCCCCTTTATCACCCCCATAGGTAGGGACAATAATAAAATAACGAAAATATTTTTTTTTCCACTAGGGTTAGGGTTAGAACGAGGGTTAGGGTTAGGGCTAGGGTTAGGGCTAGGGTTAGGGTTAGGGTTGGGGTTAGGGCTAGGGTTAGGGTTAGGGTATGTGCACACGGTGCGGATTTGGCTGCGGATCCGCAACAGATTGGCCGCGGATCCGCAGCGGATTGGCCGCTGCGAATTCGTGGCAGTTTTCCATCAGGTTTACAGTACCATGTAAACCTATGGAAAACCAAATCCGCTGTGCCCATGGTGCAGAAAATACCATGCGGAAACGCTGCGTTGTATTTTCCGCAGCATGTCAATTTTGTGTGGATTCCGCAGCGTTTTACACCTGTTCCTCAATAAGAATCCGCAGGTGAAATCCGCACAAAAAAACACTGGAAATCCACTGTAAATCCGCAGGTAAAACGCAGTGCCTTTTACCTGTGGATTTTTCAAAAATCGTGCGGAAAAATCTCACACGAATCCGCAGCATGGGCACATAGCCTTAGGGTTAGGATTGGAATTAGGGTTAAGATTAGGCTTGTGGTTAGGGTTATGGATAGGGTTAGGGGTGTGTTGGGGTTAAAGTTGTGGTTAGGGTTGGGATTAGGGTTAGAGTTGGGATTAGGATTAGGGTTAGGGTTGGGATTAGGGTTACGGGTGTGTTGGGGTTAGGGTTATGGTTAGGGGTGTGTTGGGGTTAGGGTTGTGATTAGGGTTATGGCTGCAGTTGGGATACGGGTTAGGGGTGTGTTGGGGTTAGTGTTGAAGTTAGAATTGAAGGGTTTCCACTGTTTAGTAACATCAGGGGTCTCCAAATGCAACATGGCGCCACCACTGATTCCAGCCAATCTTGCGTTTAAAAAGTCAAATGGTGCTCCCTCCCTTCTGTGCCACGATATGCACCCAAACAGTGGTTTTCCCCCACATATGAGGTACCAGTGTACTCAGGACAAACTGGGCAACAACTATTGGCATCCAATTTCTCTTGTTACCCTTGCGAAAATACAAAATTGCTTGCTGAAACATAATTTTTGAGGAAAGAAAAATTATTTTTTATTTTCACAGCTCTGCGTTATAAACTTCTGTGAAGCACTTGGGGGTTGAAAATGCTCACCACACATCTAGATAAGTTCCTTGGGGGGTCTAGTTTCCAAAATTGGGTCACTTGTAGGGGGTTTCTACTGTTTAGGCACATCAGGGGCTCTGCAAATGCAACGTGATGCCCGCAGACCATTCCATCAAAGTCTGCATTTCAAAACGTCACTACTTCCCTTCTGAGCCCCGACGTATGCCCAAACAGTGGTTTACCCCCACATATGGGGTATCAGCATACTCATGACAAACTGGGCAACAAATACTGGGGTCCAATTTCTCCTTTTACCCTTGTGAAAATAAAAAATTGCTTGCTAAAACATCTTTTTTGAGGAAAGAAAAATGATTTTTTTAATTTTCACGGCTCTGCGTTGTAAACTTCTGTGAAGCACGTGGGAGTTGAAAGTGCTCACCACATATCTAGATAAGTTCCTTGGGGGGTCTAGTTTCTAAAATGGGGTCACTTGTGGGGGGTTTCTACTGTTTAGGCACATCAGGGGCTCTGCAAACACAACATGATGCCCGCAGACCATTCCATCAAAGAACCAGGATAGAAGAGTGTCCTCAATGCCTAGCGAGTGGAGCCTAGAGAGCAGGAGATGGTGGCCAACAGTGCAGTTTCTGTTGAATGTAGGGGTTGGAAGCTGGACTGTGGAGGGTCTAGGAGGGAGTGAGTGGAGTGGTAACGGGTAAGGCGGCAGTAGACTAGGAGCTCCAAGGGTTTAGAGATGAAGGGGAGATTGGAGACTGGTCTGTAGTTATTTGTGCAGGATGGATCGAGAGAGGGTTTCTTAATATTGGAGTAATGATAGAGTGTTTGAAGGAGGATGGGAAAATGCCTGAGGAGAGGGAGAGATTAAGGATTGTACCTAGGTGAATTGTGATGACTGGAGGGAGAAACTGAGATGAGAGGGAATGGGTTCAATAGTGCATGTAGTCGGACGAGAAGAAGAGAGGATCCTGGAGACTTCTTCTTCTGTGATGGGATCAAATGCGGAGAGTGACCTAGGGGAAATGCAGGGAGGGATGGGAGTCACTGAACTTGGTGGTTGAGAGTGGATTTCCTGACTGATGTTATCTGTTTTCTCTCTAAAGTGGGAGGCCAGGTCATCAGCACAAATGGCTGTGATAGGGGCTTGGGCTTTTGGTCTTAGGAGGAAGTGAAAGGTGTAAAAAAGATTCTTGGGGTTGTTGGTTAGTGAGGAGATCAGGGTGGTGTAGTAGGTCTGTTTGGTGAGATGAAGAGCAGAGTTATAGGTTTTTAACATAAATTTGAAGTGGATGAAGTCTTCTGGTGTGCGAGTTTTCCTCCATAAGCGTTCAGCACTCCTAGAGCATCACTGGAGAAATTGAGTTTGCTATGTGAGCCAGGGCTGTTTCTCAGCTGGCCTTTCTTAGAGTCTGTGGAACTTGTTCTCCTTTCTCCATCCTGAAATTCAAGCTCTGTTTTTGTATAAGTCACTAAGTATTATTCTTATGTATTAAATGTAATCTCTCACCAGGATTTTGACATCTAATCTGAAACCAGCATAATGTAGTGTCATAGACCCTGTTTCCAGCGATGTATCACATACTGGGCTTCATAGGGTAATATTGATAAAATCACTATTTTATCATCAGGAGATTATTACTTTAGGACTAGTTAACCTGCTAACATGAAGTAATTCATATTCATGAGCTCTGTATAACCTAGCCCCATCACTGATTGGCAACTTTCTGTGTACACTGCTCATGGACAGAAAGCTGCCAATCAGTGATGGGGGTGTGGTTATACTGAGCTCAGCATTCAGATAATTGGTAAATCTGCAGCAGGTAAAGAAGTAACATAGTAACATAGTAACATAGTTAGTAAGGCCGAAAAAAGACATTTGTCCATCCAGTTCAGCCTATATTCCATCATAATAAATCCCCAGATCTACGTCCTTCTACAGAACCTAATAATTGTATGATACAATATTGTTCTGCTCCAGGAAGACATCCAGGCCTCTCTTGAACCCCTCGACTGAGTTCGCCATCACCACCTCCTCAGGCAAGCAATTCCAGATTCCAGATTGATTTTATCAAAATTACAGGAAGCAGGTCAGTGAGGGATACATTGCTGAAATCTGAGACTCTTCCCCTACATCATATTGCTCTCATGTGAATCAGAAAAAAACTTGGTGAAAGATTCTATTTACCTTATCTTCTCTCATGATTAAGTCTATGAAAAGGTACGAATGTTGGCAGATAGCCTGAATAGAAGTCATACAACAAGCACTTTGTCTACTGCTGTGTACAGTTGGGATGACCTTTGATGGTCATTCCTGGTAGGATACCACAGAGAGGTTCCCATGTGCACCATCATTACTACAGCATCTTTCGCCTTTATGGGAGTGATGTAGATAGCTGTTATGTGAGTTCCAAAAAAGTGAATAAATCAGTGGTTGCACATGCACATTACAGTTTCGTTTGAACAGGGGACTTTGATACCCTTGCTCTCGGAATTGCCACTGCACAATCTGTCAGTATCATAGCCCTCTGGCACTGGGAATATTCTGTATTATTCCTCTCAATTTCAAGAGTTATGATTTTTTTTTAAGCAAATGCACTTTCTAATACAGAGGCAATTCTTGTCTAATGAAAGCAGGTAAAGTTAGGAATCTATGGCATCATGTTTCTCACCAAGATTGTGTTTTTCATGTATTAATCATGCTTGGTTTGATCTACTGCCTTTGAAGACTAAACCTTTTCCAACCCTTTTTTATAATTTTTTTTTATAAATCCAAACTTAGTTTTCTCTTTCTCTTATTTATTTTCAAATAACTTCCTTGGGCAACATCCAAGTTTGTAATTTGATCCCCTAGTTGTATAAGCATTAATGTAACTTGTGGATGATTACTTTACTTATCTCTGTTTTCCTTCACAAGCTTTATATTTATAATAGTTTTGGGATCGTCTCGATTTATTTCCCCAAAGATTTCTCTGCTGAAAACATAATATTTCTACAAGGTTTTCCTGAACCAAGAATCCAGGAGAGATTTAAAAATAAAAACATATTTTAAGGAATTTTTATTATGATCGATCTTATTGAGTTTGGGTTGCTTTCGAAAAGACCCCAATGGGATTGCTATAAACAAACATTTTGATAATATTTGCTTTTTATTTTATCACTACTTGAGAATTGAAAGACATTAACTACAGTACATTTTGTATTTATTGTATTACAATGGCAAAACAATCCACACAGTTACAAGAAATTTAACCTCTTGATGGCAATTTGCCTTTTATGATTAGATAGTCATACTTTAAATAGTGGTAGTTTTAATTTCATTTTTTATCCATGTACAAGTGTCTTGTGCAACTCTGAAGCAGACACCTGACTGTGTAATGTAAGCCAAGCTCATGCTTAAATGGACAAGATTTAACTTGGACTGACATTGGGACTCTGAGCCCCTGTGCAGTCATCCATGGAGACCAAGAATGGACATCAGAGCTGGCTGTACACTAAGCTTGTACTGGGGCATACTAAGTGTTGCCTTAATAGCAACATATGTCTTAGTGACACAGGGAATAATGTATAAGTAAAAGGTAGCATGCAAACATTGTTAGTTTAAAATAAAGATTTTAAATAGTCTTCTTTTAGTTGAATTAAAAAATGTGTTAATGTCCTCGAAATGCAAACAAATGGGAAAACCGCTTTTCCCTGATCATAAGATGCACTTTTTTCCTCAAAATTTCATACAAAAATGGGGGTCCATAATATAATCTGAAGAAAGCTTACCGAGGCTGGTGAGAAAGGTCACAAGGGGCAGGTCGCTACTGCAGGAGGCCGTCTGTGGTAGGAGGCCTGGGATCTCAGAAGGTGTCAGCGCCAGTGAGAAGAGTCCATTTTCCCTTTAATATCCCTGCAGAGAGCTTTGAGAAAATGACCAACGAAGGCAATGTATTCTCAGATTGAGATCTTGAAATCTCAATCTGCGCATGTGCTGCCTCCTGCTGCTATTTTGTCAAAACCCACCTCAGGGATATCATTGGGAAAATGGACTCTGCTCACAGGCACTGACACCTTCTGAGATCCCAGGAACCACAGCATTGTCCCGTTCCTGCCACCGCCACCGGCCTCCTGAAGCTGCAACCCTGCTTCCTGTGACCCCACTCTACCGACCCCAGGTAAGCTACCGATAAAAGGCAATATAAGAGGCACCACCATTTTACTTAAAACATCTTTTTCCTATTTTCCACCCCAGTGTTTGAGGTGCATCTTATGGTCAGGTATGTCTTAAAATTTGCAAATGGATATTATATAGCATTACATGCATTTTACTACAGATGTTTTATAGGAAACAAAAAAAAACTACTGTACACTTATTTCAAGAACTTGGGAGTTTAAATCCCACCAAGGACAACATCTGCAAAGAGTTTGTATGTACTCTCGGTGTTTGTGTGGTTTTCCTCGGGTTTCTCCATTTTCCTTCCCCACACCAAAGACATACTGATAGGGAATTTATTTCCATGTCTTATAGACCTTTTGCCTAATCTTTCTATGAGATACACACCAATAAAGATGTTTTAACAATATTGAAATAAACATTAATTTTATCTACCTATGTGTGCTGGATCCCCTACTATCTTGGAACTTATTACAGTAAGTACTGTATAACTGCCTAAAAAAATCAATTACCGGTACCTATTTACTTTGTATGTGATGGAATGATTTGGCTAATTCCCAATGTCCACAGATTTAAGCGTGTCCTAAAAGCACATTTCTATAGACTGGCTTGTCCACTCACTTCACGAATATAACTTACTATTCACTGTTCTCCTTTTCTAAATTCTGGCCCATCTTTTCATCTGTTTCCACACCTTCTGTTCACTCAATCCCACTTTGTATCCCACTCTGAGTATGGATAAGGTACTAGATGTAATCCGCAGTCCTATGCAATGCCACAGATTACTCAGTGTAATAACTCCCCAGGTAAATATTATGTAGTAAATGTTACCTGAAGACCTATATAGTAACATAGTTAGTAAGGCCGAAAAAAGACATTTGTCCATCCAGTTCAGCCTATATTTCATCATAATAAATCCCCAGATCTACATCCTTCTACAGAACCTAATAATTGTATGATACAATATTGTTCTGCTCCAGGATGACATCCAGGCCTCTCTTGAACCCCTCGAATGAGTTCGCCATCACCACCTCCTCAGGCAAGCAATTCCAGATTCTCACTGCCCTAACAGTAAAGAATCCTCTTCTATGTTGGTGGAAAAACCTTTTCTCCTGCAGACGCAAAGAATTCCCCCTTGTGCCCGTCAGCTTCCTTGGTATAAACAGATCCTCAGCGAGATATTTGTATTGTCCCCTTATATACTTATACATGGTTATTAGATCGCCCCTCAGTCGTCTTTTTTCTAGACTAAATAATCCTAATTTCGCTAATCTATCTGGGTATTGTAGTTCTCCCATCCCCTTTATTAATTTTGTTGCCCTCCTTTGTACTCTCTCTAGTTCTATTATATCCTTCCTGAGCACCGGTGCCCAAAACTGGACACAGTACTCTATGTGCAGTCTAACTAGGGATTTGTACAGAGGCAGTATAATGCTCTCATCATGTGTATCCAGACCTCTTTTAATGCACCCCATAATCCTGTTTGCCTTGGCAGCTGCTGCCTGGCACTGGCTGCTCCAGGTAAGTTTATCATTAACTAGGATCCCCAAGTCCTTCTCCCTGTCAGATTTACCCAGTGGTTTCCCGTTCAGTGTGTAATGGTGATATTGATTCCTTCTTCCCATGTGTATAACCTTACATTTATCATTGTTAAACCTCATCTGCCACCTTTCAGCCCAAGTTTCCAAGTTATCCAGATCCATCTGTAGCAGAATACTATCTTCTCTTGTATTAACTGCTTTACATAGTTTTGTATCATCTGCAAATATCGATATTTTACTGTGTAAACCTTCTACCAGATCATTAATGAATATGTTGAAGAGAACAGGTCCCAATACTGACCCCTGCGGTACCCCACTGGTCACAGCGACCCAGTTAGAGAGTATACCATTTATAACCACCCTCTGCTTTCTATCACTAAGCCAGTTACTAACCCATTTACACACATTTTCCCCCAGACCAAGCATTCTCATTTTGTGTACCAACCTCTTGTGCGGCACGGTATCAAACGCTTTGGAAAAATCGAGATATACCACGTCCAATGACTCACCGTGGTCCAGCCTAAAGCTTACCTCTTCATAAAAACTGATTAGATTGGTTTGACAGGAGCGATTTCTCATAAACCCATGCTGATATGGAGTTAAACAGTTATTCTCATTGAGATAATCCAGAATAACATCCCTCAGAAACCCTTCAAATAATTTACCAACAATAGAGGTTAGACTTACTGGCCTATAATTTCCAGGTTCACTTTTAGAGCCCTTTTTGAATATTGGCACCACATTTGCTATGCGCCAGTCCTGCGGAACAGACCCCGTCGCTATAGAGTCCCTAAAAATAAGAAATAATGGTTTATCTATTACATTACTTAGTTCTCTTAGTACTCGTGGGTGTATGCCATCCGGACCCGGAGATTTATCTATTTTAATCTTATTTAGCCGGTTTCGCACCTCTTCTTGGGTTAGATTGGTGACCCTTAATATAGGGTTTTCATTGTTTCTTGGGATTTCACCTAGCATTTCATTTTCCACCGTGAATACCGTGGAGAAGAAGGTGTTTAATATGTTAGCTTTTTCCTCGTCATCTACAACCATTCTTTCCTCACTATTTTTTAAGGGGCCTATATTTTCAGTTTTTATTCTTTTACTATTGATATAGTTGAAGAACAGTTTGGGATTAGTTTTACTCTCCTTAGCAATGTGCTTCTCTGTTTCCTTTTTGGCAGCTTTAATTAGTTTTTTAGATAAAGTATTTTTCTCCCTATAGTTTTTTAGAGCTTCAATGGTGCCATCCTGCTTTAGTAGTGCAAATGCTTTCTTTTTACTGTTAATTGCCTGTCTTACTTCTTTGTTTAGCCACATTGGGTTTTTCCTATTTCTAGTCCTTTTATTCCCACAAGGTATAAACCGCTTACAGTGCCTATTTAGGATGTTCTTAAACATTTTCCATTTATTATCTGTATTCTTATTTCTGAGGATATTGTCCCAGTCTACCAGATTAAGGGCATCTCTAAGCTGGTCAAACTTTGCCTTCCTAAAGTTCAGTGTTTTTGTGACTCCCTGACAAGTCCCCCTAGTGAAAGACAGGTGAAACTGTACAATATTGTGGTAGCTATTTCCTAGATGCCCGACCACCTGCAGATTTGTTATTCTGTCAGGTCTATTAGATAGTATTAGGTCTAAAAGTGCTGCTCCTCTGATTGGATTCTGCACCAATTGTGAAAGATAATTTTTCTTGGTTATTAGCAGAAACCTGTCGCCTTTATGGGTTTCACAGGTTTCTGTTTCCCAGTTAATATCCGGGTAGTTAAAGTCCCCCATAACCAGGACCTCATTATGGGTTGCAGCTTCATCTATCTGCTTTAGAAGTAGACTTTCCATGATTTCTGTTATATTTGGGGGTTTGTAACAGACCCCAATGAGAATTTTGTTACCATTTTTCCCTTCATGAATTTCGACCCATATGGACTCGACATCCTCATTCCCTTCACTAATATCCTCCCTTAAAATGGACTTTAGACAAGACTTTACATAGAGACAAACCCCTCCTCCTCCTCCTATATAGTACCACAGACACTACAGAGATAACTCTTTGAGTTAATATCATGCAGATAAGGATACCTGCAGACCTATGTAATACCGCAGATGGTACAGTGACAGCTCTCTGAGTACATATGAAATGGTAGATGTTACCTGCAGACCTATGTGGCAGCACCAAAGATCCATATGCAGTGGGAAATAAGTATTTGATCCCTTGCAGATTTTGTAAGTTTGCCCACTGACAAAGACATGAACAGTCTATAATTTTAAGGGTAGGTTAATTTTAACATTGAGAGATAGAATATCAAAAATAAAATTCAGAAAATTACATTGTATAAATTTTATAAATGCATTTGCATTTAGCAGTGAGAAATAAGAATTTGATCCCTCTTGCAAACAAGACTTAATACTTGGTGGCAAAACCCTTGTTGGCAAGCACAGCAGTCAGACTTTTTTTGTAGTTGATGATGAGGTTTGCACACATGTCAAGAGGAATTTCGGTCCACTCCTATTTGCAGATCATCACTAAATCATTTTGATTTTGAGGCTGTCGTTTGGCAACTTGGAGCTTCAACTCCCTCTATAAGTTTTCTATGGAATTAAGGTCTGAACACTGGCTAGACCACTCCATGACCATAATGTGCTCCTTTTTCGAGCTACTCCTTTGTTGCCTTGGCTGTATGCTTTGGGTCATTGTCTTGCTGGAAGACCCAGCCATGACCCATTTTTAATATCCTGGCAGAGGGAAGGAGGTTCTCACTGAGGATTTTATGTTATATGGCTCCATACATTCTCCCATTGATGTGGTGAAGTAATCCTGTGCCCTTAAGAAAGAAACATCACCAAAACATAGTTTTTCCACCTCCATGGCTGACAGTAGGGATGGTGTTCTTTGGGTCATAGGCAGCATTTCTCTTCCTCCAAACACAGCGAGTTGAGTTAATGTCAAAGAGCTACATTTTTGTCTCATCTGACCACAACACCTTCTCCCAATCACTAACAGAATCGTCCAAGTGTTCATTGGAAAACATCAGATCGGCCTTCTTGAGCAGGGGGACCTTGCGGGCACTGAAGGATTTGAAACCTTTGTGGTGTAATGTGCTTCCAATGGTTTTTGGTGACTGTGGTCCCAGCTGCCTTGAGATCATTAACAAGTTTCCAATGTGTAGTTTTAGGCTGATCTCTCATCTTCCTCATGATCAAGGATTGTTACATGATGAAGTGTAATGAAAACTATGCTTTACTGATTTAAAAAAATAAAGTAGTGGGAAGAATTATTTGTGAGTGACAATAAAGCTTTGTAGAACTCCATAACTATGCAAATTACCATCAGATAATGCATTTTGGGTATATTTGCAATTTTAAGTCTAAAAGTAAATCCTACTGTACATTGAATTGTGCCAATATATAACTGCATTATATTGAATGTTTTAGAGCAGTTTTTCTTGTGGCTCCGTGGAATCCAGCTGGCAAGTTAATTAGATATCCTGCTATTAAAAAGTTCAAATTTATGTCAAAATGAAACATGAAGAAAAAATGACATTTTTTAAAGTATTTGTTGGCACCCAAAGCACATTTTCCCTTTTTTTTCTATAATTATACCTAATTAATTGGGAGTTTATTTAATGAGGAAAAATATAATTTAAAATTAACTGCTTCCTGCCTTAATCTTGTTTCTACAAAAACCAGGTGTGATTTAAGAGTAGCCCTGGGCAGTTTAGAAGGTGTGGGCTCCCTCAGGTACCTGGTGTATCATGTGACATGTCAAAGTATTCTCTTTGATAGGTCATGTGATATTTAATGTGAATAACACACAGGTGCTCTGGTGGACAACTATAGATGGAAAACGACAGAGATGGCGGCACACATTGCATGCCGACTCCGAGCAATTTTACTCTTATGTAAAACACTATATAAAACATAGCGCTATATAAAATAGAGCAGGGGTGGGAGATTAATTTTTAAAAGGGGCCACATGAGAGACCATGACTGAAATTAATTCTGCTCATTCTTAATATCATATTAATAATAAATATTTTTATGTTAATTATTTAACTTAATATTGAGCAGAATTAAGTATGATGACATCTGCCTATATATACAGTATGAGCCCCCCATAGCCCCTTCAATCAGCAACCAAAGTGATCAGCCTATGGGGCCCTTATACATGCAAACAATAACAAAAAAACTTTAAAAATTATGTCTTTATTTACTTAGTGTAAAAACCCAATACATAAAGACATAAATGCACACACACAAGCACAGAAAAACAATGATTAAAAAAAATGAGGGGATATAGGGACTAATTTTGCTCTTCACAATTCCCTTCCTGTCAACTTAGGTTGGCACCCTAAGATGAAACGGCATGGTGCCCCAGCTCCTCATCAACTGCCCTATGTAGCCTTACCGCTACTCTAACTGATCAGGCATCCTCAATAGGTAATCAGATAATATTTAATGAACATGTATAAATATATACAATGTAGAGACTAGTGGGCAGTGGGGGATCATCAATATTTTTCAACAATCTGACCAAAAAAAACCCATAAAAAAGTCCAAGTAGAAACATATTTGATGTCATTATCAAACAAAAAATAACTTTTCAGATTATAAATGGCCAGTCAAGTGGCAGTGTAAATAAAACCACAAAACATTCATATACCTCAAAGTCACTTTTCTTTGGACATGGGCTATCCTATTATAGATGTACAGACTCTATATGGCTTGAACAGTTGTGTACTTAGCTTAATGGCATCTTCTCCCAAAACCCGACGCGTTTCCCCCTCTTTTATACTGGGTTTCATTAGAGAACTCCTTTAATTAGGACAAGAAAAGGAAACAATAAGGTGTACCGCAGTGAGGATAACAGCTCACATGCCCAGGCAGTATGACCCCATAGCCCCATACCTACAATATGAGCCCCCACACAGACCCCTATATACAATATAAGCCCCCACAGAGCCTTCCTTATATAAAGTATAAGCCCACACACACACAGCCCCTACATACAGCATGACCCCTCACATAGCCCCAATATACAGTATGAGCTCACACATAGCAACCTAGGTACAGTATGAACCCCCACATAGCCCACTGGATGCGTTATAAGGACATGTCATTAAGTTAAAAATGTCCAGATTTAGCTCTTATTTTACTGTTGCTACCTGCTGGAGTTATCCATTTTTTTAATTCCACTATACGGTTCCAGAGATATGTTTTTTTTTTAATTTAGAACTAAGTTTTATTGTCTTTACCAATGCGGTACGAGAGCTCTATATATCCTATTCACTTTGATCGGCTATAATGCATCACAATGTTTTCTCAGCAAATATGTGCAGCCTCAAAACACATCATGGGAGCGTGAAAATAAACATATTAAAGATTTTTTTAATTTATTTATTTTACTTTCACTTAGGCTACTTTCACACTTCCGTCTGCCCGCAGGATGCGTTTTTTGCACATAGACTTTTATTACCGACGCGTCGCGACATATGGACACACATTCCATACATCGTGCACTGGATGCATCGGTAATTGGCGGACCGTCGTCACAAAAAAAGTTGAATGTAACTTTTTTTTGTGCGACGCGTCTGCCATTTTCGACCGCACATGCGCAGCCGAAACTCCGCCCCCTCCTCCCCAGAACTCATAATGGGCAGCGTATGTGTCTGAAAACTGCATCCGCTGCCCACGTTGTGCACTATTTTGCACAACCTCCCTCGGTACGTTGGGCCGACGGAAGTGTGAAAGTAGCCTTAAAAGGAAACTTTTTCAGCATTTCTTTACAATTGATTTAAAACAATTTAGAATTGATAAAAATTATACTTGTAGTTCCCACAAACAGAAAAAATGAAGGTGCAAGCTGGTGTAAAAATGGATATGCACTAAGGCTAGGTTCACATTGCGTTAAGTGCATAAGTGCAGTCCGTTCAGCGCATACGCTAATGGACTGCATTAACGCAAGTGCCGAAAAAGATCACATTTATGCGATCGCGCTAGCGCAGACGCTCTATCTGTGCTAGCGGTGACGGACTCAAAAACGCTGCAGTCTGCATCCGAGGGTCCGTCACAGAATGACGGTACATCACTAACGCATGCCGATTATGACATGCGTTAACGATGTGCTACATAATTGCAGTCAATGGGTGCGCTAACGTATCTGTTACATAGCGTTAGTGCCGCTATGTAACGGATGCCGTCAGCGGACTGCACTTAACGCAATGTGAACCTAGCCTAAGCTGTAAATATTCTGTCTATAGGAACTGAGTAAAAAAAAGATTAACGTTATACACCAGCAGCATGAATTCGTAGTAGAGAAACGTGATCCTCACTGACTTCTGTACATACATGTCTCTGTAATTCATTTAGTTTCTGCAGGTGTCAAATTCTCCTCTGGTGGAAATAAGCCAAATTCCCCAAGGAAGCAAAAGTTTGGGGAAGAATATCAGTTCTGTTATGAGGAAATTAAAACAAAATGGTTATAAATAAACTGCCATCACCTTCAAGTGACATCTACCATTTTCACTAACATAACTTGTGTTCCAAGGAGCCAGTTCTGTAAATAACTGAGCAGAACTAGATAAAATGTTCAAATCTCATTTCCATTGAACAACTGCCGGAGGGACCATTTGCCCTCAAGTGTTCTATCAATCAATGATATTGATTGTGCATGCAATGAATAGAATGTAATTAATTATGCTACCTTTTTGCCTGCACTTTCAGATAAATTTTCAGAATAAGCTGGAAAGTGTGTGCATAAAGAATAACTCTCTGTCTGGAAATTATATGACCTTCATTTTATATCTTCATTGATTTTCCCCTCTGCAGGCTCAAACTCTATTTTTCAGTTGACTCTGAGCTAGTTAGTGGAAAACTGCTATGATGTGCCGTATAGGGATGAGCCGACCCGTGGATATTCGGGTTCGTCTGGTTCTTCCGAACTAGTGTTAAAGGTTTGTCTTTGTATACGAATTTTACCCTGATCCCGAGAGCTCCATAGAAGTCAATGGGTACCTCAACTTCTGTGCTTTAAAATGGCTGTAAAATGGTCAGAGAAAGGGCTAGGGGGCTGCAAAAGGAAGTTAAATGAGGGTAAAAGCAGGACAAGTGCCCTGTAAACAAATTTGGATATGCAAACAACTTAAAATAATTTAAAATAACATAGAAACCCCAAAAGAAAGGACGCATTTTGGGACAAATCGGAAAAGTTTGTGAAGTGGATTGGATTAAAAAAAAATTTGAAGATGAGGCCCTGTACTACGACGGCTGCGTATACACAGCTGGCACATTGAAACTGAGAATGATCATTAAATCAGTCAGCTTGGATTACATTTTTTTATTTTCTTTCTACAGATAGCTGTATAATTATCAACCGGTAAAGGAAAGCATAACAGAGGCTCTCCCGAGTGACCCTGTGCATTGCCGTAGGTGCGTTAGTTGATGAGGCAGGTTGATCATGATATCCACTAGAGACCAGGCTGCTGGCTTCTGGACCCACCACCACAGCGAGCCCTCTCTACCTTCCGACAACCCCTCCTGTGCCTTATGGGCTCCGTTACATGCCTGTGTCCTTGGTGTACACTGAATCAGGTTTTGAATCTTGAGATGCAGCCTTATAAATGGGTACCATATCCAAGGAAAGCAGTGGTCAAGCAAATTAACCACTAGTCAACTGAGTCAGCAGTTGATGTTGCAAGGCGAAACAGCCATCCATGACACTTTAGACGCTCTGTAATTGTAATAAGTAGTTAAATCCTTTAATGAGCATCTGTTGAGGGGCAACCCTGGTGCTAGCATCCACGGTAATTACAACTCCAGTAGCTTACAGTAAAGTCTGCCACCACTACTGCGCACACACAGATATAATCATAGAATCTAGTTGGAAAGGACCTCAAGGGTCATCTTGTCCAACCCAATGCTCAATGCAGGATTCACTAAACCATCTCAGACAGATGTCTGTGCAGCCTCTGATTGAAGACTTCCATTGAATTAGAACTCCCCACCTCTTGTGGCATCATAATCCACTCATTGATCACCCTCAATGCCAAAAAGTTTTTTCTAAATTGAATTCCATTGATTCTCATATGTCCATGTACAAATGAGAATGATGATGATCCCCCTACATTATGACATCTTTTCAGATATTTGTAGACAGCTATTAAGTCTCCTCTTAGCTTTCCACTCACCATCCTGGTAGTTCTTCTCTGAACGTACTCAACTTTTGCAATAATGGGTGAGGAGGTGATGTTCGTGTGCGATTCGCTGAATGTCCGAACTATTAGGTATGATGAGATTTAAGACAGAGGAAAGTCTGTGATACCAAGAGATGAGGGGGTCTGTAGTAATAGGGAATGGTCCACTGTGTCAAAAGCAGAGGTCTGGTCCTAGAGGAGGAGGACAGAGTAGTGTCGCTTGGCTTTGGCGGTTAATAGGTGATTGGTGACTTTTAGTGATGAGCGAATATACTCGTTACTCGAGATTTCCCGAGCACGCTTGGGTGTCCTCCGAGTATTTTTTGGTGCTCGGAAATTTAGTTTTCATTGCCGCAGCTGAATGATTTACATCTGTTAGCCAGCATAAGTATATGTGGGGATTCCTTAGCAACCAGGCAACCCCCACATGTACTTACACTGCGTGCAGAATTATTAGGCAAGTTGTTTTTTGGATCATATGATACTTTTTATACATTTTGTCCTACTCCAAGCTGTTCAGGCTTGAGATCCAACTACCAATTAAATAAATCAGGTGATGTGCATCTCTGTAATGAGGAGGGGTGTTGTCTAATGACATCAAAACCCTATATAAGGTGTGCTTAAGTATTAGGCAATTTTCTTTCCTTTGGCAAAATGGGTCAGAAGAGAGATTTGACGGGCTCTGAAAAGTCCACAATTGTGAGACATCTTGCAGAGGGATGCAGCAGTGTTGAAATTGCCAAACTATTGAAGCGTGATCACCGAACAATCAAGCGATTCATGGCAAATAGCTAACAGGGTCGCAAGAAAAGGTGGGCAAAAAAGGCGCAAAATAACTGCCCATGAATTGAGGAAAATCAAGCGTGAAGCTGCCAAGATGCAATTTGCCACCAGATTTGCCATATTTCAGAGCTGCAACATTACTGGAGTATCAAAAAGCACAAGGTGTGCAATACTCAGGGACATGGCCAAGGTAAGGAAGGCTGAAAAACGACCTCCTTTGAACAAGAAACATAACATAAAATGTCAAGACTGAGCCAAGAAATATCTTAAAACTGACTTTTCAAAGGTTTTATGGACTGATGAAATGAGAGTGGCACTTGATAGGCCAGATGGATGGGCCAGAGGCTGGATAAGTAAAGGGCAGAGAGCTTCACTCCAACTCAGACGCCAGGTGGAGGTGGGGTACTGGTATGGGCTGGTATCATCAAAGATGAACTTGTGGGACCTTTTCGGGTTGAGGATGGAGTGAAGCTTAACTCCCAGACCTACTGCCAGTTTCTGGAAGATAACTTCTTCAAGCAGTGGTACAGGAAGAAGTCGGTATCGTTCAAGAAAAACATGATTTTCAGGCAGGACAATGCTCCATCACATGCCTCCAACTACTACACAGCGTGGCTGGCCTATAGAGGTCTCAAAGAAGAAAAAATAATGACATGGCCCCCTTGTTCACCTGATCAGAGCCCCATAGAGAACCTGTAGTCCCTCATAAAATGTGAGATCTACAGGGAAGGAAACAGTCCACCTCTCGGAACAGTGTCTGGGAGGCTATGGTGGGTGCTGCATGCAATGTTGATCATAAACAGATCAAGTAACTGACAGAATCAATGGATGGAAGGCTGTTAAGTGTCATCATAAAGAAAGGTGGCTATATTGGTTACTAATTTTTTTTGTTTTGTTTTTGCATGTCAAAAATGTTTATTTCTGAATTTTGTGCAGTTATAGTGGTTTACCTGGTGAAAATAAACAAGTGAGATGCGATTATATTTGTTTTTTATTAAGTTGCCTAATAATTCTGCACAGTAATAGTTACCTGCACAAACAGATACCCTCCTAAGATAGCCAAATAAAAAAAACCCACTCCAACTTCCAAAAATATTAAGCTTTGATATTTATGAGTCTTTTGGGTTGATTGAGAACATATTTGTTGATCAATAATAAAAATAATCCTCTAAAATACAACTTGCCTAATATTCTGCATGCAGTGTATGCTGGCTAACAGATGTAAATCATTCAGCTGTGGCAAAAAAAACTAAATCTCCGAGCACTAAAAAATACTCAGAGGACACCCAAGCGTGCTCGGGAAATCTCGAGTAACAAGTATATTCGCTCATCACTAGTGACTTTAGTTAGGGCAGTTTCATTGGAGTGATGCGGTCGGAAGCCAAATTGTAAGTGGTCAAAGAGGGAGAAGGAAGAGAGGTGGGAGGACAGTTCAAGATGGACTTGTTGCTAGAGTAGTTTTGAGGCGTAAGGGAGAAGTGGTGTGGGGCGATAGCTGGCTTCAGAGGATGGGTTAAGAGAGGGCTTTTTGAGGATGGGTGTGATTGAGGCATGTTTGAAGCATGGGAGAAAACACCAGTTTTTAAGTGATAGGTTGAAAAGATGGGTTAGGGTTGAGATGAAGGCTGTGGTGAGGTTAGGGATAAAGTGGGATGGGATAGGGTCAAGATCACAGGTGGTGAGATGTGATCTTGAGAGTAGAGTGGAGAGTCAATCTTCTGTAATGGTGGAGAAGTTGGTTTAGGAGGAGGGCTGAGCAGTTATGATGAGGGTCTGTGGGGACTGCAGGCCAAAGCTTTCTCTGATGTTATTAATCTTCTGCTTAAAGAATGAGGCAAAGTCTTCAGCTGAGATGAGTGGATAGGGAGAAGATGCTGGGGGCAGAGCAGAAAATTGAACATTTTGAATAGCTGTTTAGGGTTGTGAGACAGGGAGGATATGAGAGATGAGAAGTAGATTTCTTGTTTTGCTACAGCGAGTGTGGCCTTGAAAATAGTGAGTAGTGAGCAGTGAATACTGCTTGAATGCGATGAACTGCTTGTTGGAGTAGGATCTTTTCCATCTCTGATCAGCAACCGTAGGAAACTGCCTCAGTTCTTTGATAAGGCTGGTTTGCCAGGGTTATCTGTTGATTTTGCGATCTTTGGTATGTGTGATAGGGGAGACCGATTCCAGAGCTACAGCTATTGTGGTGTTATATAAAGAGGCAGCAGTGTCCATATTATATAAAAGGACTTATACTCTATAGCAACACCTGTTGGAAGCAGTGATCCTACAAGTCACAATCAGCTGAGGGGAAATGAAGTAGCCAGGTAGTGAAGTGGTCAAATAAAATGGTGTTTGGTCCTGGGGGTGGTAAATAACAGCCAGTTGGGGGTTGGAGGGTGAGTAGATGCACATAGAGGTTGGGTAACAGAGGGTGTCAGTGGGATTTGGGCGAAGGAACAGTTCTGACAGGAGAAAACCAACTCCTCTGCCGTGCTCGCTGCTGGGGCAGGGTGTGTGGGAAAGGTGGAATCCACCATACGAAAGTTCAGCAGGAGGGGCTGTGTCAGAGGGGGTGAGCCAGGTTTTGGTGATGGCGAGGAAGGAAAGTTTTTTAGTAATAAAAAGATCACGGATGTAGGAAAGTTTGTTGCTGAATGTGCGTTCCATAGAGCTTATGTTAGTGGGACTGAGGAAGCAGGGGCTGGGTGAATGGGTTTAAGGTTATGAGGTTATGGAAATGTATGTGATAGAGCATGGATGGGAAGTGGAAGTGACTGTGGGGATGTGGTGAGGAGGACCAGGATTTGGAGAGATATCACCAGCAGTGAGGAGGAGCAGAGACCGTGATAGCAGGTGGGAGCAGGAAGGAGCATGAGGAGGCTGTCTGTGTTTGTCGACAGAGGATTTTAGGTTGAGGAACAGTTCTGAGGAGGAGGTGAGATGGATGGGTAGGATGGAGGGAGAGATGACCAGCTCGTTACTAGGTGCAGGGATTAGGGGAGTTAGGAGAAAGTTAAAGATTATAGGGATGAGAGTGAAAGCATACAGAAACATTGTTTGCAGTGACTATATCAACTTACCTTCAGTTCCCTTCTGGATCAATTCTGGATTAATTCATAGCTCACATTTCTATGATGTACTAATGTTATGCACTGGACAGACTGATGTCTTGGCAGACAGAGTTTGCAAAATATTTTCTTGACGCGCAGGCCCTAAGTCATAAGGGTGCAGATAGTGCCAGAAATGTTGCAGAGCGGATCCTGCACCACATAATCCTTCTTTTGATTTTTAAAGTAAAGATATGTATTTGGAATAAAGCTTGAAGATTTTTTATTATTATTATTTTTTATTATTTGATGTTCTTGTTATTTCGGCCAACAAGCAACCTGCTTCAAACATAAACAAAATGGCAGATAAAACTAACATACCCAAAGGAAGCACAGAGCCTGTGGAGTGGTGCATAAGGAAACACCATTAGAGTTGTTTACTTGTGCCGCTTTCCCTGTTTTCTTTTCTCCTTAGGATGTTAGTTTGGCCAGTAGTGCTCATGCTCTGGAACTCCTTCCTGGGACACTTTACTCATCCTACGTAACAAGTCCTGCTTAGGCCCATTACCTTCAAGCGTTACAAACTCGGAGTATTTTGACTAGGCATCCTCTCTCAGGACCCATTCTCGGTCACTCTGTCTCTTAGTTCCTTCTGCTCCAGATCTCGCTATCCCTTTTCTTTGGTCTCCTCTCACTTGGGCTCATTCCAGAATGTGGCACTGCTCACCTTGGACTTTTAGGTCCACTTGCTATGCACTCCAGGCCATATCTCACTCTCTGTCCCCTTACCTGAAGCTCAGTCACTTCTACTGTGGGCTTGTCCAAAACATTTACTCTAACGGTCCCTAAAGTCAAACAGCACACATCATCAATATCACCAATACCTTTAACACACATCACAGTTCACATTGCATTGCATGACATTTTATAACAATAAACTTGTTTCTTAAAGAGGGAAACATGAGCAGCACAGCATGTCCATCTCCATGCAAAACAAGACAACTTATTTAAAAGAATGGTTACATATAGAGAGTCCAAAAAGTATGCCAGCTCATCAAATGTAGATAGGCTTAATCCAAAGCATGGACCATGATCCTGTGTAAAATAACAATGAGTATCCAAAAATAAATCTTTAATCCAGCCGTATGAGTAAAGCATAACATCTTCTTTATAGCATGTTGAGTAAAAACACGTTGTAACAGTCAAATCGCAAAATGAGATGCAGAGCCTATGTGTTTCAAGGGGATAACCCGCTCTTATAGTCATTAAATGATTGAGTGGGTTACAGCTGAAAACACGTAGTCTCTGCTCCTAATTTTATGACATTAATTTTCATCTGACTGTCTTTAATGCTGTCTTATCAATTTTCACATTTTTTCTAAACACTAATATAACTTTAATTTTAAGAGAAAAAATGATTATGCCCATATGTCTACAGTATATGTTTTCTGAAAATAGACAACTGGTTCATTTCAGCACATATTCAAGAGCACCTTCATACAATTTTACACAAACCATTACATTTTTAAGGGAGAATAATACTCTATTACGCCATTTTTTCACACATTATATCAAAAGTAATGCACATGTTATGTGATTCGTCTAACTTACATTATTTTGCATTTGCATTTTTTATCAATTTGCCCATGTTGTATGCTGCTATGTTTAAATTTTAGTCTTATATTGCATATGCAAATGAAGCAGGATTATTCCAGCAATGGTTTTCCTCTCAAGATTAGCCCTGCCTTGGATCTTCTAACCACATCTTCCTCAGCAAGATTGATAGCATGCATAATGGTCCAACCATAATGAGGATTCCATAGGTTGTCAATCAAGGAAGTGTGATTAGAAGATCTGATACAGGAATAGTCTGGGGAATAGACACCTCACTGGATTAGTCCTGAGTAGAGTTGAGCGACCTTGACCTTTTTAGAGTCGAGCCGGGTTTCGCGAAACCCGACTATCTCAAAAGTCGGGTCGAGTGAAATCGGCCGATTATGACGTAAAGTCGGGATCGACCGAAACACGAAACCCAATGCAAGTCAATGGGGCAGCATAGTCGGCAGTGAGTGGGGGCCAGGAAAACACCTAGAGTGCCCATTTTAATGTCAAAACCATCCATTCTTCTTAATGAAGCTTGTCAAGCGTAATTTACCTTATAATAATTGGAAGGCATTTGAAATTGGGGGTCATTTGGCTAAAGTTGTGGTGGGTAGGGCTGGTTCAAGTAATTAGTGGGCCCAGGAAATCTGGACCACGTCACGGCAGTGGAGCAGGGAGAGGTAAGTATTTCAACTTTGCAAGTGCTGTGAACCTGAGCAAGCAGGGGGGGCCCACTCGTTGGCATTGGCACTGGCACAGGGCCCCTCAAAGTACAGCGGTGAGTTTGCACGGCGAGGGCGCCTCCCACCGGCAGCAACACTTTTGCGTACCATGAGAGGCCCTGTGCCAGTGACGTCGCCAACTAGTATTCCTCCCCCCACCTGATGAAGGAACCTGCACTTTCATCTGCACCTTCCTGTTTGTCCCCGTGTAAGGTGGTATGGTATGCGGGAAGGGGGACCTGACTTTCAGCAGGGTCACAATCTTGCAGTGTAGCGTGCACGGGAAATGTTGCGTTATGGGTCAATGTACCAGCAGACTCATCTATCACTGGCTGGGCAATGGGCAGGATGAGGAGGAAACACAGATATAGGCCCAAAGAATAAAGTGGGCTAAATGCAGTTCAAAATTGGTAACACAGGACTAATCAGGGGGCATTGCAGTGGAGGACAACTGGAATGAGAGGCTGACACAGAGAGTAGGCCCAAATCAGTAAGTAGTCGAAATGCAGTTCAAATTTGGCAACAGTAGTAAACAGGCGGCACAGCTTTGTTCAGTGGAGGAGAACAGCAAGGAGTGGCAGACACCGATAGTAGGCCCCAACCCAACTAGTGGGCCAAATGCAGTCTAACATTAACAACTACTTAACGAGCGCCTGAAAACGGAATTTCAGGACAGGAAACCAGGAGAACAGCAAGGAGCCGCAGACACCGATAGTAGGCCCCAAACCAACTAGTACGCCAAATGCAGTTGTTCCGTTTAACCACAATTTAATGAGAGCCTGAAGATAGAAGTTCAGGAAAGGCAACCTGGAGAACACCTTGGAGTGGAACACACCATCTCTCTACACCCCATACCCAATTTGTAGGTCTAATGCAGCGTAGTTTCCAACAACTACTAAACGAGAGCATGATGATCGAAGCATTGGCGAGGAAACCTGGGGAACACCTTGGAGTGGAACACACCATCTCTCTACACCCCATACCCAATTTGTAGGCCTAATGCAGCGTAGTTTCCAACAACTACTAAACGAGAGCATGATGATCGAAGCATTGGCGAGGAAACCTGGGGAACACCTTGGAGTGGAACACACCATCTCTCTACAGTGGAACACACCATCTCTCTACACCCCATACCCAATTTGTAGGCCTAATGCAGCGTAGTTTCCAACAACTACTAAACGAGAGCCGGAAGATCAAAGCTCAGGAAAGGCAACCTGGAGAACACCTTGGAGTGGAACACACCATCTCTCTACACCCCATACCCAATTTGTAGGCCCAATGCAGCGTAGTTTCCAACAACTACTAAACGAGAGCCGGAAGATCAAAGCAATGGAGAGGCAACCTGGGGAACACCTTGGAGTGTAACACACCATCTCTCTACACCCCATACCCAATTTGTAGGCCTAATGCAGCGTAGTTTCCAACAACTACTAAACGAGAGCCGGAAGATCGAAGCAATGGAGAGGAAACCTGGGGAACACCTTGGAGTGTAACACACCATCTCTCTACACCCCATACCCAATTTGTAGGCCTAATGCAGCGTAGTTTCCAACAACTACTAAACGAGAGCCGGAAGATCGAAGCAATGGAGAGGAAACCTGGGGAACACCTTGGAGTGTAACACACCATCTCTCTACACCCCATACCCAATTTGTAGGCCTAATGCAGCGTAGTTTCCAACAACTACTAAACGAGAGCATGAAGATTGAAGCAATGGAGAGGAAACCTGGGGAACACCTTGGAGTGGAACACACCATCTCTCTACACCCCATACCCAATTTGTAGGCCTAATGCAGCGTAGTTTCCAACAACTACTAAACGAGAGCATGATGATCGAAGCATTGGCGAGGAAACCTGGGGAACACCTTGGAGTGGAACACACCATCTCTCTACAGTGGAACACACCATCTCTCTACACCCCATACCCAATTTGTAGGCCTAATGCAGCGTAGTTTCCAACAACTACTAAACGAGAGCCGGAAGATCGAAGCTCAGGAAAGGCAACCTGGGGAACACCTTGGAGTGGAACACACCATCTCTCTACACCCCATACCCAATTTGTAGGCCTAATGCAGCGTAGTTTCCAACAACTACTAAACGAGAGCCGGAAGATCGAAGCTCAGGAAAGGCAACCTGGAGAACACCTTGGAGTGGAACACACCATCTCTCTACACCCCATACCCAATTTGTAGGCCTAATGCAGCGTAGTTTCCAACAACTACTAAACGAGAGCCGGAAGATCGAAGCAATGGAGAGGAAACCTGGGGAACACCTTGGAGTGTAACACACCATCTCTCTACACCCCATACCCAATTTGTAGGCATAATGCAGCGTAGTTTCCAACAACTACTAAAGGAGAGCCGGAAGATCGAAGCAATGGAGAGGAAACCTGGGGAACACCTTGGAGTGTAACACACCATCTCTCTACACCCCATACCCAATTTGTAGGCCTAATGCAGCGTAGTTTCCAACAACTACTAAACGAGAGCCGGAAGATCGAAGCAATGGAGAGGAAACCTGGGGAACACCTTGGAGTGTAACACACCATCTCTCTACACCCCATACCCAATTTGTAGGCCTAATGCAGCGTAGTTTCCAACAACTACTAAACGAGAGCATGAAGATCGAAGCAATGGAGAGGAAACCTGGGGAACACCTTGGAGTGGAACACACCATCTCTCTACACCCCATACCCAATTTGTAAGCCTAATGCAGCGTAGTTTCCAACAACTACTAAACGAGAGCATGATGATCGAAGCATTGGCGAGGAAACCTGGGGAACACCTTGGAGTGGAACACACCATCTCTCTACAGTGGAACACACCATCTCTCTACACCCCATACCCAATTTGTAGGCCTAATGCAGCGTAGTTTCCAACAACTACTAAACGAGAGCCGGAAGATCGAAGCTCAGGAAAGGCAACCTGGGGAACACCTTGGAGTGGAACACACCATCTCTCTACACCCCATACCCAATTTGTAGGCCTAATGCAGCGTAGTTTCCAACAACTACTAAACGAGAGCCGGAAGATCGAAGCTCAGGAAAGGCAACCTGGAGAACACCTTGGAGTGGAACACACCATCTCTCTACACCCCATACCCAATTTGTAGGCCTAATGCAGCGTAGTTTCCAACAACTACTAAACGAGAGCCGGAAGATCGAAGCAATGGAGAGGAAACCTGGGGAACACCTTGGAGTGTAACACACCATCTCTCTACACCCCATACCCAATTTGTAGGCCTAATGCAGCGTAGTTTCCAACAACTACTAAACGAGAGCCGGAAGATCGAAGCAATGGAGAGGAAACCTGGGGAACACCTTGGAGTGTAACACACCATCTCTCTACACTCCATACCCAATTTGTAGGCCTAATGCAGCGTAGTTTCCAACAACTACTAAACGAGAGCCGGAAGATCGAAGCAATGGAGAGGAAACCTGGGGAACACCTTGGAGTGTAACACACCATCTCTCTACACCCCATACCCAATTTGTAGGCCCAATGCAGCGTAGTTTCCAACAACTACTAAACGAGAGCTGGAAGATCGAAGCAATGGAGAGGAAACCTGGGGAACACCTTGGAGTGTAACACACCATCTCTCTACACCCCATACCCAATTTGTAGGCCTAATGCAGCGTAGTTTCCAACAACTACTAAACGAGAGCCGGAAGATCGAAGCAATGGAGAGGAAACCTGGGGAACACCTTGGAGTGTAACACACCATCTCTCTACACCCCATACCCAATTTGTAGGCCTAATGCAGCGTAGTTTCCAACAACTACTAAACGAGAGCCGGAAGATCGAAGCAATGGAGAGGAAACCTGGGGAACACCTTGGAGTGTAACACACCATCTCTCTACACCCCATACCCAATTTGTAGGCCTAATGCAGCGTAGTTTCCAACAACTACTAAACGAGAGCATGAAGATCGAAGCAATGGAGAGGAAACCTGGGGAACACCTTGGAGTGGAATACACCATCTCTCTACACCCCATACCCAATTTGTAGGCCTAATGCAGCGTAGTTTCCAACAACTACTAAACGAGAGCATGATGATCGAAGCATTGGCGAGGAAACCTGGGGAACACCTTGGAGTGGAACACACCATCTCTCTACAGTGGAACACACCATCTCTCTACACCCCATACCCAATTTGTAGGCCTAATGCAGCGTAATTTCCAACAACTACTAAACGAGAGCCGGAAGATCGAAGCTCAGGAAAGGCAACCTGGGGAACACCTTGGAGTGGAACACACCATCTCTCTACACCCCATACCCAATTTGTAGGCCCAATGCAGCGTAGTTTCCAACAACTACTAAACGAGAGCCGGAAGATCGAAGCTCAGGAAAGGCAACCTAGGGAACACCTTGGAGTGTAACAAACCCTCTCTCTACACCACGGAAGGGCTGATTCTTAGGAAGGAAGGCTCTCGGAAAGAAGCAGGGCGCGTCCGAGGGTGATTATATTCTTATTAGGTATATACTCACCCTCGGACGCGCCCTGCTTCTTTATTTGTAATGAATGTTTATTTGCAATGTGGTTTTGACTTACTCTATTTTTTTGGTAAATAATGATTTTATTATTTTCATTGTTTTGCATCTTCTTGGCAATAATATAAAGAAGACGCGACAGGACAACACTCGGTGGATGCCATATCTGTGTTTAAAATTGAAAAAACCTTTCAGTTAACTACTTGCAGGAGAAAGTTATTGTAGCTGGTGGCCATTTTTAGTACTGTACCAGATTTTGTTGTATGTGTTTGTTTTTAATGTTAAAATGTCTGCATTTGATATCTCTCCAGTATTTTCTTTTTTATAAGCAAAATACTTATTTTTATATTTTCTGATGTTGGTTCCAGGGGTACACGGGCAGCAGTGGTGTGGTCAGTGGAGGCCTAGTGGAAGGAGTGACCGCAGACAGGCATCGAAGGCCTAAAATAATAACACATGGCTGTAGGCAATTTTAAATTGGTTCCAGGGGAACACGGGCAGCAGTGATGTGGTCAGTGGAGGCCTAGTGGAAGGAGTGACCGCAGACAGGCATCGAAGGCCTAAAATAATAACACATGGCTGTAGGCAATTTTAAATTGGTTACAGGGGTACACGGGCAGCAGTGGTGTGGTCAGTGGAGGCCTAGTGGAAGGAGTGACCGCAGACAGGCATCGAAGGCCTAAAATAATAACACATGGCTGTAGGCAATTTTAAATTGGTTCCAGGGGTACACGGGCAGCAGTGCCCTGGTCAGTGTAGTAGTAGTAGAAAGAATGGACCGCAGACAGGCATCGAAGGCCTAAAATAAAAAAATTGGGTTGGCTGTAGGCAATTTTAAATTGGTTCCAGGGGTACACGGGCAGCAGTGGTGTGGTCAGTGGAGGCCTAGTGGAAGGAGTGACCGCAGACAGGCATCGAAGGCCTAAAATAATAACACATGGCTGTAGGCAATTTTAAATTGGTTCCAGGGGTACACGAGCAGCAGTGGTGTGGTCAGTGGAGGCCTAGTGGAAGGAGTGACCGCAGACAGGCATCGAAGGCCTAAAATAATAACACATGGCTGTAGGCAATTTTAAATTGGTTCCAGGGGTACACGGGCAGCAGTCGTGTGGTCAGTGGAGGCCTAGTGGAAGGAGTCACCGCAGACAGGCATCAAAGGCCTAAAATAATAACACATGGCTGTAGGCAATTTTAAATTGGTTACAGGGGTACACGGGCAGCAGTGGTGTGGTCAGTGGAGGCCTAGTGGAAGGAGTCACCGCAGACAGGCATCGAAGGCCTAAAATAATAACACATGGCTGTAGGCAATTTTAAATTGGTTACAGGGGTACACGGGCAGCACTGGTGTGGTCAGTGGAGGCCTACTGGAAGGAGTGACCACAGACAGGCATCGAAGGCCTAACATAACAAAAATGTCAATACAATGGTATTGTCAGTGGCAGGCATTGAAGGATGTCAGCGCATAGACTAAACATTGGTGGAGCTGTGAGATAATTTTGCAAGTGGTAGAGCACTGTTTGAGCTGGGGTGGGGGGAAACTGTCTTGTGGCCGTCGGTACAGGCCCAGGGCCCCTAATATTACAACAGTGTGTCTGACGTTGGGTGTGCACCACCACCGCCAGAGACACTTTATTGTACTAGGAGGGACCCAGTGGCAGTGCCGTCGACCAAAAGCGGGCTCACCCACCTCTTCAGACAAACTGCACTCTCACGGGTGCTGTCGCCAAGTGTCGATACCACGGCCCCGTGTGGGGAGTTTGGCCATTTAGTGAGGTGTAAACATGTCATATGCTGGACAATCAGGTGCAGAAAATTACGAGATTGGAAAAGGCATTCAGAATAGTCCACAGGCAAGACCTTTTCATAGGAAAGCTAGGTGTCAGCCGGGCAAGGTGGGGCAAAAGATTTCGAAATCCAGTTGTGGTTCATTTTAATGAAGGTTAGATCATCTACATTTTGGGTAGCCAGACGAGTCATTTTTTCTGTTAGTATTGAACCTGCAGCACTGAATACTCTTTCTGATAGGACACTAGCTGCCGGGCAAGCAAGCTCCTGCAATGCATATTCTGCCAATTCTGGCCAGGTGTCTAATTTTGATGCCCAGTAATCAAATGGGAATGACGGTTGAGGGAGAACATCGATACGGGATGAAAAATAGTTTGTAACCATACTGGACAAATGTTGTCTCCTGTCACTTTGAATTGATGCTGCAGTACCTGTCCTGTCTGCGGTCATAGCAAAATCACTCCACAACCTGGTCAGAAAACTCCTCTGGCCAACGCCACTTCTGATTTCTGCCCCTCTAACTCCTCTGGTCTGCTGGCCCCTGCAGCTCGTGTGAGAACGATCACGGGCGCTGTGTGTAGGGAATGCCAGAAGCAAACGGTCAACAAGAGTTGATTGTTTGGTTGCTAATATTAGTTCCAAGTTCTCATGTGGCATTATATTTTGCAATTTGCCTTTATAGCGAGGATCAAGGAGGCAGGCCAACCAGTAATCGTCATCATTCATCATTTTAGTTATGCGTGTGTCCCTTTTGAGGATACGTAAGGCATAATCCGCCATGTGGGCCAAAGTTCCAGTTCTCAAATCTGCGGTTGTGCTTGGTTGAGGGGCAGTTTCAGGCAAATCCACGTCACTTGTGTCCCTCAAAAAACCAGAACCCGGCCTTGCCGCGCCACCAATTTCCAGTGGCCCCGGAAAAGCTTCCTTATTAAAAATATAATCATCCCCATCATCCTCCTCGTCCTCCTCCTCCTCTTCGCCCGCTACCTCGTCCTGTACACTGCCCTGGCCAGACAATGGCTGACTGTCATCAAGGCTTTCCTCTTCCTCAGCTGCAGACGCCTGATCCTTTATGTGCGTCAAACTTTGCATCAGCAGACGCATTAGGGGGATGCTCATGCTTATTATGGCGTTGTCTGCACTAACCAGCCGTGTGCATTCCTCAAAACACTGAAGGACTTGACACATGTCTTGAATCTTCGACCACTGCACACCTGACAACTCCATGTCTGCCATCCTACTGCCTGCCCGTGTATGTGTATCCTCCCACAAAAACATAACAGCCCGCCTCTGTTCACACAGTCTCTGAAGCATGTGCAGTGTTGAGTTCCACCTTGTTGCAACGTCTATGATTAGGCGATGCTGGGGAAGGTTCAAAGAACGCTGATTGGTCTGCATACGGCTGGAGTGTACGGGCGAACGGCGGATATGTGAGCAAAGTCCACGCACTTTGAGGAGCAGGTCGGATAACCCCGAATAACTTTTCAGGAAGCACTGCACCACCAGGTTTAAGGTGTGAGCCAGGCAAGGAATGTGTTTCAGTTGGGAAAGGGAGATAGCAGCCATGAAATTCCTTCCGTTATCACTCACTACCTTGCCTGCCTCAAGATCTACAGTGCCCAGCCACAACTGCGTTTCTTTCTGCAAGAACTCGGACAGAACTTCCGCGGTGTGTCTGTTGTCGCCCAAACACTTCATAGCCAATACAGCCTGCTGACGTTTGCCAGTAGCTGCCCCATAATGGGAGACCTGGTGTGCAACAGTGGCAGCTGCGGATGGAGTGGTTGTGCGACTGCGGTCTGTGGACGAGCTCTTGCTTCTGCAGGAGGACGAAGAGGAGGAGGAGGGGGTGCGAACGGCTACAGCCAATTGTTTCCTAGACCGTGGGCTAGGCAGAACTGTCCCAAACTTGCTGTCCCCTGTGGACCCTACATCCACCACATTTACCCAGTGTGCCGTGATGGACACGTAACGTCCCTGGCCATGCCTACTGGTCCATGCATCTGTTGTCAGGTGCACCTTTGTGCTCACAGATTGCCTGAGTGCATGGACGATGCGCTCTTTAACATGCTGGTGGAGGGCTGGGATGGCTTTTCTGGAAAAAAAGTGTCGACTGGGTAGCTCGTAGCGTGGTACAGCGTAGTCCATCAGGGCTTTGAAAGCTTCGCTTTCAACTAACCGGTAGGGCATCATCTCTAACGAGATTAGTCTAGCTATGTGTGCGTTCAAACCCTGTGTACGCGGATGCGAGGCTAAGTACTTCCTTTTTCTAACCATAGTCTCATGTAGGGTGAGCTGGACTGGAGAGCTGGAGATCGTGGAACTAGCGGGGGTGCCGGTGGACATGGCAGACTGAGAGACGGTGGGAGATGGTATTGTTGCCACCGGTGCCCTAGATGCAGTGTTTCCTACTACGAAACTGGTGATTCCCTGACCCTGACGGCTTTGGCCTGGCAAAGAAACCTGCACAGATACTGCAGGTGGTGCGGAAAATGGTGGCCCTACACTGCCGGAAGGGATGTTGCGTTGCTGACTAGCTTCATTGGCCGAGGGTGCTACAACCTTAAGGGACGTTTGGTAGTTAGTCCAGGCTTGCAAATGCATGGTGGTTAAATGTCTATGCATGCAACTTGTATTGAGACTTTTCAGATTCTGTCCTCTGCTTAAGGTAGTTGAACATTTTTGACAGATGACTTTGCGCTGATCAATTGGATGTTGTTTAAAAAAATGCCAGACTGCACTCTTTCTAGCATCGGATACCTTTTCAGGCATTGCAGACTGAGCTTTAACCGGATGGCCACGCTGTCCTCCAACAGGTTTTGGCTTTGCCACGCGTTTTGGGCAAGATACGGGCCCGGCAGATGGAACCTGTTGCGATGTTGATGCCTGCTGCGGCCCCTCCTCCTCCGCTTCAGAACTGCTGCCGCCTGCACCCTGTTCTCCCAATGGCTGCCAATCGGGGTCAAGAACTGGGTCATCTATTACCTCTTCTTGTAGCTCGTGTGCAACTTCGTCTGTGTCACCGTGTCGGTCGGTGGTATAGCGTTCGTGATGGGGCAACATAGTCTCATCAGGGTCTGATTCTTGATCAGCACCCTGCAAGGGCAATGTTGTGGTCTGAGTCAAAGGACCAGCATAGTAGTCTGGCTGTGGCTGTGCATCAGTGCACTCCATGTCAGATTCAACTTGTAATGGGCATGGACTGTTAACTGCTTCACTTTCTAAGCCAGGGACGGTATGTGTAAAGAGCTCCATGGAGTAACCCGTTGTGTCGCCTGCTGCATTCTTCTCTGTTGTTGTTTTTGCTGAAGAGGACAAGGAAGCGACTTGTCCCTGACCGTGAACATCCACTAACGATGCGCTGCTTTGACATTTACCAGTTTCACGAGAGGAGGCAAAAGAGCTAGAGGCTGAGTCAGCAAGATAAGCCAAAACTTACTCTTGCTGCTCCGGCTTTAAAAGCGGTTTTTCTACTCCCAGAAAAGGGAGTGTTCGAGGCCTTGTGTAGCCAGACGACGAACCTGGCTCCACAGCTCCAGACTTAGGTGCAATATTTTTTTTCCCACGACCAGCTGATGCTCCACCACTACCACTACCCTCATTACCAGCTGACAATGAACGCCCCCGGCCACGACCTCTTCCACCATACTTCCTCATTGTTTAAAAACGT